>NC_136061.1:1096639614-1097009808 GCF_964261635.1 Lissotriton helveticus | reverse complement strand
ATCAAAGGCGAGACCTATTGCATTTTCAATGCTTGTTGTACCAGCAGCCAATCGCTAAATTCCATGTGTTTGCATATCAGGAACACTGAAGATCCAGGTTCTGACTCACAGAATAAACCAGGAGTGCCCCAAGAGCAACTCACACCTATTCGAGGCAAACTCTTTGCCACTTGGGTTCCATGTCTGGTTCAACAAGGCTATAGAAAACCACGGTGCTCCCACCATTTCCAAACACTAGAACATCCTACAAATGTTATCTCTACCCAGATATTTGACTTCAATGAGTTTGCTGCTCACCCTTATTTTTTATTTTCAAACATAAAAGCTTAACTATTAAAATAAAATATACCAAATTTTGCTATGTGAAATGGCTGTTTGAAAAATGTATCTTAATTTAGAGATGTTGAATTGCTGGTTGTCATAAATACTAGGATCATTTTTGTAACAAATAGTCTTCAGCACTATTATTCAGTCATATGGAAGCGATAGCCCAGTTGAACTATTTGTGCATTGTCTTTTTGCACTAAAAGTGAATGTTTGATTTTTTGCCTTTTTCATCATTTATTTTATTTGGTTGCAAAAACGTATTTTACAAAAACCACACACAACCTCTAATATCCACCCTGCTCGCTACTTAAGCACTAGAATGGACAAGGTTTTTGCACAGCTGACCTCTATAGGCATTGCCGTCCATCCAAATGTTGCTCCATGTCTGGCGACAACCTCTACCTTCGTTAACAACCCTCTCTGTCATCATACACCAGTCTATATTGTGTTTCCAAGCCTCCAGGCCAGGGGTCTGTGCAACACCCCATGCTCTCGCTATATTTCTGCTTGCCACTGCCAAGCTCAATGTCATCCTGGCACATTGCATTCGGCCGACCACTGTCTCCCCCCAAATATTTAGTACACACCAGTTGGCAGAGATACCTATGCCTCCACCCCTCACATCCCCCAATGCATTTCACCACTGCATACCAGAACGCCTGCATTCCTGGGAATTCCCATAGGTTTGTTGCAGTGATTCTGCTCAGGAACAGAACTATGCTTTGGACCATAGAACATTAGTAGATAGGGACTGAATCACCATACCACCACGGTACTATGAGCCCAACTCTGACTAGCTATAGTGTCTCACTTGCCCTCCTACTCATATACAGAGAGACAAGTGAATTGACACCCCAAAATTCAACACTCCAGACCCTCTCAGGGAGCACAGTGATAGGACACCCCTTTCGCTCACACACTCATCCACGATAAGATATGACAGAGACACGAAGGAAGTTTATAATGTTTATTTAAACTATTGTGCACTAGAATGCACTATACGTGCCCCAATCAGAAAACAACTGCCTAGCAAAAATACCATCAGCATTGTCAATAAACTGTATATTAGTAAAAGACAGAATAGCCTAATCCCTCTCCTCTTTTACAAAAACAAACTGATTATACAGCAAATATCTCTGTGTTTAGTAGCGGACCCCGTACCTTAGCATACACAGATGGACGTTCTACATCTCAGATATAGCTGTGATCTTCCCTCAAAAAAAATCTGTCTGTGTGTGTTACATTGCTATGCGTGCCTATATGACAAGGTTTACATGTTCATAAGCAACAGCTGCATTTCTGTGATGTGTCAAGGTGAGAGTGCCTGATTAGAACAAAATAACAAGGGACATTGTTGTCTGACATTATCTGCTGTTCAGACTAAACCCCAGGAACGAACAGAATGAGAAAACAACTGCAGGTTCCGTGTGAAAATACAATGTGGCACAGAAGTGAATGTGTTTATATAGTAACGTGTGCAAATTCGATGCTGCCAGTGTCACACACAGTTTGGCTAACATAGGGAAAACCACATGGGACCTATATAACACATGACAGGATGTGGGAAAAGGTACCAGTCTGTCCACACCCACATAGACTGTGCACATCCCCAGCCCACCCCATCATCGTTTTGGCATAATAAGCTAAGCTCCAGATAGTTGGCATGAGAACCCAGCATATGTGTTTCACACATAGGTGCATCTGTCTACAATGATGCCATGCTAGATGGTAGAGTGGTACTATGCCAGGTTATTGCCATGGCTTAATGAAGACAATATGAGTCGGGTCATCTGCTACTGACATCGTTCTGATGTATGAAACCAACAGGGCTGACCCTTATTCTTAGTTGGAACATAGACGTTCACTAGAACAGTGGTTCGATGTGAATCAATCACAAATGTACGTGGAACTACTCTAAAAATATGCATGGTGATGAAACACTCAAACGTCTGCATTTGTACAAGTACTACAAAATAGACACCAAATACATATGGGGTACCATATAAGGGCAACTAATGATTATTGAACACATCTGATACAAGTTGTCAATTAGATGTAATGAAAAAACTTTCTTTATAATCAGTCCTGGTATCTGAATGTTTGTGTTATAACCCTTCTGGTGAAAGTGTCCATGGGTCTCATCTGGACAAACAAAGCCATATTATCACAGTTGTCAAAAACTAGGCATGTATGCACATGGCATCCCAGCCATCAATGCTTGTTGGATAACACAGAGGAAGAAAAAAAGGAGAGGAGCCAGATGTTCTCCCTTTCTCAGAAGTGACCTTGTGAAAAAGAAAACTCATCTTTTTCAGGTACACAGACTGGAATGCACTGTCCACTCTTTACACAGTCTAGCAGGGCCTGTCAGGAGAAATGAAAAGGGAGACAGCGAGGAGGATGGGGGAGGGTTGCATAAACAAACTGCATAGGAAACACTGACAAGTTATCTATATATTGATATATAATATGAATCTGATGTCAGAACTATACTAGAACTGTTTTCTTCGGCTGTGAAATATTGTGAAATACCAATCACTGTAGACCCATTCACCAGAAATCTGAACAAAATGAATAAATCTGCTCACCGTAGATTTACTTCTAAAATGTGAGTAGATCATTACAATTTAGGGAATCTACAAAAATCTCCCTTATTTATGGCACAAACTATTGTCAAATCGTAGAATTTGACTTCTATTTTTTACACTTACACCCACAGCTGATCCACATTGTGGACAAGCTGTGGCATTAGGTATGCGTGGCTAAAATGTGCATTTTCACATTTACATTTTTTTTGTCTTCTCTAGTTGGAAACTACTCTCTAGATATGTGTGAATATCCACAAAGTTCCACCACATTCTCAGCCACTATAACCAATTCTCCTTACAACACCTTGTTCTCCCTCTTAACTGTAACTGATCCCTGTGACAAAGTCACCACACTGGTCCATTTTTCCACAGCAGTATGTGAGTTTATAGGCAGGAAACAACTCCTGAATTTCATTGTTACCATTGGATCAATTTATAGAAAGGTCCTTCTCTTAGGAGCCCAGCACACCACAGAACAACTGTAACCTACGCCACCTAAATTCACCATAAAACACTTGTTATGGTTTCTGAGTGACTCTTTATCAGATCAATATAACACAACTGCCATCTGTTCACCCCTAGCGCTTCCCATGATAGAAACACCAGATATGGAACAAGCCTCAAACACACCTGTAAGATTGCAGCAGTAAATCACATATGGCCCCAGGATGTAATACCTAAAGAAACGAGTCGGATGAACACACTCATAAACACAAATACATGCACAGCAGAAGGCCTGCATTCAGTCCAAGGACATGATGCCAGAACAGCCGGTCAGTTGTATTCATCAGATAAAGCCCAAACAATGCCTAGTAGTAAGCGTCACCCTAAATTACACGCATGACACATCCGGCCACCTGGACCCCCTCAGAATGTGACCTCTAGTTGGTATTTATAGCCCCTTCTATCAAAGTGGAATCAAGCATCTAAACACGCAATTTATGACCCAGTGTACCAGTATTTCCTGCCCAAAGGGATACGAGCTTCACTTTATTGCACCCACTGTACAGTGTAAAGCATGCTATGTACCTAATGCAAATTGAATTCCAGCACACAATTTAAAGAGATGTGGCTGCTTTTCCCACCCTTTATTGTTTAATTAACTGTAAACTGTTCCTGATTGCTAAGCCTCACTGCTCTCCTTTTTGATAACCAGAACCTGCTCCAACATTATAATGTTCTACCATTTGTTAAACCACAGTGTTGTGGTGTGTTGTTTTATTTGTGTCATGACATTTCATGATTTTTGTCATAAAGAGATACCTCCAAGATCATCAATCAAATTTTTTCTCTATTGAAGAAACTAAGTTATTGTTTCTTTAAGCATCCCTGATTCAGCACGTTAGTACTTAATGAGTTGTTCAATCGTGTACACTAAACTATATTATGCCAAAATTGATTGATCCAGATACTTTTAAGAAAATCAACAAAGAATCCTCTTTCTCAATTCATTTTGTTTTTTTGAAAGGACACTTGTAAACATATACAAACTTTATGCATGGCGGTTTTAACTTCATTTAACAGACATTACATTTAAGAACAACTTAGTTTAGGAGAAGACATGCATAGACAAAAAACATTTCATGACATTAATGAATTATACATTTGAAAAGGAATTAAACAAGAAACATACAGAAAGAAAGATACACAGTTGTGTGTCCAGTGTCCTACACTGTCAGATTTATGGGGCATTTATCACTGTAGCCCTCATGCTTGTAGTCTGCAGCAGTACTACTTGGCCCTATTCTATTGGTGGTCGGAGCTTAGACTTGTGTTCGGATGGAATCTTTAATTTCGTTAACTGTGAAGCACAATTTAATGCGCAAATGTTGCAATCAATGATCGCCCTTGACCCCATTTATAAGTGCGCCACCGCGTTTCGACCTACAAGGTGGGTCTATGATGTATTTCAGGGCACGTCTTCTTCCGGGCTGTGAACTTTGTGGATGCATGAAGAAACTGATTCCTGTCGGTTTTCTGGGGGGGTATGTCAGATTCCTTGGAGAGCACCTCCTAATTCATCATGTGGCCCTTCATGTATATTTCTGAACGGAAAACATCTGTCGGATTCTTATAATTGTTCTGCTAAGGTTCCCAAGGACGCCTTCGTGTCTAGCCTGTGTGGTGGCTACACATTTATTTGGCGACCGTCTGGTAGATTCAATCAGGGTCCTCAGTTTTTTGCATTCAATTCCTCAAGCGGGGGTCAGATTTCCTAT
Source organism: Lissotriton helveticus (assembly GCF_964261635.1). NCBI lineage: Eukaryota > Metazoa > Chordata > Amphibia > Caudata > Salamandridae > Lissotriton > Lissotriton helveticus. The sequence continues at coordinate 1,097,004,674 of NC_136061.1, read as the reverse complement.
GTGTTCTCATGCCGGGCCGACAGCCGTCAAACGCCCGGCACGAGTACACGTAGGAAATCTGACATACCCCATGAGAAAACCAACAGAATCAGTTACCTTCACGTGTCCACAAAGTTCACAGCCCTGAAGAAGGCCTTCCCTGAAATACATCATATGCCGACCTTGAAGGTCGAAAAGCATCAGCGCACTTAGAAACTGGGCCAAAGGCGATCATTGAGGGCAACATCGGCGCAATAAATTGTGCAACACGGTGAACGAAATGAAAGATTCCATCAGAACACAAGTCTAAGCTCTGACCACTAATAGAATATGGCCAAGTAGTACTGCTGCAGACTACAAGCATGGAGGGCTACAGTGATAAATGCCTAAAAAATCTGACACTTTAGGACACTGGACACACAACTGTGTATCTTTCTTTCTGTATGTTTCTTGTTTAATTAGTTTTCAAATGTATAATTAATGTGTCCTTTAAAAAAAAAAAAACTGAAGTGAGAAAGAGGAATCTTTGTTGATGTTCTTAAAAGTATCTGGGATAATCGATTGTGGAGTAATATAGTTCAGTGTACACAACTTATTAAGTAAAAACTTGCTGAATTGAAGAAACAATGATTTAGTTTCTTCAATAGAGAAAATATTTGAGTGATGGTCTTGGAGGTATCGCTTTATGACAAAATTTGTACTGATCCCAGCCTCCAAAGTCCTCAACTGGATCACTCTCCTTTACGATACACATGACATTTCCTGAGATACATTGTCTTGGGGAACAATAAACATCCTAGCATCAAGGGACGTCCTTGGTGGTGAACATGCACTCTACAAATACACTGGTAAAGTGATAAGTAAATTATGTGTTAAAGCACAGGAGACAGGGCTTACTTTTGGTGAAATAATGTATTCTTTCATGTTCTATAGATAGGTGCCCTGCCAGGCACACTGGGATAGTTATTGACTGGCAGAGCTCTATCTGATTTCAGCAACAGTTTTGACGGCTTTTGCGGCACACTGATTGTTGGACTCTAGTAGGAATTGGAGTCAATGGGTGCCTCAGTTCTCGCCAACTCAAGTTTTACCCTGCACAACAAGGTGGACGGATCATCAGAGTAGTACCCACCTGTGCAAGAGACAAGCTCGACTATGGAGGAGAAGGTTTGGCCCAATTATGTTTTTGTGTTGAGTTTTGGAAGTGATTTAGGGCCTGTGGTGCATACCCTGCGTGGTTGGAACAAACAAGAGGCAGCATGTTGCAAAGTGAAGGTCTGTAAAGACAAAGCTGCCCCACAACAATAGTTGTAGCCTGCAATATTATTAAACTCTGCTGGAATCAGACTTGGCATGGGCAACATGGGACAAATATCAATTCAAATCATCCATTTCGCACTGTGCCCCACAAATCAATGTAGTGATCAATGGAACTATCTTATAACTCTGTTTCCTCAGCAAAATACTCCCACTCGCCAAAACCAACCAACAGATTCAACAAATACATGCTTTGGTCATGTCCAGACTTCACTACAGTAAGATAATGGAAACTGGCCTCCTGCAATATCTTGTTGCCCGGCTACTAAGGGTATAAAAGCAAGCCACCGGACTGCCTGCACCTGAGAAAACAGGACCATATTAAGATCGCCTTCAACGCTCTCCATTGCTCCCTAGTGAACACAGGACCAGGTTCAAGAATCTGTGCATTACGTATAATGCATACAGGGGCAAAAATCTCCGTTATCTCTGAAATCTGGCATTCCACAACACAAACATCAGAAACATAGGGACATTATTGGCACAACTGGTCATGCAATGTATGGTTAAGACACTAAAATATGTCAAGAAACTAAAATATAACAGAAGACCCTAAGGGGACCCCAAGGCCCAAAATTATGGAACAGATTAGCCCAGCCTCTGAATGGGAACCGATTACGCTTATTTCAGGAAACTCCTGAAACTTTTCAGATAGGCTTTTAAGATAGGTGGAGGAGCAATGCCAGATCTGAACTCTAACTCTGATGTACTTTGAATGTCCGGCAGTTTTCTTTTCTTTTTTTTTTTGGAGTCATAAATACAACACCATATAGTACAATCAACAAAAAGCAAGACACCAAAGAAAAGGAAAAAATATATAAATAAAACATAGATTGTACACAACTTTTTCGTTGAAGTTGGAAAAATAAACATAATTCCGAACAACTCAATAATTTCCTGATTCTGCAAGTTAGTTAGAGCAAAAGAACTAATATATATATATAAAAACTATATAAATATGTAACAGAAATGGAGTTATGATACGAAAACGAATATACTAGAATGACAGTACCTCATTAGTCCCATTGGAGGCTAGCCCATAGCCTATTAAATTTAAGCCAAGAACGAGGCCCTCTGGCTTCTGCCAGAGCAAATTCCATCTTGTATACCTGTCGGAGTAGAACTCACACCTCGCAAATACTTGGACCAACATTATTTATCCAGACTCTAGCAAAACATAGTCAGACACATACTAAAATGATAGTTGCTAACAAACTCTTGTACCCAGCATCATCGCATTTGATCCCCAAGAATATTTGTTTTTCAGTAAGCTGTTAATTTTGACCAAGAAATGGGGTAAGAATATTGGAAACCTCAGTCCAGAATCTATTGAACCCGGGACAGTCAATGAGCATATGCCTTAAGTCAGCTGCATATAGCTGAAATTTTGGACAAAATTACTTAACAGAGGATCGAGATACTGCCCACTTAGAAATTATCGCTGGTGTATAATCTAGCATATAAAGTGTCTGATGCTGCTGTAATTTCAAATTAACAGAAGTTACCGCCCTATCTAATACCCCCATTGACTCCTGTATTTCCTCAGGTGTTATATCAGCCCTAAGAGTCCGGCTCAGTTTAGTAGCTATATGCAAACTATCATCATTAGCTGCTACTAAGAATTTTTGATAGGCAGCACCAATTGCACCACGGCGGGAACTCTTATATATTCCTGACAGTATTTCCAATGGGTTTGGCATGACTAATAGCTTTTGACCTCTAATGAAGAAGTCCATAATTTTTAAGCACTTAAAAAAGGTACTCTGCCTTATCCCAAAGTCAACTTTTAGTGAGCTAAAACAGCGAAACCCAAGTCCATCGTACAGTTGTCCGATCTGATTGATGCCGCTTGGTTGCCACCCCTTCCCGATAGTGTCTTGGAATATATCAGGGAGCATAGGATTGCCCCATAGCAACGTATATTGATGAAAGCGGGGCAAAGAGTATTGTTTACAAATAACCAAGCAAACCTTAGTAATATCTCTGACAATCTTGAACTTAACCCGTTTGAAGTCATTCGGATCAGAGGTCTTATATAACATGAACCCAGCTGATGGACCGCAGGGTAACTGATAGATCACAAACGCCGGACCAGCCTCCGTCCCACACAGCAGACCCCGAATCCGTCCAAGGAGAGAAGCCCAGTACAAGAGCTTGAAATCTCGGAGCTTAAACCCCCCCTTGTGTATATGGTAATTTCAGAAGCCGAAGAGCCCTCCTGGCATGTCTATACCCCCAAACGAAACTCCAAATAGCACTGTCTAATTTTTTAAAAATAGACCGAGGAACCCGTAAAGGTATTGAACGAAATAAATACAGAAATTTTGGCAATACATTCATTCTAATTATGTTGCACCTTCCATAAATGCTGATAGGAAGCTGATGCCAACTATGCAATTTAGCCAGGATTGTTTTGAGTAGTGGCTCATAATTCAAAGATACAATACCATCAACTTCACTGCTAAGACAAATACCAAGGTAGGTAGCTGTTTGTGTGATCTCTAGTGAGAGAGGCACATTTTCAGATTGGAAATGTAAAATTGTCTGTCTCTTGCCTGCGTTCAACTTATAGCCAGAAAAGGAGCCAAATAGCTCAGCCTGTCGCATGATGTTGGCTATAGCTTTACCAGGATTAGCAGAAAAAACTGCAATATAAACTGCATACACAGTGACTAAGTTCCACGCTGTTGAGACACACTGGGGGAATCCCTCCGTCCTGTTGCAAATGCCTTATAAACGGCTCAATGTACAAAGCAAACAGCAAGGGGGGCAGTGGGCATCTCTGCCTAGTTCCCATTTGAACTGTAAAACTGGCAGATGTAATACCATTCAGTTTAATTGCTGCTACCGGCTTCTTATAAAGCTTCTGCACAGAAGAGATAAACCGAGAGCTAAGACCAAATGTGTGCATAGTCAACCAGAGAGCTTCCCAGGCAACTCAGTCAAATGCCTTTTCCGCATCTAACAGGATCATCCCTATCCGTTTGTCAAGTTTACCAGAGATGTCGAAGGCAGTTACAGCTGTGCTAACGTGAGCCATCGTATCTCGCCCAGGAACAAAGCCTTGCTGTTGTTCAGAGACTAATTTGTGGATAATAGGAGTGAGGCGTGAAGCCAAATCTTAGAATAGATTTTGGTATCGGCATTAATTCAAGATATTGGCAGATAAGAACCTCTATTGTCACTTGGCTTTCCCTTCTTAGGGAATACGATAATATTAGTAACACTCCATGAAGTAGGAGCCTCGCCCCCACTGGTAATATCCGTACACATCTACGTAAAGACCAGCACCAATATATCACCAAATATTTTATAAAATTCAAGTGGGATGGTGTCCTCGCCGACAGCTTTGCCCGAGGGTCGAGATTTTATAGCCTCCTCAAGTGGATCTATATCGTTTTGTAACTCTATAGCATCAAAAGAGTCGAGTTGGGGTATGTGACCCTCCTGTAAATACTCAAGAAAGATGTGTTTATTACATGGCTCAGACTCTGAAAATAGATTAGCATAGAATAATATAAACTGCTCCACAATATCCTACGGCTGAGTAACAACAGACAGGTCATCATCCCCTTTGAATAATTTAATATGAGATTGATCCTTTTGATCTGCAATTTGGATTGCCAGCACACGCCCCACCCTTTCTCCATATTCATACTGAAGAGTTTTGTACTTATGGTAATTAGTAGCAATTTTATCCATTAGCCCTCTTTTGATTTTAGACCTAACTTTTAACCTGTTGACCGCGGCGCAAATTCTGCTGCAGTGCGGGCATTTTAATCAGTGGGCGGTGTTCGGATAGCCCCCGGCCGTCCTCCGCACACACCCACCGTCACGTGGGACGGCCGGGGGCTGTCCACAGCACCGAACGGGTTAAAAGCGGAAGGTATATTGCCTGCGCCCTTGGATCACTTGCACCAATTGCCCTAGCATGTTGATGTTCAAGGTCTAAGTATTCCAGACAATCCTGTTCTACCGTCGCAGTTCCCCGCTTATTTTGTGCTAAAACAAACTGAAGAGTTGCCCCCCCTAATAAAGGCTTTCATACAATCCCAAACTATTGAGATATCAGCGGTTCCCAGGTTGTTATTAAGATATTCCTTTAATATCCCTCTAACATGGGCAACATATTCAGGATTGCTAAGTAAGTGTCTGGGAAATGAAAAAGCACAAACTTCCTTTCTGGCACCAAGTTGTTTCTGCAAAGTTAACATTACTGGGTTGTGGTCGGATGTAATTTTGGGACACACTTCTAAACAGGCATTTTCCAACAGAGCCCTCATGACAAAAATCATATCAATACGAGAGTACTGTTAGTGCGGGTGAGAATAAAACGTGTACCATGGGAGCATTGGAAAAAGTATCCTCCAAGCATCATCAAGCTGGTGTATATGCAATAATGCTAATAAAGCTGCCCTGGTCTTGGTCATTCTAACCCGTGTTTTACTATTAGTGGTAACCATTTTAGTGTCCATAATGCAATTGAAGTCCCCCACAATGATCAGATCCCTGGCCCAACCTAATAATTCAAAACCTAAATAATCAAAAACATCAGGTCAATCCAAGTTAGGACCATATACTACACAGATCGTAACCTTGTGCCCTGCAATCAACAATTGAGCAATCGCCCACCTACCCTTTCAGCTAGTGTACGTAAAACAGTGCCTGCTACGTTCCTAGATTTCCTTATAGCCACGCCTGGATAGAAACTGTTTGTGAAGTACATATTAATATATCATATCCGAGTTGACCTAGCAATGACCTGTCCTTGTATGCGAGATGAGTCTCAGGGGACCAAGGCCCAAAATTATGGAACAGATTAGCCCAGCCTCTGAATGGAAACCGAGTATGCTTATTTCAGGAAAGTCCGGAAACTTTTCAGATAGGCTTTTAAGAGGCGGCGGAGCAATGACAGATCTGGCGGGACTCTAACTCTGATGTACTTTGAATGTCCGCCAGTTTTCTGAATGTTCCAGTGCTATGAAATTGTCGAGGCGGGGTGTAGTGCTAGACAAGGAAATCAAATAAAAACGTAAATAGTGACGATGCGGCAGAATAAATTAAAAAATACTAAAAAAGCAAGAACGCTACTCGAGTGACAGCTGGGGTAAAGCTGGAAGCCAATCATAGACTTAAAGTGCATAGATGTGGTCATCATTTTAAACTGCCATCATCCACTTCTGAGATTCGGTGTATATGCGCACCGTGACCACACCACTTCCACTTTGTTTTCCCCCTCAAAATTACAATAGGACTGTTTTTATTTTTCTGTTTCTGTAGCATTATAGAACCGGCCTCACTCTCCAGGTGGTCCGAATGTGCCACGTCAGTGCTATGCCAAACAGCACCCAGAAGATTAGGGCAATAAATAAATAAATCTGTTTCCCCCCTCTTCAATGTGCTTAACATCCGCCCCCGGCATGCATGTGCTACAGAAAATGGACATATCTAGAATAATGAATCTGCTAAAGCAGGCCTGGCATAGATCAAACTGTATATATTGTACCATGATATATATATTTTTTATTTATACACACTTGCCCACATGTATCATGGCACTTGGAGACCTAAAAGCAGCCTAAAAAAAGTAGGGAGTAGGTTAACAGAACAATAACTTTTTTACGCCCTAAGAAACTCCTCAGAATTAGACATGCGTCAGAGTTACTGACAGCCAATCCAAATTTCGAACTACCTTCCACCTCACCTGACCTGCTTAAATAGTTGGTACAACCAAATCTCCTGACCAGCACTATTATGAACCAAGAAAATGTGTGGCGTCTGAAAGGTTTCCCAAATTCACGTTTCCCTGTGACCTCAAGTCACCCAAATTACGCGCCTCTTTTTCTTTGCTTCAAAGGCTGTTTCCCAGCAGGAAAACCGGCCTGAGAGATTCAAACAGTGAGGCCCACTGTGTGAACCGGCTTCGCTCCTGGTGTAGAGTTACCAGTAAATGTGCCCAGTTCCTGTTTATATTGAACATTCCAAGAATGGCGGCGGGGACGGCAGCGGTTATTCTGAAGAGGGCTGCGGACTTGAAAGCCGGCTTGGAAGAATGCAGTGTGATTGTGTGTACCCCAGTGCTAGGCAACTCTCCAAGCCGTATCGTAAACACGGTAACGAGCACATTCAGCAGCGGAATGGCTGCGGGGCGAGAGCGTATGCTCTGATAACATCAGCAAAATGATAATAATGACATTATTGCGGCAGTTACATTTTTACTAAGAAACTCGCATTCGTCCTGTATTTAAATACCTACATTTTGGGATTAATACTTAAAAACCCGTTAGCATATGTCTGCCTCTATCAGCCAAAAGACTGTGATGTAAGCATTAAGTTGAGGTTGATTTATGAAGCGTGTAAGCACGGACAAATATGATGTGTACTGGAATGGTACAACTGCAGGGCAGCAAATGGCATTGTTGCCTTCCTTGCACCAAAAGGGCACGGCCAGAAACGGCAAAGGTGATTGGCTGTAATTTGAACAGCTTACTATTATCAGGGCCACTGGAATTATGTGGCAGGAGTGGGCCAAATTATGTGTCAGGGTGGACAAAATTATGTGGCAAGACAAGGCAAATTATGCGGTGTAATGCAGCAAATTTTCTAATAGTATTACTTAACCCCCTGACCCCAGCAAAGCACAATCCCGATGTAACAATCAAGCAGAATATTTTTATAATAAAATACAATTAATTTCATCGGCTTTTGGCGCCCCAGATTCAGCTAACCCCGAAGCAACCATGCCACCTGACATCATATCCCACAGACTGTTAGAATTCCCCCCAGTAGAAGCGGACGCCCTGGAGCTTATTATAAAAAAAGTCAAATCCGGATCTCCAAGTGATCCCGCACCCCCATGCCACCTAAAAAAGGTCATAGATACAATACGGCCAGTCATTCTCAACATCCTTAATAACTCCATCTTCACTGGCATAGTCCCCACGGCCTGGAAGAAAGCACAAGTACGAGCTCTTCTGAAAAAACCCTCCTTAGATCCAGACAACATGGCCAACTATCGCCCAATATCTTTGCTTCCCTGGATAAGCAAACTGCTCGAGAGACACATCAACTCATCTCTCACTCACTACCTAGAATCAAATAACATCCTTCATGATTCCCAGGCAGGATTTCGCCCCAGGTTGGGAACGGAAGCAGCTCTCCTGACAGTTACAGAATTAGCCAGGAAACAGATGGACTCGGGCGGCACTACAGCAATTATTTTGCTGGACCTTAGTGCCGCTTTCGACACTGTAAACACCACCATCCTTATTCACCGTCTCAAACAAATAGGAGTCACAGGAACAGCCATTCAATGGCTACAATCTTTTCTAGAAAATCGCTCCTTCCAAGTAGTTGAGGGCTCCACACAATCCAGGTCCTGGCCTCTCAACCAGGGGGTGCCCCAGGGTTCGTCCCTGAGCCCCACCCTTTTTAATGTATATATGCTCCCCTTGGCAGACATCGTTAACTCATTCGGCCTGGAGCTGGTCACATATGCTGACGATACTCAGCTGATCGTCTCCTTGAACCAAACCATCGCCTCCTCGTCCAATCTCGAGGAATGTCTAGTAGCAGTTAACAAATGGATGGCCAGCTCCCACCTAAAACTTAATGGCGATAAAACGGAGCTGATGATTTTGGGAAATACAAACATCCCCGGCCAGTTACCAAACTGGCCTCTATGCATGGGCACTCAGCCCCAGCCCAAACCTCAAATAAAGAGCCTGGGCATCTGGCTTGATGCTAATTTGAATTTTACCTACCAAGCAACAATCGTATCTGCCACATGTTTTGGCTTGATGCGTATGCTTAGGAAGGTACTTCCACTTCTCCCCCCACAAGCCCGCAGGATCATGGTGCAAGCTATCATCCTGTCCCGTCTAGACTACGGGAACGCACTGTACCTAGGGGCCCCAGCCACCACTACAAAGAAGCTCCAGGTTACGCAAAATGCAGCAGCCCGCCTCCTGCTGGGCCTAAATAGGCGGGACTCAGGGACAGCTGCCCTAAAAAAACTCCACTGGCTACCCATCAAAGCCAGGACAATGTTCAAATCAATGTGCTTTATGCATAGGGCAATGTGGAAGGAAGCGCCAGCAATGATCTGCTCGCTGGCCACTCCATATCTTCCCCGCAGGGCGCTGCGCTCCAGCACAGCCTTTCTGGCCGCAGAAACCAAAGTCAAACGTGCCAGATGGGGAGGTCGCTCCTTCTCCTGGAATGCAGCTAAGGCATGGAATTCTCTGCCAATCTCCCTGCGCGGGGAACCCAATCTCCTAAAATTCCGGAAGGAATTGAAAACCCTCCTTTTCAAATAATAAACATCGCCTCTATCTGCCCCCCAGTCATTTCAGCGCTACGAGGCCTCCGGGTTGCATGCGCTTAATAAAACCCATTTAATAATAATAATAATAATAATTATTTTGTCATTTTTAGGTCTCGCCGGATACAGCGCATGCGCTGCCTCTTCAAGACATTTAGTAAGTGGCTTTTAAAAGTGCCACCAGAGGCTTTTGCTGGCCTATAGCTTGCGTTCACGAGCTCGTGCACGTGCATAGCTGCCATCTGTGTTTTTACTGCTGTAATCAGGCTCCTCTGCTTGCACTACCACCTCCCTTTTCCCCCTCCCTCCTGGTCAGCTTCATTTGTGTCTTCTAGCTGTGAATCATGCTCTCTGCTCTCACTCCCCCTCCCTTCTCCCCCTCCTCCCCCTCCTCTTCATCAGTTTCATTTGTGTCTTCTATCACTGTGAATGCTCCTGCTTCCACAAGGCACACACACCATCAGTCGTCAGTGCACACTTTCACCAGGCACACACACCACCAGCCGTCAGTGCACGCTTCCACCAGGCACACACACCACCAGCCATCAGTGCACGCTTCCACCAGTCACACACACACCACCAGCCCTCAGTGCACGCTTCCACCCGGCATACACACCACCAGTCGTTAGTGCACGCTTCCACCAGGCACACACACCACCAGCCGTCAGTGCACGCTACCACTAGGCACACACACCACCAGCCGTCAGTGCACGCTTCCACCAGGCATACACACCACCAGCCGTTAGTGCACGCTTCCACCAGGCACACACACCACCAGCCGTCAGTGCACGCTACCGCTAGGCACACAAACCACCAGCCGTCAGTGCACGCTTCCACCAGGCATGCACACCACCAGCCGTTAGTGCACGCTTCCACCAGGACCACACACCACCAGCCGTCAGTGCTCGCTACCACCAGGCACACACACCAGCAGCTGTCAGTGCACGCTTCCACCAGGCACACACACCACCAGCCGTCAGTGCACGCTTCCACCAGGCACACACACCACCAGCCGTCAGTGCACGCTTCCACCATGCACACACACACCTCCAGCCGTCATTGCACGCTTCCACCAGGCACACACACCACCAGCCATCAGTGCACGCTTTCACCGGGCACACACACCACCAGCCATCAGTGCACGCTTTCGCCAAGCACAAACACTACCAGCCGTCACACACTACCAACCGTCGGTGCATGCTTCCACCAGGCACACACCACCAGCCGTCAGTGCACGCTTTGACCAGGCATACACACACCACCAGCAGTCAGTGCACACTTTCACCAGGCACACACACCACCAGCCGTCAGTGCACTCTTTCACCATGCACACACACCATCAGCCATCAGTGCACACTTCCACCAGTCACACACACCAACAGCCGTCAGTGCACGCTTTCACCAGGCACACACACCACCAGCCGTCAGTGCACACTTCCACAGGCACACACACCACCAGTCGTCAGTGCATGCTTCCACCTGGCACACACACCACCAGCTGTCAGTGCACGCTTCCACCAGGCATACACACCACCAGTCATTAGTGCACGCTCCCACCAGGCACACACACCACCAGCCATCAATACACGCTACCACTAGGCACCCAAACCACCAGCCGTCAGTGCACGCTTCCACCAGGCATACACACCACCAGCCTTTAGTGCATGCTTCCACCAGGCACACACACCAGCAGCCGACAATGCACGCTACCACCAGGCACACACACCAGCAGCCGTCAGTGCACGCTTCCACCAGGCACACACACCACCAGCCATCAGTGCACGCCTCCACCAGGCACACACACCATCAGCCGTCAGTGCACTCTTCCACCAGGCACACACACCACCAGCCGTCAGTGCATGCTTCCACCAGGCACACACACCACCAGCCATCAGTGCACGCTTCCACCATGCACACACACCACCAGCCGTCAGTGCACGCTTCCACCAGGCACACACACCACCAGCCATCAGTGCACGCTTTCACCGGGCACACACACCACCAGCCGTCAGTGCATGCTTTCACCAAGCACAGACACTACCAGACGTCACACACTACCAACCGTCAGTGCATGCTTCCACCAGGCACACACCACCAGCCGTCAGTGCACGCTTTCACCAGGCACACACACACCACCAGCAGTCAGTGCACACTTTCACTGAGCACACACACCACCAGCCATCAGTGCACTCTTCCACCAGGAACACACACCACCAGCCGTCAGTGCATGCTTCCACCAGGCACACACACCACCAGCCATCAGTGCACGCTTCCACCATGCACACACACCACCAGCCGTCAGTGCACGCTTCCACCAGGCACACACACCACCAGCCATCAGTGCAAGCTTTCACCGGGCCCACACACCACCAGCCTTCAGTGCACGCTTTCACCAAGCACAGACACTACCAGCCGTCACACACTACCAACCGTCGGTGCATGCTTCCACCAGGCACACACCACCAGCCGTCAGTGCACGCTTCCACCAGGCACACACACCACCAGCCGTCAGTGCACGCTTCCACCGGGCACACACACCACCAGCCGTCAGTGCACGCTTTCACCAGGCACACACACCACCAGCCATTAGTGCACGCTTTCACCAGGCACACACACCACCAGCCGTCAGTGCAGCAGGCAGGCTCTTCTCTGAGTTTCTTGGTAAATATGTGTTCGATGCCTGGCAGGGAGTGGGTTGAGTTTCCTTAAACCATGCTGAGGTGCAGTGCATGAACTCCTGTGTGAGTGAGTCATGCTGCCTGGGGCTCACTCACTCCATACTTGTAAATTGCGCCTGCACCAGGCTTTTTTTCATTTGCAAAGTTCGGCGCATGCGCACAGCTAGGCAGCCCCCACACCCCTGGGAATGACTGCTTCCTACAACCAGAATGGAAACAACATTCAGACCCAAGAAAACAAGGTCATTTGATGCAAAGAACTGTTAATAAAAACCATGTCCAGCTATTGTAGATCTGGCAGCTTAAACAAAACAGCAACAAAAAACAAACACACATTGGCATAGCCAATAGGTCTCTCTTTTTGGACCCTATAAGTATTTAGTTATGCAGCAGAATATCCTTGGTGCAACAACACCAACTGTGGCTAAACACTTATAAGGTCCCAAATGCGAGACCTATTGGCTATGCCAATGCTTGTTACACTTGTCAACACTATTTCAGCATAGGTGGCACCTTATTAGTACCCGTTTAACACCTAAACATAACAACAAGCAACAGAAAGGTGACCAGTCAACGTTTGCAAAGGGCCATCCACGTGTCGCTTAGTTTTTAGTAACACATGCCACTTACTTTTTAAGTAACTTTTAAATGTTTGATCTAGAAACAATTTTTTTGGTTAAAATGCGCAGAATATGCAGTAGATGATGAATTATGTGGTAAATGCAGCAGATCCATGATTATGTGAAAAATGTCGGGCTACACAATCACACAATTCCAGTGGCCCTGATTATCATTATGTTTATATTGTTATTATATAGGTTTACAAAAATATTTAAGCATAAAATAGTAGATTCACAGTACATAAACATATAATGATTTTTGGCAAAGCCAGTATATCATGCCTTGGTGAGACTACAATGTTTTTCAATAAACATATGTACTGTGCATTAAAAGTATAAAAGTAATAAAAACTTTTTTAAAATACTGCGGTTTATAGGTGGTGTGCATATGTTTGCAAAGGAAAAAATATATAAATAAATTGAAAAAAATAACCCTCTGCAAAAATTAAAAAAATTGTAAACATAAAATGAAAGCAGAGATTGGCCCACCAGCTCTGGAAAGGAAGTGGACTACGTTTTAGATGGATGAGCACATGTGCACAAATCAAGTGCCGTTACTCACAGTGAAGCAAGACAATGGCTGAACTGGGCACACTCTTTGCTGTATACAGTGGTGGGTTAAAGCAAAATCTGAATGACCCCTGAGAGAACAATGCATGAAGAAGGCTTACTAAAACCCCTTGTAAGCATATATTTATATCTTTATGTATTTTTTATTGTATTTTTTTTTTTTTAACACGAGGCTAGCGAGACAGCTAAAACTGTCTTCAGCGCAGACCTACAAGAGAAAGCAAAGAACAGAAAACCAGACGAATACTCAAAGAATCAACTAAGTGAATTAGCTATAGCATGCTGGTGAGAAGGTTTGTCTTTTAGGTTTAGCTGTAAGTAACATCCGCATGCACACTAGGGCTATATGGAACGGATCAAAAATTAAGGATCCGTTAAATATATGACAACTGTGCCTGCTTAATTCACACTGGCTTGATGAAAGGCACTTTTATTTTAGAAATATTGCTTACCTCTATAGTAGTTTTAAGCATAAAGGGATTTATTAAGAGGTCTCTAGATCTGGAGTTAAGTCCACACCCCTGGAGATGATACTATTGGTCGGAGTTGAACTATGAAAATACCATGGGGAATTACTGTGGGGCTGATCCCCAACTCCCCCTCCATATGAATTCAACCTCCCTTGCAGTTTCCAGCCTGCGGTAACATAATTCTGAACGGGGCCTGTAACAAGCTCTATTCTTAAATGAGGGCCAAAACATTGTTCATGAAAATGTTCACCCAACGTTCAGATTTAGCCCAATTTCCAGCACTCCTAAATTTTAGCCATTGTGACACAGAAGACCACGGGCCATTTATGTTATGTTGTCTGTTACCTTAGAATTATAGAGCACCAGCCTGCTTTCAAGCACGGGAAATCAAGGCAGCTGCTCAGGGGTTGATATTAATAAACTTTCCAAACACCACGCCTTGGAAAGAGAAATATAGATGGGGAGGTGGTGGGAGGGGAGCGACAGAAAAGTTAAAAGGTTTCATGTGATGAGTGTTTTGCTACTTTTAGAACATGAAGAGGAAGAAAAAGAGTTGACAATTGGACATACTGCATGTAGAAGCCATGAAAGAGCATCCTTCCTGCAAGCAGATGCTGCCATTCTAGGAAAATTACACAATTCCGATCTGAAATCCAAACACTTGATTCACCTTCTCAAATGTGAGTGACACACACTGTCTTGTGCGCATCCATACGCAATATTCAAGAATGTAGCTCATATCTTTCCAATGTTAGAGAAAGTTAAAGATGAGCTATGGTCCTCCCACTTCTAAAATAAAATCAATCTCGACCCAACCAACCGGTCAAATTTCTTCTCAATTTCATTACTGCCCATCTTCTCCAAGATTTTAGAGAAACATGTTAAAACCTGGCTTACATCAGTTGTGGAGGCCCAACTTTTTTTTTTAGCATCTCACAGTCGGGCTTTAGAACGGGCCATAGCAATGAATCTGCCCTCCTGGGTGTCACTAAACATCTTAGAAGATGTCTAGACGAAGGGAAATCTGTTCTGCTTATTTTACTTGATCTTAGCACAGCCTTCGAATCTGTGTCCAACTCTATTTTAGCGGAAAGACTGAGAACGTTGATCCTTGACAACACAGCACTGAACTGGTTTACATCATTCCTTAAAGGTCGGATGTTTCAAGTTTTCTCAGCTAATGAGAGGTCGTCAAGGACTCTCACTTTGGGTGTACCTCAGGGCTCTGTTTTAAGCCCTATGTTGTTTAACATCTACGTCCACCCTCTGGCCGATGTAGTGGAGAACTGTGGCCTAACTTCAGTTTCCTTTGCAGATGACACACAGGTTATCTGTTCTTTGTTATCTGCATAGGACCCTGGATACTCCGCTCTCAACCAGGGCTTGAGCCAAATCTCCTTATGGATCCTAGACTGTGGAATGCTCTTTCAGAGTCTTTGAGCAACTGTACCTCGTTCCTTGCATTTCGTAAAGGTCTGAAGTCTTAGTTATTTTAAACATCGGGTAGGCCACCTTACCCTCTTGATTAGTATCGAGAAACCCTTTGTGGGTAGCTGTAGAGCGTTATCAGACTAGAAATAATAATGAATAATAATGGGCTCATTGGAGGAATGAGCACTGATGTGTTACCTTCTTGGAAAGGTACAAACGTCTTCTATGCATCACATATAGAAAGTAATGTAATGTCTCCATTAACCTTGACCATACTGTGACATTTCTGTCAATTACAGCAAATGACAATGATTTAGAAAATATTATCATGTTTCATCCAGTACTACATAAAATATAATAATGCCGTCTATCACATTTAAGGTAAATGCTTTCTTTCTTACGAATACTTGTTTTAAGGCTGCCATTTCCAAACCTTAATGTTTTAGCAAATGGATGTCTACTCTGGGGTATCAGCAATACATTACTGTTAAATGTTTAGAAAATGAGCACACTGTAAATGTTGAGGGACTCATGAGTTGACTGCAACTGGCCCTGTGAAATCAGCATTCCAGAATTACCATGGCGGTAGTCCCAATAACTCTAGGGGGAGTGGTGTCGTTAACGGGAATTACAGAAGCACCCTTGACGTTCTCCTCAGAAACGAAGAATTACTAGGGAATCCGTAATTCTGGGCCTGATTCCCCAGTAATTCCTCATTCCTTCCTAGTTTCACAGAGGGATTACAGCCGTTTACAGGAGCCTGAATCCTTGGATGAAATGTACGATGCCTGCGGATTTAACACAACCTTTGAGATTTCCAATGAGGCCAGTAACAGAAGTACTATCATCATGTGGAATTACAAAGTAGCAGATTTACCAGTCCTGTGGGAACTCAAAGGACGGTGGAATCAATCTCTGCGAAGGCCTAATAGACTGGAAAAAGGGTGTGTCTTAAGATCCTGTGAATTGATGTTTGAGAGAAAAGTACAATTTGAGATAACTAGAAATCATGAACCTTTTCATAAGAGAGATAATAAGTTTTTTTTAGAACCTGCAAATAAACTATAAAATGAAACAGAAAGCATCTGTGTTAACGCCTTAAAATACAAGTCAAAATATGCGAGTAAATAACTGTATTCACACGTGACACACAAACCCAACTGTCTTCAGCAGCAGACTGTTCTATGTACTGTTTTGGTGCACAGTCACTATTCTTCTTAATTACTTCAGCAGTAAGGCTGTGCTATTTTAGGAAACGCATATTGGTTTATTTTTGTGCGCTCATCACTTTTTATACCAAATCATCTTTCTTGTTTCCTGTAACTTCCTGGAGCAGCTGATCTGTCTCACTGCATCCTTGCTCTCACATGGCTATTCATAACATCTTGGCCACCCTTATCTGACCTCCTGCCCTCTGGCCCACGTCATTTCCTGAAAATGTACAGATAGTCCAGAATCACCCTTGAAACAGGAAGCAGTTTTATGGTCTCCTTCCTGTTCTGGCTGGAGGATGTTTACACGAGGATGTTGCACAGCCTTTGAAAACTGAGATTGTGTACTCTTCACAGCGAAGCTCCAATGGCGTTCTCTTTCTCAGTTCCACCACAGCACTCGTACTTCGAGGTGACTAAAATAGAGGCTTTCAATCTTTCCATCTTATCTATGGACAATGCATTAAGGGCGTGATTACAAGGTACCCGTATCTAGATGATGGTATGGCAGATGGCTTAAATTATCATTTCCGGGCGGTATCCCTGGACCTAAATCCGGCTACCATGAGTTACTCCACTCTGAATGTGGAATAACATGTGAACCTGGTTTTACTGGGCTAACATCTGTGTGGAGTAAAATGCCCTTTTCTGGTCCTACTTATCACCTGCCTTAGGCAAGTGGTAAATGGGCACAGGGGACCTTAGTGGGTTGGAGGCTGTACCAAGGCCCAATGAAAGCTGATGTGAGGCACTGGGAGCGTTCCATGTTAGCACTTGCTGCTACTTTGCGTATATCTCCCATTGTATACTGTTTGCCCTTTTTACAGTTATGATATATTCTTATCTATTCTCAATGTACCTCATGTTATTGTTGTTGTTCTGTAAAGCGTTCTGATACCTTTGTGTCTAGTTCGAGCTACACAAAACTCACAAATTAATAAATAAATACTTGAACCATAAGAGGGGGTTAGGCTGGGGCAGCCTACATTTTGTCCACAGCCCCTATCCGACTGGCAACTGATTTCAAGGGCTCGCATTTCAGCCCAGTAACATCAGGTGCGGTGCTCCTGCACCCAGTAATACCGGGTGCATGACCACAAGGGCACTTGCAATCAGGCAGATGGTACCCCACTCAGGAACACCACTCTGTCCCACCTGTAATGGAGCAGGCACTGCTTGGAGATGGGTAGCTGCACTTCTTCCATTTGGAAGACAGAGTAGCAGCACTTCTTAGCAGCGGTGCAATACTTTTAATGGGAGATTTACAACATTTCTCAGTAGGAAGCGGGCACTCTTGGACAGTGAGTACCTGCACTTCTGTATATCCATTTCAATCAATGTTTATGGGGCTGTACTCACGCCCAGGTATGCAGTGATGCAAAGCCTTTTTCATCCAGCCCAGTAAACTCAAGACATCTTATTAATAATTAAAGTCTAACTGTTCTTTGCCTTCGCCCAGCATGTTTTTCTGTCCCATTTTTGCCACCAGAAAGTTTTCTATCTCAAAACTGTACACCCAGATGAATTTCTTTGCTCCTGAATTGCAAGATTAGTACATCATTGCCCTTGATCAGGTATATCCATCCAAAGTCCAACATGCCTTAGTCGTGCCAGAATTTCTGCACATCCACTACATAAAAGAGTTCAATTTATATAAAGTATAATAAGTAGACATATCCAGCGCGAATATATTGAGAATCTCAAATGGAACTGTCCTTCCTGGATGGATTCCGTCAAAATACTGAACTCAAAAAAATAACCTACATAAATATTGACTCCCACAGAACAGGAAAAGTAAGTATCTGTAGGTAAGTATAGATGTATCATTCTTAACTCCACCTTGACAGATCTGCGGTCTGAACCCAACGACTTGCGAATCAGGAAACCTTTGAAAATCAAATTATTCAGAATCGTCTTTAACTGAGCTTAACACAGACCAGGCATCACAATCGGAGAACCATGAACATGGGGTACTGAGCTTTCTGCCTGGACTTAAATCCCCAGCCACACTGTTGTACTGCTCCACAAGGCGCCCTCAAATAACTGACATGAGACATGTAGTGCTTTATAAAACAACATAATGAATAATTAAGGAGGCGGAGAGGTTTTCAGTTGCTGAAAGTCTATGATCATGGATAGGATAGTGGACGAGAGAATGTCGACATGCCATAGAGAAGGGGGAGGAGGTCTGTGGTAGACTAAGTAGCATCCCTGTTGGATGTCCCGCCCTATAGCAAGTGATAGATAAGAGTGAGCAGGACCGTAGGCAAGGTCATGGGCCCCAGTGCAAGGAAGGTAATGGAACCCCTGAATTATGCAATACAGTAGTAATCAGAGTTCAGTGGTCGTCTCTGGGCACCAGTGCCACTGCCCCAGCTGCATCAATAGAAGCTACGCCCATGAGAGTCAGATGTTCCTTGCGGCTTGGAAAGAGGGTGGTCTGACGAGATAGGTGGCCATTGGTATTTCGGCAGAGAGGGGTAGCTGAAACCGAGAGAGTGGCTTATACTTTCAAGCAGAGTGTGTGAGTGGGTCACTTGTAATGCTAAAAGATAAAGCAAAGGTGAAATGAAAGCATTGTTACAAATGTGTGAACTTGGGGATTTAACTTTGTCAAAGTACACAGCAACGTCTGGGAAGGGAGGACATAACTGAGGCTTTTCATTTCAAGGATATTTTAAGAAATTATATCTGCTGGTTCTGTTGAGTGGAGATGATGAAAGCTGTAATGGAATGTGTCAAGCAAGATGTAGTGTAGGAACTCATTTGGCTTGTGGATTTACAAAGTGCATAAGCTGAAGCAAACGCCAGTCAGGATCTTCGGCTGATAGCACAGAGAAAGGAGAGGAAATAAAGGCCTGCTGCTAGAGATGGAATCTGAGCACTTTCACTGACCGTCAGCTTCATTATAAAAAATTTCCTTATCATGGACAGCATTCCAAACAGACCAGCTTCCAAATGCATATAGGTGTGTACCCCAACTGTTTCCGGTCTCCATAAACCTACACTACAAAGATACAAATATCTTTCCAAAGTCATAAAATTCTGTTTATATGTCCTAGTTCTTCTTCACTTCTTCACTGTTATATCTATACCAAGCTCTATAAATCCCTCCCACCCTGTGCAATATCTCTTGATGTGCTCTATCAAGAACATAAATATATTACCCTTTTGGGTGAAGCACTTATTTACAGATTGGACGAGTAGACACATTGACGGAGGCTTGAAATATAGTCGTGTATAAGGTAGATTTGGGGTGGAGAAATGGGAGTGTAGGCACAGGATGAGTGGAACATGAGAATAAGCGGTGTTGCGAGTGCAGAAGAGGGAGAAAGGAAGGTTTGGGTGGAGACACAGGAGTACATGCAACTCATATGTGGCAGATAGGGATGAGTGCAGTTGAGAGTGCAGTTGAGAGTGTTTTTTGAGAGTGCACAAGAAAGATTTTTTTCATGAATGAAGCTTATGTACAAACGTTCTCATACGTAGACAGGCGTGCACACACCCACCCACCCACCCATATATATGACACTGGGTTACTTGATATGTGCAGGTGGTGGTGTGTTCCTTCTGAGGTTAGTTGGGGCCTTCTGTGAACTGGAGTGCCTCTTCTGGTCTGCGTGGTTTGAATGGGAGGTGGACACCAAAAGATGTGGGTTCTGTTTTTGTATCATGCTCTTCCTTCTGCTGTACGTTGTTAGGGTATCATCGAGTGCAGCTGTTTAACTGTGATCATGTAGGAAGGAGCCATCCTTTGGACAATGTTAGAAAAGTTATATGTTTCTCAGTAGTAGCCCTTATATTTTCTGGTAGAAAGTTCCACAGCTTGGCTGCTTGTACTAAGAAGGACTTGCTACCAACATTTTTTACTTGTTTACTGGGATTAAGAGATGAGGTGCTAGTTTAATCTCAATATTTTGAAAGCCGAACCGTGTGAACCATTCCTCCTCTGGGAGAAAGGACCAATCCACAGATGCAAAGGAGGAATTAATTACCTTTATTTGGGGGCCTTAATCAGAAAGTATGAGAAATGTTTGTGGTCCCTACAATGTCCAATTGTGGTTGGATTTCAAATTAATATGGTGAATGAATGGAACCAACAATACATATGTGAAATTATGTATAAATATCTCCTAGAAGATCCAAGAGTGACCATAATTTTGTATATAATTTTGTTTGTGTTTTGTGGTAAAATTTCAATTTCTGTACACTGATGATTGTTTCTTTTAAGAAAAATTGTAGATGGAAAAATATGCCAAAGGAAATAAAATAACACCAATGACTAGGCTTAGAAATATATGGTTTAATGAGTTTTTTTAAATAGTTGGTGACATAATTAATTTTGATGGACCTTCAGACACATTTATTGCGTTTGTTATAAGAAATGTTGTTTTTAAAATTATTCCTGCACTCATCCTTTCTTGTGATTTATGAAAAGTCCAACAGAAGCAGTGCAACGCCCTCATTTCTGTTCTCTATGCCTTTAAGGTCTTTCCACATGGCGTTTAGGGCTGATTCTATGCCTATTCCAGGGCCGAATCATTGGAAGTTTGAGAGTAGGGAGTAATCCTCAATGAAGTTTGACATCTAGCTGAAAGCTGCTCTTTCCATAAGTTTATCAAGGAACAGTCTATTTGTTATTATTCTTCATTGTTCGGTCTTGAAGGTCCAATTTGTTTTTCTTTAGTAGTGCTTTTCTAGTCTTCTATATAAACTCCAGTTGCAAGGGAGTTATGAGGTTTCGGACTGCGATAGTTGCTGATATTGATAGGAGGACAGTGGGGGCAAGGGCCAGAAAGGTGGCTGATTGGTCTGCCGCAAGATGGAGACAGGTAGTTTTATCATGTAATAAGTATGAATCCAACACATATCATTTGGCTATGTTGTGGGTTGCCAGTTTATTACAAAAGTCCTGAGAAATAGGATTGGTTCCTTGGAAGCTTTCTGGTATGTGGATTTCCAACAGTATTTTGAAAAGCCTTTAATGTGAGTTTTTTTTCGTTTTGAGATTCTGTTTGAGTAGTAACATCTCCTTTCATTAGTACCTTGTACATTCTAATATAACTATGTAGGTGTATTTTGTCTTTGGGTTGTTAGATGTGCTCCAGGTCCATTGAATTGTTTCAATGTGTTGTTTTATCTTCTTTAATTCTGCATTCATTCAAGAGGCTTTTTTTCTTTTGCACAATTAATCACTGTTTTGACATTTTTGTGGGAGTCTGTTGGATTTGAATGTCAAAAGCTGCATGGAACCTTCTATATGGTTGCGCTATTGATTATTGAGTCAAGATCAGTATTTCAGTGTTAAAAGTAAGTCATATTTCTAGGCCCTCTATGTTTAGATTATTCCAAGGTTTGCATGTGGTTGCAGGTAAGGTATGGCAGAAGTGTGTTGGGGTATCTGGTGTTTGCAGACAACCATGTGATGATCTGCTATGAGATTGAGCTAATTATTTAAAAAGAGACTAATCCTGGGTTTCCAAAGATGACATCTAAGATATGTCCTGCAATGTGGGTTGGGTTAGGGATGAGTTGTTGAAAGGCTGCGGGAATCCAAGCTTGGTTGTGCAAATCCAAGCTTGGTTGATCAAATTAGATGTTCGGGTCACCAATTATACACAAGTTAGAGTATTTGGTAAATAGGTCTGATACTGTGTCTAGAAAGGTGTTTTAAAAGTTCCAAAACTGGGTGGTGGCTTGTAGGGTATGAGGAAGTTGCATGAGAAAGGAGGGCTAGGATTGCATCTGATGAAGAGGGATTCACAACCTTGTATCAGACGTTCTCAGCTTTGATGAGAGCAATCCCATCTTTAATACAGTACTCTTTTGCCTGTGCAGTTTAGCGTTATTGTGTAATAGTCTGGTGGGATAGCTTCATGCAATAATGGTGCCATGTCTTCTGCAGCCACGAGTCAGTCATGAAAAGTATGCCAGGTTCGGTCAATCAGAAGGTCAAATATGTTGTATTTGTTCTTGGTAATTGAACGAGCATTTATTAATAGGGAGCTGGTTTGTTTTTGGTGCAGGGGGTATTAAAGATGCAGAAGTGTGGTCCTCTGAGGTCATGTGCGATTTGGTGTTGTAGATTGCCATTGTTTTGCTGTGACTGTTATGTAGAGGATTTGTTGGAGATGTGATGAATCTGGTGGGATTGAGGTCACTGTCCTGCCTAGGATGTTTAGATGGGATATTGTGGGGTGATTATAAGTGGTAGGTGAGGATATTGCTTAAGATTGATGGAATGTAGTGTTTAGCTTTCTTTAAAGGAGGGATAGGAAGGCCAATGTTTTTGCATTGTGGTGTGATATCAGAGGAGATGCAGTGTTGTGAATTGACTTTCTTTCGCATTTCTTTATCGAGAAAGGGATATGTGTGATGAGTGGGAGGAGCATGAGTAGTTTTGAGGGTCTGATTTCTGCAATAGATGACAGATGGGTGTGTTGGAGTTTTTGCTGTTGCTTTGTGAGCTGAGTGGTTGGTGACTGTGGAGAGTAGGTGAGAGGAAGGGAAGTGAAACAATCAGATTTTTTTTGTTTTGCTGTTAGTTGCTGAGTTACTGCTTGCTGCAATTGCGGAAGAGGGATAAGCCTGGCATTGTCTGATATGCTTTATAGATAATGATTGTTACAGTGCAGGGTACCAGTTTGTGGGGATAACTGCATTTTCTGGTGTGCATACGGTGGCTTCATGTTCTGCATGGAAAGGAGGAAGGTGGGGTGGTGTGGGTGCTTGAGGAGAAGGGCTGGGGCTGGCAATTATATGAGTGGGTCCTTAGAGGAGTAATAAAGGTTAAGAGGCTTACTAGAAGGTTCAGTGGGGGGTGAGTGGGTTTTATGGGAATGAAGAGGTTTAACTATTGTTGGCATGGGGTTATGTTGGTTATGGAAGGTATCTGGTAAAGATGGAGTGAAATATTTATAGGGCCAGGATGGGAGAGTATTTTGAAGAATAAAAGAAGGGAGAGGAGAGTGTAGGGCCTTAGTGTGAGAAAGAAGAAGAATTGAGGGGTAAGGGAGTCGTAGCCAGTCTGGGTAGAAATTGAATACAGATAAGTGTTAAGAATTGTGATATTGCATTGGGTTCGGATGCGTGCAGGAATGGGTGGGTTCTTAAAAAGGATAGAAAGAAGGAACTGCGTAGGAGTGGTTTTGAAGGAGCAATGGTGTGTGATGGGTGAGGGAAAGTTGGAGAGACCTGTACTGTTGGCAGGGAGAGACGATGCATGGTGGCTGACATTGAAGGCTCCTCTTTGAGCTGCCTAGATATTAAACTGTTTAGAAAAAGTTCCCTTCAGACATAAACATTAATAACATCTAGACCCTTATTAGTTGAAAACAACTGAATACACCACATGTATAGCTCTACACTCTTGTATCAAAGTATCTCAACCCACATAAGCGAATCAAATTAGGTTAACACATAAAATTACTTTTTACAAACATCTGTTTTATTAAAAATCACAAAAAATAAAACCAATGAATTTTTTATATTCTTTAAAAAAAATCAGTAGTACTTTTAAAAAAAAAATATGAAGTCATTGATTTTATTTTTGTGATTTTTAATAAAACAGATGTTTGTAATATGTCAATTTTATGTGTTAACCTAATTTGATTCGCTTATGTGGGTTGAGATACTTTGATACAAGAGTTCAGAGATATAAGTGTGGTGTATTCAGTTGTTTTCAACTAATAAGGGTCTAGATGTTATTAATGTTTATGTCTGAAGGGAACTTTTTCTAAACTTGTGAAGAGTACCTTATCCCTTTGGTAAACAAGGGGTCTCTCTCTTTTTTTACGCATAGATATTAAACTGGCCAGAATTTCTGGCCATAGGCCCTTTCAAGTCCAAACAGGGAAGGCAGCCTTGTCCTCTCTGCCCTTTTCCTCGACGTCCGGGGTGAGATGCACTGGGAGTAAGGGTTGTATGGGCTGGGGGTGAATCTCACTTGGCCCTCACTCAGGCCCCCTCCAGCCCCAGCACGGAAACTGTTCAGTAGCCAACAAGTTAACAAACAAAGGGGGGAGAGAGAGAAAGGAAATCAGAATGGATTCGTTCTCCCTGAGCCTATATAAATAAACAAACAGAATCCAATCCTTGGGTTTTAGGTGTATCCTTCACAGTGGGGAACACCCTTCTTGTTTTTAGGTCCCCTCACACACCAACAAGCCCCTTGGTGTCATGCTTCATTATCGGGGTCATCGCACCCCTCTACGGGGTACGGCGTGCTGAGACCTACGAATACGCGGGGGCACTTGGTAGACTATGGTGGTGTGGATGAGGTTTTTTTTGTATGTGAGTGTTAAGTGGGGTTTAGAAAATAGTGAAGGTTAAAAAGAACCTGGCTCGTGGGGTGACTAAAGAATATTTAATAAGCCCCCGGGCTGGTGCTATTAAAATAAAGTGTGGGAGGTTGCTACACTGACAAAGTGCGTTACCTCCTCTCTGTTTGCGTCGACATGTTTCGGTGCAAAAAGACACCTTCTTCAGGAAGGGGTACACAAATCCCCACCTTACTCACATTTCTCTAACTCATATCAGAATTTCTAATAAAAAGTGAGAAAATCTATAGTGCAGGTAAAACAATGTACCTAGCAAAAACGTTGTCCGTTGATCAACTGTTTTGGGGTTGATGAAAATGCTTCATGAGCCAAGCGTCAAGATCTGGTGTGCCAACTAGCACGATTTCTGCAAGGAAATTCCTCCCGATCGATTCCTTCGTGGCTCCGGCGATAATGTCAGGGACCCTGCAGTAGCCAACAAGACCAGTGCACTTGCCGAAGTTGGGCGTATCTAATTTGCTAATACACATCTTCTGTCTGCAGGTGAGTTGCCAAGTGCTATGTAGTAACCATGATGCGACCTACAGAGCTAGATACACAACTTCTAAATAAATAAAACAATCCAACCTCCTCCACTGTGGCAATATCATCCCACCCTCAGTATCTGCTCCATAATCTTAAACAAACCATTTCTTCTCTCCATCTATGCACCAAAGATGGGAAACAATGTCCCATATCCATCAGAACTTCCCCAACCCAGCTTTCCTTTATGAAGGAACTGAAGACAAACACTACATTATAATGGACTACCAGTCCGAAAGCAGCCACCCTTCTATCACATGTTGATGATGTGAGCAAGGCATTATATCTTTAAGACCACTTCACTGTAGGTGTTCACATTCCACATTAGCATTTCTAGAGGCAAAAGTGTGTTTATAAAGCTGAGTTTATCAGGACACCATTTGCATTGCAGCTTCCTTCCCCACTTACCCTGAAAACAAACTCTGCCCTCAAGGGCCCCACTGCACAACTTTTGTTCACAGTATCCAGAGCTTTTTGAAAGACATCCAGGCTGGACCGATCAAGGAGTATGACCTGGACTTTCAGAAGGACATTCAGTCAGGACCACACAATGCTTCGCAGTCAAATTGTGGCTACAACCTCCTGGAAAACAGATGAACGACTTTCACAACCATGCAGGACTAAAGGCACCAGTGCCCTTCATTTGTTGCTTTTCTGGTGCACTAAATACCAAGGGGCTTATTTACAAGCCCACTGTGCCGCCACTGCGTCACCTTTTTTGACGCACCAACAGCGCAATTTACTTGCCCATTTTACAAGGCCACATAAAGTAACCTTGCGTGAATCTTTCATGGGCTTGTAAATATGGGCCCCTTTCACAGAGTACTCTGCTGAAAGGGGCATTCCACAGGTATTGCTGTGGGTGTTCCCATGCAACATCCATGGAACTTGACGCATGCCCAGATTTACAACATTTTGTAAAACTGGGAATGTCAAAATCATACGCCTCTCTAGGGGAGGCATAGAAATGGCGCAACGAGGAGAAATACTTTTATTTCTCCTCTTTATATACGTGCTGCAGAATGCATTCTGCGGCACGCATAGAAAGAAGAAAATGCCATTAATTATTGTTTTTGTGCAGGAAGGTGTCCCTTCGTGCATGAAAACAATCATCCCCACAGCGCAGGCACCCTTGCAAAATGACGCAAGGGTGCCTGCACTGCCACATGGCAGCCAATTGTGCGCCAGCACATGGGAAAAGCACAGGGATGATTTGTTTTGTTGTAATACAATGAATCCCTGCGGGGCATATTTATAAGTTCTGGCGTATCTCTGCAAATCAGCAGGGATGCGCCAGAACAGATGCGTCACGCAATCCCCTCCATGCGCCACCACAGATGCGCCGCATTAACAATGCGGCGCACAATGGTGCAAGGAAGGGCAGATGCGTGACGCATCTTGTGGTGTACGGGCGGCGCATTGCTGGAGTCGCGTCGCAAGTGCGATGCAACTCCTGCAAGGCACAGGGGCCACCCATACTCAACATGGTGTGCCACTCCTTACGCCTGCTTCAAGCAGGCATAAGGATTTGACGCAGCAGCGTTGTAAAACTGACTCAGTGAAATCTTGTAGATTTCACTGCGTCAGTTTTACGGGGCTTTCCTGCGAGGGAACGCCCACCCTGCGACAGAACGCCCACATGAAACCTGACGCAGGTTTCATGTGGCGCAGGGCTTTACAACGTGACGCATCTGCCTAGATGCGTCACGTTGTAAATAAGTTGCAACGTGGCGCATTGTTTACGCTGTCGCTGCATCACAAAAGTGACGCAACGGCGGCGTAAAAGTGTTGCAAAGGGCTTGTAAATCTGCCCCTGCATGTTTAAAATGACAGAGCATGGCGCAGCTAAATGGCTTGCGGCACCACGCTGCATCATTTTCTTGTAGATGAGGCCCCAAGTGAAAAAAAGTGACAGTGCTCACACCGAGTACTATATATGTTTTGATTTCCCACCAATCAGTTAAACATGTACTGCTTGCCTGTCATCTCCGATAACGTGGCTTCACATGGGCATGTCTGTAAATACAACACTCATCCCATGCCCTTCTTCCAATCACCTCTCTATCGTCTCTTCAATGTCCTGATATAGATATCATAGCCTGATTATGTACTTTTTTTGGGTGACTCTGCAATTTTGCACCTGCAGTTGCAATGAGTGACCTGTGCAAAATGTAATTTTCAACAGTGCAAATTGCTTTCAAAAATATAAAGCGTGGTCCGTTAAATATTGAGTGATTCATACCAAATCACATAGGCAAATAACAGGGTGGATGGGAAAACATTCTAACACCTGAAGAGGTAATTTGTAGTTAGGAAGCTTAAAACACCTGGCTAGGGGTGGGCTGTTCTTCTTTGTAGTTAAGAGCTATCAGTGGAAGACACTGAAGCACATTTTAAACCTTAACCAGAGGAAAAATCAAATAATTTTTTTTAAAAAGCATTGGTCAGGAGGGCTGCTCGTCATTGTGCAATGCAGCTGGCACGGTTAAAATTTGCTTGTGATTTCCAGTAAATGTGCATGAACTCTCCAAATTCCTTGCTGTTTGCTTATTCTTAAAACGGAAAGTTGAATTGTCTGTGGATGGCCGACACCCACTCTTTTGGCATCAAAAGCTGTAACTTGACTAAAGGAAATACGTTTATATGGACATCCCACCACCAAGGGCATGGGTCCACTGAAAGACAGTGGTTTGATTTTAAGGATATTTATTATGAAGGGAAGCTGGAATAACTGACAGGTCAAACACCTCTTAATAGGAATTATTTATTTATTTATTATTTATTAATGCAATTTATAGAGCGCGAACAATTACCCGAGGGCGTCTCGGCGCTTTACCATCTCCTATTCGCGGCAGTTTTTAAAATGTCCATCAAAGACTAGAAATCTTCCTGCATTTGCTGCAGAAGCAAGATCTACTTTGTAAAAGGACTTTACATATACTGCAATAGTCAAACTCTGTGCTTTTAAGGCACTCGTTTCAGATATATCATCAGTGGTATAAAACCTTGTCTTCTAAGGTACCTTAGGTTTACGCTTCTGATGTAAGTGAAAACACTGGAACGGAGGCACAAGCAAAATTCCTGCAGGACACCAACCTGCTGCAATGTGCCACCCTTGAAACCCACAACGCAGGCACCACCTTGTACATCACAATTGCCAAAGAGGGCCTAATAACTGTTAAAGAATGTTCTGACCATTTACAGGGTTCTTTCGAAATACCTTTCACCCAAAACAAGCAATTAGAGAACAACCAAAGCGCCCTCTGATCAAATTCAGAAATTTGAAAATATTTCCACAAGGTCTCTCTGGGGAAAAACATAACAGGTAAACTAAACTTCCTATATGTCAACCTAAATAAAGCTGCTTTTTCTGCCTTGGATGAAAGAGTCCCCAATAGTAAGGAAAAAAAAAAAAAGAAACCAGCACCTTAGTTGTCCAAAGACTTGACTATAAATACTAAATTAGTGAGAGTTCTGAGAAGGAAATGATTGAAAAAGAAATCATGCTCAAAGCATTCTAAAACCATTAGAAAATTACATAAGAACATCCTAAAGGCTGAAGCTTCTTTTACTTTCAGAAAGAGCTGAATTAAGTAAGAAATATGCAAAGAAACTGTTTCGCATGATCTATAAAATGGCCAAACCTCCAAAACCTTTCTAGAGGTCTCTTCCAAGAAATGTGAACAATTTGCTAAGTTCTTTTATAACAAAACACACAAACGTTGGGGGTGGCATCCAGTCTAATCCTGATGAGAATTACAAAAAATAGAAGGAAATCACCCAATCAAATGGAAGGACTTCGACCTACCAAAAAGAACACTTTAAGACAAAACAGTTTGCTTATAGGCTGAAGACACCACAGTGACAACAGACAGCTAACTGCCTCCTTGAGACAGGATCTTTTCCTTTGGCTGTCTGAAGAGGTCAGGTTGAACCTCTGCTAAAGAAACCCTCAACAGACATAGAATAACCCAGTAATTTTTGACCGGTAACTGTACTCCCCTTAGTGGGCAAAAATATTAGCAAAGCATTGTAAACGCTAAACTAATAAAGCATATCAACAAAAACAACCCTCTACACTCACATCACTCTGCTAATGGCAACTGACGATGCACTTTAGAGCATTTACAAAGAAGATACCTGAATTCTATCCCTTCTGGACATCATGAATGCTTTTGATATAGTAGACCATAATATTCTCCTAAGCAATTTACAATAATGATCCTTCCAGAAGGCAAGCAAGTTGGTGTTGAGTTTTATATAATCCTGAAGACAAATCCAGAATCTCAGTTTACAACAAGCATTTACAATGCAATAGGTCTCGCAGCATTAAAGTTTGAGTTACTGGCATTGTAAATGACAATGCTTTGCCAGAGTCCAAGGCAAGTAAATAGCCCAAACATTATCGTGGAATAAAAATAAGAAAAGGCCGGTTTAAAAACAATCGCGAATCATTCTACTGGCATGGTCCGTCAGACCTAAGGGCAAATCGCTTTTTGGGGAAGCGCTGCCAGGATTTGTCTTGTGATGCAAATTGAGCCACAATAAACTCAAATGCAACAATGCTGTTGAGCAAAATAAAATTATATCAGCTGCAAAGAACCAATTACAGAACACGTCAATGAAAGCCTGTCAGTCTGACCTCAGCAAGTAAATAGTACACACATTTGATGATTAAAGCAACAAACAAAACTAGCATCCGCTCTCCTGGTTGGTACCTTCACGAGGTCAGCAAGTTCTTAGATATGGTAGAATAGAGAAGAAATATTTTCCCTTCAATTTGTATTTTTTTTTTAGCATGATCCTAGGATCAAGAGACCATAGAACAGATTCAGAATACGTGGACTACACTTGATGTTGGAATGCTCGGTGCTATAGCACCTTGGTATGGGGTTAGAAGAGCCAAATTAAGGGGGGGGGAGTGAGTGAGCGAGCGTGCGTGCGTGCGTGTGTGTGTGTGTGTGTTAGGAGGGGTGGGGCTGGAGATATTTCAAAACCATCATAAAGGCGCTAGGCCACAAGTCAGGGAAGATGGCCAAGAAATCACTGTTTGTGTCTGGCCATGTGACAGAGTCCACAACTCAACATTTAAAGCTAGCTAGGCGAACAACAGTTTGCACGAAGCAAGGGACTGTGTACATTTATTTTGTACTAACCAAGATTATTATCACGATTTGGGAAAGTGCTATCGCAGAACGGAAACTTTTACATATACAACTGAATCGGCTGTTGGATTTTGGAGGTACAGTTTGACGTTCAAGAAAACGGCATAACTTCTTCATGCGGGTTCATAAAGCTCCTTTTATTCAAGTAAATGCAAAGAAAAAAAATCAAAACATACCAGAACATTAACCTTGTTAAACGCCTTTCACTATTTAACTTTGGCAATAGTGTCAAAGCATTTATGTGACCTACTTCTATTCCGTTTCCAGTCCAGAAATCGTGCACCATGTAATAAGCTCAAATGGTGGCCCGAACAATGAAGAAAACACGGACAGGATGTTGCGCAGGAAGGGGTTCCTCAGACCTCTCAAGGAATCGGACAGAGAGGCTGGCAAAGGAACCGGGAAACAGATAAAAACAATGCTTCCGGGTCGCCGCAGGCAGCGCGGCGGCCCGCCCTGCACGGGGAAGGGAGGCAGCTTTCGAGGAGGACAGCACCTGGCCGCGAGCGCGTTCTCGTGCGCGTGACCTTAACAAATCGCCGCGCGCGGCCAGTGCTGTCCTCCTGGAAAGCTGGCGAAAGCTGACACGCTAACAATAGGTCTTTGGCGAGAGCGAGCTTCGCTCGCTTCTAGCCGAGACCTAAAAAGGACTGATACATTGTCTCAGTCCATTTTTTTTTCTTGGCTTTTCTAGGAATAGGTGATATTTACTTATGGTTTCTCTTTGACTTCCAGTCAGGTGTAGTTTGTTCTTCAGGTAGCTTGTAAGGCCTTGTTGTAATGCTTTATGAATG
The DNA here is from genome assembly GCF_964261635.1 of Lissotriton helveticus. NCBI lineage: Eukaryota > Metazoa > Chordata > Amphibia > Caudata > Salamandridae > Lissotriton > Lissotriton helveticus. Next base: position 1,096,973,255 of record NC_136061.1, on the reverse strand, counting down.
ATGCAAGCCATCTGGAAGTGAGTCTGAACTTCTAACGATGACCACTGTAAGTCTATCAGAATCATTGCGATATGTTTCAGGCCTATTTCCATTCCTATTTCTGAGGACCTAAAACAACGTAGGCAGCTGTAGGAAGTATAGAGTTGCGATGTGCAATGATTGATTTGGGCCGGTTCTGAATGTGACACATTAGAGCTATTCAGAGGTGTTCGACCCATTATTTGAATTACTGTTGGGAAATCTGCGAAAGGAATGGATGGTTTCCGCAGAAGTAGAAGTTAGAAGTTAGAACGAGGCGGATTTGGTGATCACAGCTCAAAAGGACCATCAAGTTGTCACTTACCCTTCCAGCTAAACTCTTCAAGACAGTGTAATTCAGGGTGCATCCACATTGCACAGCAATCAAGTGCAAACCTTCCAAATAGACATTCAGAAATTTCAATAAGCTTCTTGCAAATATAATCACTGACGTCTGAAACTAAATGTATGCCACAAAGCAGTGTCCCACTATTTTCTGTTCCTCATCATCATTTGTTGATTTATAGGGGAAGAACCGAAGTTCATTTGTTCAAACCCCTTGAAAGACCTCATTGATACAGTGACTCTGAGATCAAGACGAATGTGTGTGGCACATGACCTCAGATCGGCGCACAGTCTGAGGCTGTGCATGCCAGATTCTAAAGACACATAGACTGCGTGCTGGCCATGACTAAAGCCCAAACCCTATCACTGGTGCGTATGAAGGTCAGGTCTTGTGTCCAGAGTCTTCTGGGTACAGTTAAAAAACAAACCCAGTGGACTCCAGGAGAATGGTGGTAAGTGCACAATATTTTTCAAAGTCATGTTCAGCATCCCAGAACACTTGGCATGGACAAAGGCTGAGTGCAGTTGGTTACGTCCATAACATATTGATCTCTGTTGGTGACCATGCCCAGTGGGCATTTTTTGTGGAAAGGCCCTAGAGTGCATACCCAAACCATTGGCCGGGCCATTTAATGAAAACCTTCTGGGCAAATGTTTTGCCTTTCTCCTGCCCTTTTTGCTGGATTTCGATTTTGCTGGTTTTTGTACTCTGGGCACTTTACCACTGCTAACCAGTGCTAAAGTGCATGTGATCTCATGGTAATATTGGTTTATCCACAATTGACATATTCCATTTACTTAAGTACCTAGTAAAGTTCACTACCTGTGCCCAGGGCCTATAAATGAAATGCTTCTAGTGGGCCTGCAGCACTGATTGTCTGGGAGTGAGAGGGACTGGACCTGCATCTCTCCAATTCAGAGCCAAAGTGACTCCAAGGACTTTCTGGCTTGCCTCCTTTTTGAACTCTCAAGGACATCCAAGACCTCCAGCCCATTTGTCATCTGAGAGTCTTGCCCTGCCAAGTGATGCCAATCCAGTCCTGAGCCCTTGGAAGTGGGTATAAAATATGAAACTGCCAAAATCCATGCTTTGCTGTCATTACACCACTCTGAACTGGCGCATCTCCTTCGACGATGATGCATCGCAGCTGCTGTGAGATCAAGTACAGTGATTTGCCATAAGTGTAGTGCATCACTTACAGCTTCAACAAAACTCTGACTTTCCGCCGCTCAGAACCGACACATCTCCTACATCCAAAGAATCAACAAAGCATTGCCTACTCTGCTCCATGCATCAGAATCTTCGTCGACGATGCAAAAAAGGTACTTTGCAATGGGTCAAGGTTGGTACAAATATCTGACCCGGGCCCCAATCTTGGTCGGCCTGAACTTTTGGATGTGACCTGCTCTAGCATGACCAGATAGCCCCGGTTTGCACTTTATGCTTTTAAGCACTACATTTCAGTTTAATCTTTAAAAATCCACAACTCCGGTTCTACTCATTGGATTTTTATTGTCTTGGTCTTGTTTTGTTCAATAAATTAGGCTGTATTTTTCTAATTAGGTGTGGTGCCTTTTTTGTGAAGGAGAAGAGAAAAACAAGAATGTGTGTGAACTAAAACTGACTCTGTGGTATGCCATAAAATCTTTACTGGGGCTTCCAGAGGTCAGGATTAAAAAGTCAGACTATGACAGGAGGTTATTCAACCTGTAATAGCACCATGGGGGTTGACATGTTTCAGTCTATTGCCCTTCGTAGAGGGATGACGGCTTTCTTCAGGACCGATGTGCAAAGATAAAGGTTTTTGGGCATACCACAGAGTCAGTTTTAGTTCACACACATGTTTTTTTCTCTTCTCCTCACCACACATTGCTCATCTACAGGTTTTAGGATACCTCTAATGTCTCACAAATAAAACATCCTTGAGCTTCTCCCTCTCAGAGAGGGGGTTGTAGCCAGCATTGCAACTAGGTTTGCAATGCTAGGAGGTTACCCGATTATGAAGCATGCCACCCTCTGGTGGGTGAGGGAAGCCGTCCTATAAAAGGGACACTCCAGCACCCTTTTTTTTAGACTGAGACCAAGGGGTCAATTTTGTGCTTTCCACCATCTTTTATTGCCATATGCTGTTGGAACACACCTTCATGCAACTTCGTGCTTATTAGCTGTACTTAAAATGCCCCCAGCCCCTTAACTAGTGGCGCCGGTCTAGCTCTCTGGATATTTGTACTTAATTCCCTATCAGCACAATCAGTTCAGTTTGAGTGCCTATTTTCTTCCAAACTTTATGTACAATCATGGTCAATTTCAAATAGCAGAGTAGCTCATGCAATTTTTAGAACCAAACGTCTCCTCGTGACTGACATGAGGACAGGCTCACCATATTTTCCTTTTCTAAATTGCCGCTATGAGTTGTAGAATCCTATTAGAATGTTCCACTAACCAGGGCGCTGGGTTTTACAGCTTAAAAATGTGTCCGATTCTGTCCATTTTGACATACTTTCCTTTACTTCTTACTTATAGCACCCCATATAAGGATATTTTCAGGTTTTCTCGTAAGTGGCTGTGCTTTTTTGAAGACCCCACCTTTGAGGAGACAGCACTGAGCTCCTATTGAGGTAGCTTTCATTGCACTCCCACTTGCATTTACAAGGGAAGCCGTCTTGGAAATCGGGTAAGTTCAGCCTGTCCTTTTAGGTATGCGTCAATGGGCATGGCATCGAGTTTCTACTTTGATTATCAAACGTAGGATGTAACTTGACCTTCTATTTTGCCAAGGTTCTGGAAGCAAGCAAGTTGTGTGGTTTATCTTTCAAAGAACAGCGGCAGCACAAACCAGGAAACAACAGAATTCTTACTGGGTGGTCGTGGAAGGCTGTCCCGTGCTAGCAGCAGAACGAGAGAGGGCAGCCCAGTCTTTTCTGGTCTTTGACAATCTCTGGTTGGACAATCTTTTGGCACACGCTTGACACAGGTTAAGACTCAGTTGCACCTTTTTTTTATTATCCCTAAACGCCCTCATACTAAGTATAACCAGGAGTGGGAGGCTCACAACAAACTTCAGGCATAGAGAATAGCAGGAACCCGTGACTTCGAGCTCACGGGCACCAGCACCTGGAGGCAGGTACATTGGGTCCACAGTGAGAGCAGGAGGCCCTTGTAATAATTCAGCGTCTGGGGAAATGAGGAGAAACCACTCCTGACAATATGCTCTCAATGGCGACTACCAGACTTGGCTCCATGGTCCTTATTACATTAAAATTAAGACTCTCTTATTCTAAGCTGGCCCCATGTTTGCGTCGAGGCAGAGGTGTCAGTGCCTTCCGAGTCTTTGTCCTATTTCTGTCTAACAAAATATTAGAGCTGTATCGACCGGGACACGATTTGAACTAGTGACCTTCAAGTCACAGCTTGGGCATTAGTCAGGCGGAATATCCCAAGGTAAAGCTCAAAAGACTTCACACCAGAACGAAAAACCCGCGAAAAGCATTTCACTTTCCAAGAGGTGTGCAGTGAAATCCCCTTCTTTGCCGTTCTTTGTAGAATATTACACCTTTTCGTGTAACGTGATAACACGTCTGCAGTCTACACCCACCCGTGAAGGTATTTCCAACTATTATTCCAGGTAACAGGTCTTCCAGTCCAGTCCCCCTAGACATCCACCTGCCTGCTGAGTGATGGATGGGCCTCAGGCGTGGAAGTGACGGCTGATCTATGAGTCTGTCTGCAGTGTCCTTGGTGACGTATGCTCCATTTTAAAGCAATGTCAGCTGAACGCGCTCGCGCAACATCTCTTTTAAAGGATTCTCAAGGAAAACAGCGAGCGCCACAGGCAAGGAGTGCGAAATTCAGGAAAAGACCCCTGCAGCCTAAAATATGGATTCTTTTGTTCTAGTGTGATTCGACAATTTCACAGCTACATGGTTCTTCACAAACAGGATTAGGTTCAGCTGCGTTACACGCATTCCTCTTGTAATGGATGGCGCGTTCCAGTCGGACTCGCAAATAACGAGATTAATGTTAATGAAACAATAAAACGGATACATTATTTATGAATCTTCCATTAGCACCAAAGCCGCACCAGCATTCACAAAGATGTTTCATGGCAGTAATATAAGATTTAATGGGGTAACTCTGTAGAAAAAGATTGAATTTTAGCTTCGGATGACATTACATCAATAAACTACATCAGACAATCATTAGGAATTAAACGTAATAGTAATAATCAATTTATGGCGTTCTACTGAGTTTGTGATCCTACTATGTACTAAAAGCCCAGGGCAAAAGAAGAACAGCAAATCAGTTCACAGGCAGGCAGTCCACAGAGCGAAAGTGTTAAGTGCTTGCTGAAAGAGGCAAACTGGAAACGAATGAAGCACTTACACCAACAGAGAACGCCAAGCACTGTATAGAGGCGTGTTCATCCACCATACCACAAAACCATGTTACAAAAAGTCATAATGCCATTATTGTGAAAAGGACTGGGCCTACTTTACAGTCAAAGCTGAGATGCAGTATGTGCTATATATATAAATATGTAAACATATACAATGTATGTAGTGATATCTGAACCAAACATATACCTGCATCAACTTCTTGTTTGTCACCACAAAGCAGTGATCGTTTTAGACCATGGGCCCAATTCACAAAGGAGTGTTCGGCCATAGGCAAACTTCTACAGCTGGAAATACTTACGTTTACAGCCGGCAGAAGTCCACAAAAGAATTCTTGACCAGTGTAAATTGACTTACTACTGCAGATTTTTCCACACAAGTGCAACGAAAACTTCAGAACTAAATCCCAGGCAAGGGGTCGGAAGTAGACATTACAAGATGGGGAAGGCCTTTAAATTTGCAAACGCTCCCAAACATATGTTTTTGAACATTCACAAACTCATCAGACCACTTTCTTCTTAGAAGTGGTAAGAAATTTACGCCAGTGAAGGATGGAAAGAGGAACAGAGCACTCCCAGATTTGATGGGATGTATGGGAAGAACTTTCTCCACAGAATTTTTTTTTTAGCTGACAAAAAACGTGGGCTCGATCCCGCTTGTCCCCAGTGCTTGAAATGAAAAATAGAAGTGCAGGTACTCTGTAGTAGAGGACCTGCTTGTTTCTGAGAAGTGCCAGTACTCTCCAATTAAAAGTATTACTATTCTCTTTAGAAGTGCCGATACTCTCCCTCTCAAAATATAAAAGTACTGGCACTCAGAACCGGACAGTACTGGCCCATTTAAAGCATTGCGTTGTCCCTAAATCTACTTTATATAAATCTCCAGCAAGGGGAAATACGTCAAATGACACTTCATGTAAAATACCTGGAAACCTGCCCCTACATGGCTTGGGAGCATGATACTCGTGAATTGAAAACACGATAAATTACGTTCAGGAGGAGATTTTAATCATATGCACTTTTACATTTGTTCATGAGTTCAGTCAATAAGTCAATATCTGAAGAATAATCAATTCCTTTCTCTAAATTTAAGCGTCTGCACAGTATGAAATAATGAACACGTATATACTTGACTTACAAATAAATAGTAAGTTGAAGAATAGAAATATTTAGGAGCAACATGCTCTTAGCGTTATTGTTTTTCTTTGGAACTAATAACATTGATACCAGAAATGATGCATAAAGTTAAATCCAATTGTGACAAGGGCTTAGAAATCCCTTGGCTAAGCGGCGTGCTGAGTAGTTTGCGCAGTATAAATAGAGAAAGTGTTTTCCGGGATCCCATACTAGCAGCTTCAGTTGTAAAACAGGAACTGCAGAACACTTTGTACTCCCTATATAATAATGAGCGGGAGGCGGCAGAGACCAGGAAATCAACTGTACGTAAATACATGGCTGTTGAACAGTATTGCTATCCGCTTCACATGTATTTGACTTTACCAATGAGCCGTTGGGAAATGAGCCTACTGTTTCGCCTACGACCTGGCACTATTCGATTTCCACTTTGCTTCCCACTTGGTTACATACTAAATTTGAATTTTAACTTGTGTTCTTGTGATGGGAGGAGTGAGCAAAGTATTATGCATTTTATATTTTTCTGCAAACATGACATCATATATTCTAAGCAGTTTTTGTATCCCTATTTTAACAAAAGAAGACCAATCTCCCTGGAGGCAGTGTATCGATTAATGGTAGATTTAGATGACGTCAAACTTATTTTTTGCAATGGCACTTTCTTAAAAACTGCAATAAGGGCACGGAGATCTGTGATGGACCCCTGATATGCATGATATAATCTGTGAATTGTTTTTAATACTCATATAGATTGACATGATGGACAGTTTTGCATAAGGCACTTTGGAAATTTATTTACTACATTTTAATCCTTTTTATCAACTATTGTGACGTATTTGTGATGTACTTGTGTTTTGTGCGTTTTTATGGGAATATTGAATTTTAGTCCTTTGTATTAACTATTGTGATGTATCTGTATTTTTTGTGCTTTTATGGGTACTACGTATCCTGAACTGAACTGAACTAAACCCAATTGTATGTGATACATTCAAAAATATGACAAGGTGCATGAGGTTTGTGATCTGATGTGGATTCCTGACTGCATGTGTGCTTTAAAAAAAAGCAACCAATTAATGCAATCACACAGAAACATGAAAATAATATTTTTAAATGGAGTTTTTCTTTTTATAATTCATGCACACAATATGTAATTCAGTTTAGTCATAGCTGAAAGTAGCTATAATTTTAAACAGAGATGTGGAGCTTGCCACTTAACGTTTTATACTGATTTTTCACAGTAAATAAAATGTGCTGGGAGTATATTTTCCAAACTGTTAACATCTTATTCATGTGGTGGGATACAAGGTTACACCACCAGCACTTCTCAAGGTGAATGGAGTTTGTAAACAGTGGTGGACTCCGTGCACTTCAGCTACCCTTCCTACGTCCTGACTGTAGGCAGTAGCTCTGTAGATAGCTGTGCCTTCAACCCAGACCTAAACAGGATTTGAGCCGAGTTGATGCACCTGAGTGGTGCCCCCCTAGCCACTCCACAAGGACTGCTTGGTAATGTTACGCTGCTGAACCACAGTATCATAGTAAACCTGCTGAACCACATTATCACAGTAAGGTCCAACAAGGGTAACATCTGTCCAGCAAACATACTAAGCCAAAACCCACACATACATGGCAACTTAGGGCCTGATTGACACCGGCCCGCTCGAGGACTGCCAAAGCCGTCCGCACACCGCCCACCAGATTCCGGGTTAAAATAGGGCAGATGGTTCTCATAGGAGAGCCTTAGAAAAGCAGCGCCCTGGGCCAACCACAGCGCGTTCCAGCACGGCATGGACGGTAATATCCATGCCATCTTGGAACTAGGGGTGTAAACAGATAGGGGGCACACCATGTGTCCTCCTGCATGCACCCCGTGCACAGAGGCAACAGAAGGCCCAGTAGGGCTCCCCTAGTTTCCTCACCACCAACATTTTCATGTTGGGATCACTGCCATAAAACTGCTGGCGGTGAGGAAACTCATAATATGCTTGGTGGTGCTGCAGCGGCACCACCAAGCATATTGCGGCCTCAATGCTGTCACGCCACCACCGGGGATCTCGGATCCCCAGCAGTTGCAATGGTCTTGTGGTGGTCAAACTACCGCAGTACTAATACTGCGAGCGGTCTCACAGTGCAGAGGTTTGTTGGACCGCCACTGCGACTACGGAGGTTCAATGGACCGCCATAGTTGTCATTAGGCCCTTAGTGAGCAGACGTATATCAGGATGCACAGCATGAATACTGACAGTTGGAGAGCAGCTGTGAACACGTGCAGCCTTCCTCTGTTTCACCTATACATTGGCGAAAATGAGTCAAAACTTTCAAATCATATGGAAATAGAGCAGGATATCTAAGTAAAATGTACCAAAATGTAACTGTTGACATCCACTGAAAAGGGCAGGTCAAGCAGAGTGCTGAAAGCAGTTGCTCTCATTTCCTCACTCCATGACAGAACACAAAGTGAAATAGGCCATTGAATCCTCGAATTAGTGAACAATTCGGTTTGAATTTCCTGTGCAAGGTGGGGAATCAACTTTAAATGGCCTCTGTGTAGTGAGTAGTTTGATTTCTGTATTTCAAATCAGTGCTCAATGTGCATTAAAAAAAATATGGAAACTGTGATGCTGTGCGCAAAAGGGGTATGGTTAGGGTGGGGTCAGGGGTAAAGGCATGACTAAAAAGACAAAATGTTCTGTAACTTTTTTCAGTCTTTCATATTCTGGTAACTACATATAAAACGGGGCACTGCTTAAATGAAAAAAGATGCAACTGAAGTTGCCACACAGAACTTTTCTTTTGCCCTCAGGGGAAGGTGAATCTGTCCTGAAATACTGTGATTTAATTGATTATAAATTTAAGAGAATTGAAAGTGAATTGACTTGAATCTTACTTAGTTTGATGTTTTAATACTGAACTGCACCCAGTAATATCGAGCAGTTTTAACCCAAGCAACTGTTTTTAGGATTTGCTTTTTGCACAAAAGAGGCACTTGGAGACACCATTTTGGTTAGCACTCCAGTCTCTCTGGGCTCTCTAGAAATGAGATCCGATGCGCAGATGCGTAGATCAGCGCCGCACAGAACTTTTCTTTTGGCCTAAGGGGAAGGGGAATCTGTCATGAAATGCAGTGATTGAATTGATTTTAAATTGAAGTGAATTGTTTGAAAGTGAATTGACTTGAATCTGATTCGATTTTATGTTTTAATACTGAACTGCACCTGGTAATATCGAGCAGTTTTAACCCAAGCAACTGTTGTTAGGATTTGCCTTTGGCACAAGAGAGACACTTAGAGACATCATTTTGGTTAGCGTGCCAGTCTCTCTGGGCTCTCTATAAAATTAGACCTGATGCGGGACACTCCTCGGAGTAGCTGAGCGCTATATAAAACCCCATTTTAACATAACATAACATAACATAACATGCGCAGACGTGTGGCTAAGTGATGCACATAACTTTTCTTTTGCCCTCAGGGGAAAGGGAATCTGTCCTGAAATACTGTGATTGAATTGATTTTAAATTGAAGTAAATTGGAAAGTGAATTTACTTGAATTTGATTTAGTTTGATATTTTAATACGGGTAACAACCTTTACAACACAGTCATTACATCGCACTACCTTTACATAGCAGTCATTACATTGCAACATCCTTTACATAGCATGTCATTACAACGCAGCCATTACATTGCATGTCACTACAAAGCATGTCATTACAATGCATCTCACTACAACGCAGGCATTCCATCGCGTCATTACAATGCATGCCATTACAACGCATAGTACCCTTTACACTATCTAACACTTACCCTACTGTTGCACTCACTGGAGTTAGAATAGTGATTTTTACCCCTACACTATCCAACACTTACCCTACTTTAGCACTCACTGGAGTTAGAATAGTAATTATTTCCCCTATACTATCTGACACTTACCTTAAATGCAATGTAATTGTATGAATTGTAATGGTATGTGTTCTAAAGGTATAATGCAATGTAATGTAATGCGTTGTAAAGGTAGTTTCTGAAAATGCGATGTAATAGTATGCAATGTAAAAGAATGCGTTGTAAAGGATGTTACGATGTAAAAACTGCTTTGTAAAGGCATGCATTGTAAATGTATGCATTCTAACGTCATACATTCTTTTAATACTGAACTGTACCCGGTAATATCGAACAGTTTTAACCCAAGCAACTGTTTTTAGGATTTACGTTTTGCACAAGAGAGACACTTGGAGAAACCATTTTGGTTAATGCACCAGTCTCTCTGGGCTCTCTATAAAATGAGACCCGATGTGTGGACGCGCTGCTGGCGCATCAAAGGTGAGCCAAAGGCAAGCCCATCTGCACCCGTCCATGCCCATCCGGAACTAGGGGCCAGGACCTCTGCATCTGCTCACGCAAGTAGGTTCACTTACTCCCCTCATCAACTTTTAGCATTACGTGAAACTGCAAAAACGAACTGCTTTCAGTCTATATGCCTACTTAAAGGAGAATCTTCATGCAGACAATGTTTTTATTCCCTGTAATCGATCTCCTCTCTCAATCCTCCTTCCAGTATATCCACAAACTACAGAATGTTTTTAATCAATTATAGTCGAGCCCTCAACACAAACCTGAACTCTAAAGTCTCCTCCTAGAGGAACAACCAGAGGCAGTATTTCTTATCAAAACCTGGCTGCCCGCTGAATCGGGACCTGACATTGTTCAAACCCTCCCCCCAGGATACTACATTAAACACAAAGATTGTGGTGTTAAAAGGTGTGGAGGTCTTGCAATCATTCTGAAAAATGTTTATGAATGTCGTAATAAAACTGACTTGATTGCTGACTGTGAAAGTATGTCGTTTGCCATCTCCTTTCCTCCATTACTACCTTTTCAGGTATTTTAATTTACAGGCCACTGGGTCCTGCCGGTAAATTTCTTCAATCATTTCCAGGAATGGTTAGTAATTTTGCTAGCACAAGAGCAAACTTTTCTTTGTTGGGAGATTTTTATCTACAGCTAGATGAGCCTTTGAACCTTCAAGTTTACATCTTGCTTCAAGATGTATTAGCCATTCAGCTCACACCAAGGGTGGTATGTCCTACACATTACAGAGGACACCCTCCTTGACCCTGTATTCTCCAACAATGAACTCTGATACATTTTAGCCCCTGTTCCGGTATTCTGGTCAGATCATTTACTGATACCACTAATACTTGAAGTTGGGAAGTTTTCCTCTTACCACAATTTCCATAATGGCACAGGTTGTATGCGGTCTTAGCTGCCTTTAGAGCATTGGAAACAATTTCTCGCTGATCTCAGACGTACTTTGGTCTTAAATCCAATCTCTGCCTATGACAAATTTGCCTGCCACATTGAATCCTCTTTGGACCAGGCTATCCACCAAAAAGCCTCACAAGATGAGCCAAGGAGAAAATATCACCTTGGTATACCCCCAAGCTCCGTGAAGTGAAAAAAATTGCAAGCAAGCAGAAAGAAGCTGGAGGAAATGTTATGGGAAGTCTAGTAAAATGATTTATAAGGAGGCTATTACAATCTACAAGAATGAAATCATCAAAGCACAAGCACTTTACTTTGAAGAAAAAATTCACCAGTCAGCTAACACTCCACGTGAAACCTTCTGTATTGCAAAAACCTTTAGGATCTACCATCTTCGTACACTACTTTAGCTTCACAACCCTCTTGGTGCAATGAATTAGCTAGCTTTTTCCATAAGAAAATTCAAGACGTCTTCGAGTCTTTCCAAGATTCCACTCTATCATCCGCATCCTTCTGCAAAGATGAGCATTCATTTCTTACTGACATTAGACTTGCAGTATTTTCTCCTATGAATTCCAGCAAGGTTTGAGAGATTGCTCACCAAATCGAATTGGGCTTCCCCTGTGATGGTGCCCCATCCTCATATTAGCCAAAGTCTCAGACTTGCTATTCCCTCATGTGGGTGATATGATTAATCTTTCATTTACAACTTGGTGTGTTCCTTCGGCTTGGAAACACGTTACGGTTAAGGCACTGTTGAAAAAACTGAACCTGGACCCTTTGATATTAGGCAACTATCGTCCCATCTCCCTCCTTCCATGGATGAGTAATGTAGCTGAAAAAATATGTCAACCAGGTTGTCTCTGAACATCTAGAAAGTCATAAAGTACTTCATCCTACCCAGACGGGTTTTAGACCCTGCCATGGTGCAGAGACCGCCTTCCTAGCAGTGGTCGAGGAATCTAAAAGATTACTCGATCATGGAGGATCATCCGCCATCATCTTACTTGATTTGAGTGTGGTATTCGATATGGTAAACCACAACATCTTTGTGTATAGGCTAAGGAACATGGGCTTTACCAGGAGTGTTCTTGCATGGCTTAAATCCTCCTTGGAAGACAAGTCATTCCAAGTTCTTGAAAACGGTCAGCTATAAAACAATTTGTCACTTAACTGCTGAGTCCCCAAGGGCTCTTCTTTGAGCCCAACATTGTTTAAATTCTGAATGAGGCCTCTTGCAGATATTGTTCTACCTTTTGGTATCTTGATAGTCACGTACGCTGATGATACTCAACTGGTCATCTCTCTGAATCAAACTTTCAACTGCTCCCACCTTCTTTAGATCATTGTCTCTGTAGGGTGGCCAGATGGATGGAACAGTCTTGTCTCATACTGAATGGAGACAAGACTGAGATTATGTTCTTAGACAACAACCTCAATCCTGGTATGGGACCAGACTGGCCAAGCTGTTTGGGTCCTCCTCCTTCACCCAAAACACTGTTGAAGGTCTTGGCATATGTTTGGATAAGTCCATTATATGTGACCATCAGGCAGTGAAGCTTGCGGCCACGTGTTATGGTCATCTGAGAATACTTCAGAAGATACTCACTCTCTTCCCTACCACTGTTAGGACACTAATGGTACAGGCCCTTGTCCTATCAAGACTGGACTATGGCAACTACCTTTATTTGGGAGCACCTGGAGCGACCATAAGGTCGGTCCAAGATTGTGCTGCACGATTGTTGTTGATACCAGCCCTGAACTCTCTACATTGGCTTCCTGTGGCTGGGAAAATTAAGTTCAAATCCCTCTGTATTGCCAACAAGGTACTCTGGGGCAATGGACCTTTGATTTCTCAATCTGTGCTGTCCTTTCATCTCCCCCAAAGAACTCTCCGTTCTTCTGATGCATGTCTGTTCTCCAAATTAGGGGGGAAAGAGCTAGAGGGTGCTCCTTCTCATACATGGCAGCTGTACTCTGGATTACTCTGTGCTGGTCCTTGTGATCTGAACATCGGCTCCGTCCTTTCTTTTAGGAAGGGGCTCAAAACCTGGCCCTATCAAAATATAACACAGAAAGAGCGTTCCGATATTCTGATTTTTTGTGTAGCACTTTCCAGCATTGGGGTGTCTTCGGGTAGCCATGTACTTTATAAGTGTTAATAATCATAATAAGCTCGTCAGTGGCAAATGCACTTTCATACATTATGAAAACTCTATTAGTTAATGTACTGCAGAGGCCTGTGTCTGTAGCCAGAGAGCCACAAAATGGAATGCTCCTTGGGGCAGTGGATAATAGTCACTTGTGCATGTTTATTGCTACAAGGTCCCAGTCTGTGACAGAAAGCACTATAATTATGTAAGTCATTATATTAAACTTGCATTACACACAGTATAAGATAGGCTGCTACAAAAGGGGCAAAAAGGTTTAAGATAAAGTGCTTCCAAAATATAGATATTAGAAATACCCCGATAACTGTCCATTAAAAGCACACACTTCACAGCTGAGCTAGTAACTACCTTGCAATACCTCTCAAAAATAATAAATCTGTGTCATCAGGAAGCTTCAAGCAGTTCCATCTATTAAAACCAATGCAGACTTCCAAGCACCCTTTTCACATTTGCACATTGCCCAGTTGTGCACATTTACATTTCTTTCAAGCAAGCAGTCACTCTGGCGAGTAGGCTTGTTTGGCTGACTGTCTCTCCCTCGGTTCCACAGCACACGAGACTCCATGCCCTACATTTCAGCAGAAGCATTTCAAATCTCGGAATGAACCATCCTTGGACGATTCTATTTTCACAAAAAGAAGGCAACTGTTTTTCTTAAATTAGAAAGTATGGCTACGCCGTACACCTCAGATAGAAAGTATGGCTACGCCGTACACCTCAGATCCTGCCCACTTCGATCGTCCACTGTTTCAAATATGTAAAATTGTACCATCTGCAAATTTTTTTGTTGAAGAGAATAAAACTCCGAAGTAGCCTTGGGTGCTCTTAATTAACCACAATCTGATAATAAACTCTAGCTTCTTTTGCAGTGTTGTTGTGCGTGTCCATAAATCTTACTTGACCTCCTTAAAAGCTCCGCAAAGCACCTTGGGCAAAAGTACAGTTGCCCATCCCACTAAGGCACTAAACCCAGCAATCAAAAGGTAATTGTCGGCGTTTGACTCATTCGAGAGGGCTCTGAGTGTGCACCGACAATGGGGAAAGCAGGGTGGGCTGGGACATTAAGTGTTTAGTCATAGCTCGGATTTCACCAGAAGGCTTTATGGCTATTAGCTTTCAGAGTGTCACACTTTATCTCCCACAGCCTCACACCTACAGAACTGAGAAACGCAATGGGGTGTGGAGAAACAACCTCACTGGACGTTAAAGGGGAAATACAGCCAACACATTTTTGGAGATCTAAATGGTTCATCACCCATCCAGTGATTATATGTTTTTTCAATGATAATAGGTGAAAGTTAACCGTGGGCCGCCGCCATCTTTCTCTGACACATTTCAGGCGGAAGGGAGGCCACGGCGCGGTTTTTCCTTACATTTGGACAGATCACGGTATACGCCGTAAAGATTTTTTTTTTCAACTGATACACGCAGTTGAACAGAGTTTTGTGACCTTGCACGAGCACTGCATAAAGTCTACTGATTTTTGAAGGGACCGTGCTAATGAATTTTTAGATTATGTGACTTTTAGTTGCACTGTCGGTGGTATGAAACTGTGTGAGTGTTTTAATGCTTGCATTGTGGTTAAGAATACATGTCCCATATAATATCTGCCAAACAAAATTCTAGGAAACTAAACAAGGGCATTATGCCCCACATTTGTCATGAACATGCTATTAGTAGTTCTTAGAAAATTCTTTGTCGAGTCTCGCCCGCTCTTACTCATGCTTGATAAAACTCGCTAGATAAAATATTAAAAGAATTATACATTTTTGGTTGCAGTCTTTCCTTATCCCAGAGTCCCATGGTCCTGGCTTTAGTTTTAAGCCCTGGGGAAGCAACAAATGTAATATTTATTTTATTTGGGGCTCTGGTGAATAGAAACCAGGGACCAGCAGGAAAGGAAAGTCTCTGGAGATCCCACTGACCAATTTGTCCGCAACCAGAAAACACAGCCCTGAAAAGAGCTAGAGTCCAGATAGCCAGGCTGATATACGCAAAGCCTGTCTTCAGTGTCTGACTGATATAGCTGAGTGACTGCAGCTGCTTTTGACAGACTTCCCTCACTCTTACCTTGGCAGAAGCACCCTGAACAGAATTGTGCAGTTTCCTATGCACCTGCATCATGAGTGAAGTCTTCTCCAACATCCTTCTGCCGATGCCCATGAACTGGTGGGGGGAATAACAAACTTCTGCCAGTGTGTCGGGTGGGTTTCTGAAACAGCTACAGTACAAAGGGTTTCGGCGTAGCTCCACATTTCATGAGCAACAATAGAAAAGTGGAGGGGCGTCGACTGCTTCTTGAACCTAAAATCTCTCTTCAACACTGTAGTGCTCCCCCACTGTCGAATAAAAAACTTTCATGAGGGATACACCCTGAAATCACCATCCTATTGAGACTACCAACTCAAATGGGAGCAGGTGTGGCTTATGAAGAAGACGCGGCAGTGGTCAACATTTTTCCATAAGTGTACCACAGACAGGGGTGTTTCTTCGCCTACATCTCATTCAACCGATACACTGCAGACACACTCCCTTCCCTACCAAGAGAGAACCTCCATCACAGTGTAGGCTCCGCACAATCTTAGCACACGTGCATCAATATGGCACAGTGTGTGTGTGGAAAAGTTTCTAATAAGAAAGGGCAACACCAGCCTATCTGTTTGCATTATCCGAAGCAAGAGTACTAAACAGTGGCACAACAAAGATAACAACGTTTGCCAACAAACAAAACAGAACAAACCAGTCACACAGGGCACTGGAAGAGGTCACTCAATATAAATGCACCGATGACCGCCTGAAGGTACTTCAAGAGCAAGCAAGGAGCCCTCATAACGGAAATTAAACACTTCAACAAGTAATGGGTGCAAAAGTATCACACCTCCTCTGAGGAGCTTTGAAATGAAGGCAGATCTAAGTGTAGTTTGACTATTGTAAAAGTGCTGGTTTGTTAGATTCACAGGTCCAGGCAATGAAAGCAAAGTTCTTACAAGTCCAACAATTTCCAGGAGGACCCTCGCGGCATAGTCTAGACTGGAGCTGAGAACCCCACATAAACAGAATTACAGGAACCTGTATATCACGAGTCTGTGAAACGAATGTAGGAGAATGGAGTCTGTCCTTTAATCCTCTTTTTCTTCATTACAAGCATCGGTACAGAGACATAAGTTAGGATGAGAGCATACTCTGGTCAGCCATGCACAACACACAAACGACCACTTCACAGTCCACACTGCAATTCAACACTTTTACAACCATGCGCTCCCTGCAGGGTATCAACACTACCATTTAACTAAAGTGTCTTGACACCTCAACAGGGATATAACGTGCTAAACGAATGCATTTTCAATTACAATGCCATACAATACTGCCCTCCCAGAGGTGGAACAAGGATGTCTCCAGCACTAATGCAAAAACAAAATGGGCGCCCTACTCCCCGCTTGGGGAACAAGTGACAGTCATAACTGGGGTGAAGTGGGCTGCTTACACTCCTGCGTCCTGGTGTCATTGCACCTGTTGCATTAATGATAGCTATGCAGCAGTACTAAGACCATTCAGTCCCTATTTAATCTAATTAGGGTTGATTCCGAAAATCATTTATGAGTAGTGCAAGAGGACAACTCCTTTACATATTGTTACATGTGTCTCTGAATAGGCCCCGAAACAGCCAACTTCCTAGTAGGAAAGGTGCAAAGAGAGAACAGTCCTTTCTATCTCCACAAATTGAGTAAAAATACTCTAACATTCCCATTGTATTTCCTTTTTAGATGTTTTGGAGCCAATTCACAAAGTGTGAGTACGTAGAGGAGTACTAAGGAGGTACTGCATTGACACCGCCCTTACAACCCAAATTAAGTTAATAATCTTAAGAGTATAAGTCCATAGTACATAATAGGGCAGGGTGATTAAAACTAACTTTAAGTACCTAGTATATAATAGGGCATTGCAGTTTAGAGGCCAGCAGCCCTTTCTGCACTTGGATGTGTGCACTGCTGAGAGCCTGAGGTCATTTTAAAAGCAGCCCTGTGTTGCAGAACTGCTTTCAAATGTAAATTGTGCCCAAACTGGACTTTGGTGGTAAATGATAAACTACAATATTGTGGCACAGTAGGTACCCCAGGGTATTCCCTAGGATTCTCAGAGGTGGGGGATCACATACTCATGAAGAGGACCCTTATAAAAGGGGTTTTATATGCCTTGGGAAAAGAGAAATTGTACATTTCACTTCCCGCACTGTCGTAAAGTGCTTATCAAAATTGACTTTTGTTCTAAGAGCACTGTGGAGTGAGGATCTACAATAGTTTTATATATTCAGGACCCCTAAAGTTTCTCCTCGGTATCCCAGGGGTGGGGGGTAATGTAACTATAAGCAGGGTCCTTATTAAAACAGTTTTCTAGGCCCTGGTGTTGGAGAAATAGGACATTTCATTTTCCCCATTGTAGATCTCCAGTCACATAAGTTAACATTGCAATAGTTTATAAACTCATAGCTACTACAAGGGACACCCGAAAAATATAATTCAGGGACTTGGGAGACTGGTATTAATAAATCCAACAATATGCTGTTGTTGAATTTATCCTAAAATGTAGAAAAAATAAGTTATAAGACTTTCTTGTCTGTGATCCAAAATTCTGACATCCAGGGGTCTGCCCTGATTGGTCGGAGTTAAGTGAGTTAGCCAGGGTGCTTTGATGAAATGATAAGTGGTACCCAGGGAGGAATAGCTTCCTCTTGGAAGAGGACCCTGCTCCACAGGAATGCCAGAGCAGGGGGGCAGGGTTGTAAAGCTTCTGCGTCAAAGGTAGAAACAGACAGCCAGGTCCATCTATCCCCTTCCGTTCTGAACCCAACCAGATGGTAGGCTTCAGGATGGAAATTTGCAGAGGTTGGGGAACTATGGAAACGAGCCATCTTGGAGGGTTGGTTTAGCTAGCTCTTGCCTCTCTGCTGGGACTTCAGCCTTATTGGATTTTGGAAGAATAGTTCTTTCTGGGAGACCATTGTGCTACACTTTGGAAGAAATGGTCATGCTCTGAGGTGTTGCCCTCCAACTCATTGGACAGGTGTGCCCTCCTGCTTGACCCAGAGAACACTGAATAAGTATCTGAGAGGGGCAGAGCCTCTCAGCTCTGTTGCTTGAAACTGAGAGAAGAATGATTGCCAAGCTGGAAACTTAATTTGCATCATCAAGCCCTTTCTTCTGTCTGCCAGCGCCTTCTGCATTATCTGGAACCACAGCCTTTTCGATGTACCTGGTGTGAATAAAGAGCATACGCCAAGCTGGAAACTTGATTTGCACCATCAGGCACTGCATTCTGGCTGACTGTGCCTGCTGCATTATCTGGAACTACAGCCCTTTGGATGTACCTTATTTCAAGAAGAATAAAAAGTAGGCTCCCGGCAAAATTCAGGTTAACAGAGCTCCCCTGCATCGTTTCCACAGAGTCCCCTGCCTGGAGTGCATCTAGTGGACTTTTAAGGGTTTTAGCCAGATGAATTGTGGGAATTGTGGTCGCAAACTTTCCAGGAACATCTTGGAGCTTCCAGACCCTTGAATTGTGTTTTGACCTTTTGGACCTGCAGGCAGAACTTTTTGAAGAAGTTCCAGAAGTTTGGAAAAGTTTAGGGCAAATTTGGGATAAAAACTCCATAATGTGACTAAGTGCTATAACGTGTTTAATCTTTTAAACATTAGTTTTGGGATTTTATTGTGTGCTGTTTCTTAATTATTTACTGAATTGGTGTTTAAAATCCTTTACTTACCTGTCTCTGAAGTGAAACCTGCCTGCTTACAGCCAATCTACCAAGGGTTGAGCATGGGAATAATTTTCTGACACCTAGTCTATCTGAGCCCTAGGCTGGGTTAGTGACCTTGTTGCCAGTGGTAGATGCATATTTACCACTACTAGTAATCCACTTTCCAACACATTAATTCAACACCACAAGCTTTTTTGGATTGCTGTATATAGGTGTCAGCATAAACCATAGTCCCTTAGCACTTGTTGGTGGGCAAACTCTGAATTCTTTGAACACCCTCATGGTTATCAACTTCAAAAACTCTCTCCATTCTAGAACTGGTCTCCTGCATTTCTATATAAAAATCAATAGCTTTACACTGGGCTGTCCCATATATTAGTTCCTTCCCCTATTACCATCTCCTGAGTTTGGATTGACTCTGTTTTTCCAATCTTTATAGAGTATCAACTCTGTTGCAGATATTAGTGCCATCTACAAGGGCAGTGTTACTCTTCGTATTATCTCGAATATAAACATCAATCTTTCGGAAAAAAAACTAAATATTTTGTTTAAACGCAACTGCATCATTACAGGCACATTATGATTTTATCTAAATCTAAGCACAACAGGATTAAGAACTCAAAGATCTTCTACATTTGAAAACCAAGACTGTAAAAAACAGGTGTGAACATTAATGAAATAATTTATATTCAAAAATTGGAAAACAGATATTGAATGGAAAGATATGTGAAATACTATTATTTCGAATGCAGCCCGAAGTACTCATTTGCGGACAATTGCTGGCATGCTAATTGTCTTCCCTCCCTACCTCCCCCCCCCAGTGGGTGGTGGAGCCCACACAATTTGCAGCAATAAACCTTGGTACAAATGACGTGGTCCACACCGCACTTTTGATTTTGCCTTCTCCGGAACAAAACCAAAGCACAATTAGTCCCTAATCCCCCGTTGACAGGCCTGAAACACAAAGGGGTCAATTCCGGTTCAGGAAAAAACACTCTGAATAGCCGTATGGAGCGTTTTTCCCATACGAATTGTACCCTGCAGCCTCCCCCGTACGTACGATGAAGTACGATTCGTACCAGGAGCAGGACTCCGTACGAATCGTACAAAGACCGTACGACTCAAATCTCCGAACGATTCTCCCTAGGAACCGGCTGTACGTGACATCTGTACGGTTCGAAGCAGGTTTTTCCGACCCAGCAAGTACGATTCGTGTCAGGTACGCACCGTACAAAGCTTTTTTTTACGGGAGCCCAAAACGGTCGGAGAAGCAGAGTATGCCTCTGGGGTACAGTGGGTACACCCCATGATCGCAGGGGTACGCACCGTATCCCTGCGATCATGGGGTATACGCACCCGACGGTGTGTATGTGATTGTGTGGTTGTCCGTACGAATCGCCCTTACCTGACGTGGACCGTATGAATCGCGTCCTCACACCCCGGTCTGGATCGTACTCGTCGGGTCGTACGGCATGTTTACGAATCATACGGTTCACTGTGAGGGTCCGTGTCATACGGTTTCAGCCTTGCAATTCGTACGGTTCGCGACGATTCAGACGGATTGACAAGATACGGATCGTACTACGCGATTCGGAGGGACGTGTACGATTCGTACGTAGAGGGCTCCGGATACGATTCGGACGGACGCTTTTTTTACCGAATCGGAATCGACCCCAAAGTGTTTTAATAATTGCACCTCCCCCAAATGCCACAATATGTAGTATAGTAAACTGTGGTTGCGTATTACCAAAAAGTTGTGCACAGCTCATAAGTCCATAAATGATCAACATCTGTAAGCATCAAAATCAAGGTGAAACCAGATTATCAAGTGATCTTAAAAAAGTAATGAGATTAGTTATTTCTCTCAGAGACACTAGAAAGGCAATGAAGGCAAACACATTTGCTATGCACTGAAGCTGATTACCATAACTGGTTTCTTTGTGAGTGATCCTAGGTTCCAGGAGGCTCATATCAATTTATCACCTACTTTTAGGAGTCACTTCAAACAAGTGATTAGTAGACCATTCTTACAGCATAACATTCTGTTCAGTGTAAGACAAGGAGATAATTGCATTGCTTAAGCATAGGAATTGTAGGAAAACCGCCTTTTCGGCATGGTCACCCTGGATTTTTTTCGCCTTTTGCTGGACCCAATATTTTTGCAGGCTTTAGAACTCTGTGCACTTTACCCCAGCTAAACAGCTGTTAAGGCTTGTGCTCACCCCTTTAAACACTGTTGGATTGGCATATTACTAAGTGGTATATTTAACAGCCCAAGCATTGACAGAATCTTTTTCTCAGCATTCTTTGGGGAACCAAACTGGAACTGCATTCTTGGGAATGTAAGATCACTGCCTAAACACACAGTGGAAATATGGGATCTCTTATCCTCCAAACTTCCCGATATTGGTTTCCTGACAGAAACGTGGCTAAAACCAAGCTCCACCCCTGCCAACGCAATAGCACTACCAGAGGGATACCGCATCCTAAGGCTGGATAGGCCAACTAAGGTAGTAGGGGGTATAGCTATAGTGCATAAGGATTCCATTAAAATACCTATATTGGATCAGCTAAGTAATGACAGTATGGAAGTGCTAGTTTTTAGAATTGACTTACATCCGCAATACAGTTGGAAAGGCACCCTGGTCTACCGGCCTCACGGGCCCCTCTGGAATTTTGCTCTCCAATTACTGGAACTAATTTCCTCGCATGCCATTTCCACTAAAAACGTCATTCTCTTGGGTGATTTTAATGTGCACAGCGAAGACATCTTGAATCAGGAAGCCTCGTCACTTTTAACAGATCTACTTACCCTAGATTTAAATAAGATGAACGAAGGCGCCACCCATTTAGTGGGACATACACTAGATCTTATTTGCACTAAGTCATCCAATGTGCGATGTGGAGCCACTAGCCCTCTCACATTGAACAACCTCTCACTGATCGAGTTCAAACTCAGGGGGCCCGATTTACAGAACTAACTTAGGACAAAATCCTGAACTTACAACCATTTTGGTATTCACAGAAGGCACTTACTCATTTTGGTATTCACAGAAGGCACTTACTCATTTTGGTATTCACAGAAGGCACTTACTTATTGATGAGTAAGTGCCTTCTGTGAATACCAAAATGAGTAAGTGCACTTACTCATTTTGGTATTCACAGTTCTATTCCGAACCTCTCGCTGAAAAGAGGCAAAAAAGGCAAATCCCTGGAAGGAAGCATGAATAATTCCTATACATAATAATCTTAAGGCCCCTATGGATGAACCTGCCAACTACTGACCTATCTCACTGCTTCCTCTCCTGAGCAAGATTTTAGAAAAACATATTAATAAACATCTCTCAGACTTTGTCGAGGCCTCTAGCTGTCTCGATCCATCTAAGTCTGGTTTTGGACCAAAGGTATAGTACAGAGTCAGCCCTGATTGCTGTCACGGACAACATCAGACAGTCTTTGGACAATGGGCAGGCAGTACTACTTGTGCTGCTTGACCTATGGGCGGCCTTCAACACTGTCAAATCCTGCTCAGGAGACTCAGTGAAATTGGTATTCAAGGAACAGCCTTTCAATGGATGCTGAGTTTTCTCTCTCATAGAACTCAGACCATCAATTTAGGCCCATTCCGTGAGACCGCTAAACTGACTAAAGGAGTACCCCAGGGATATTGTCTCAGTCCCACTTTATTTAACATCTATGCTGCTCCTTTGGCAGGTTTACTTAGGAAATTAGGTTTTTACACCTATCTCCTATGCTGACGATACTCAGCTCCTACTGTCCTTCGATAAACACAACCCCAATACTCAGTACATCTTCTCAGAAGGAATGAAAGCCATTGCTAGCTGGATGAGGCACAATTTTCTCCAGCTCAATGCGGGAAAATCAGAAATTATGCTGTTAGGGGATGCTCCTTTGAGATGGTCTCCGGGCTGGTGGCCAACGGAATTAGGATTTGCACAGATGCCCAAGACTGTGGTAAAAAATCTTGGTGTCCGCCTGGACCAGAAATTATCTTTAAAGAAACAGGCTTCCAACACCATCGGAGCCTGCATCCATGTTCTAGGTCTTCTGCAAAGGGTATTTCCTTTTCTCCTCTTGTCCACTCGGAAAACCCTTATCCAGACACTAGTAATACATCGACTAGACTATTGCAATGCTCTGCTGATCTCAGCCAGTGAAGCATCATTGAACAAATTGCAAGTGGTCCAAAACACCGCAGCCCGATTTGTCTCCAACGCTCCCTCGCTTGATCCCTCCCTTCCCCTTTTGCAGAGATTGCATTGGCTGACAGTGTGGAAGCGGATCCATTTTAAGATCTGCTGCATTGTGCATAAATCTCTAAATGGTAAAGACCCCAGATATTTGGCAGAGAAACGTACGGAATACCAACATTATAGAGCATTACACTCAGGGATCAAATCACTACTTGTGGTCCCACGCTGTAAAAAATCTCGGCTAGGCGGTAAAGCCTTCTTCCACTTAGGCCCTACCTTCTAGAACCAATTACCTATCCATTTGCTGGAGTGCTCCGATCACCTGCATATTCGTAGGCTTCTCAAGACTACATTGTTTTGATCCGTTCCTTTTCTCAGTCTGACAAAAGCAGGTCACTAGCGCGGAGATACCCTTTGGGGGGTGATTCAGGTGCTTTACAAATCATAAATAAATCCATCAACTGGCCTATAAGTCCCTAGTGTATGGTACTAAGTGTATGCAGGACCTGAAAGTTAAATGCTGCTAAGGGAATGCACCCCTACTGTGTCATTGCTTACAGTGGCAGTGCAAACTTGGCTTTAGGCCTACCATCATAGTCTGACTGTAGCAGTAGAAAAACTGCAGATCAAACTGTCTAAACAAAACCCTTTTGATAGGTTGAAACCTCCCTTTAAAAATAAGTCGCCCCATGTAGGCCCCTTGTAGTCATCACGGCAGAGTGCATGGCATTTAAATATAGAAATCTAATGTTAACGTATCCTTACAGTGAGTAGCACCCACAAGCTATTTTTCACTGTCCTATCTAGAAAACAATAGGACCCATCAAAATTCTAATTCTGTATCTTGGGAGTGGGACTAGATAGAAAAATATTTAAACAACTAATGTTAATTCTTAATAAATGTCCAATTCAATGGTGAAGTCAGATTTTTAATAAATATTAATGAAAAGTAACTTTTAAAAAGTTTTCTTTTCCATGTCCAAAGTTCCTGGAGACTAATTTTTAATTGCTCTCCAACTTCTCCCAGCCAGTAATTAGCATTTTAATAGGTGTGAAAAAGATGAGAATGGCCTCCCAAGAGCAAACACAAAATATCTTGAATGGGCAAAGATGACTCCTGGGCCCTCATAGAAAATGTAGGATGGGGCGTGGGCCGTCTTTTAACAGCACAGTGTCAAATCCTGCCTGACAGGCCTGCTGAGCCACATGTGGCACTTGAACAGGAGAGATCAGGCTGCCAAGACAATTGTTATGTATCCACTAATGGGTTGCTATAGGACCCTGCTTGTTGACTGGAAAGCATGGCAGGTATTTTGGCAGTCCTGAGCACGTACCCACATGGGCTTAAGACTTGTTTATACAGTACAAGTGAGAGAGCATACCCACTTGGTAACACTAAGGCGCACTACACTTACCAGAAGGCCGTGAGGACGGCCACGCCCACAGAGGTAGGTGATGTGGAACTTAAATGCGCGCCTTTCCTTGCAGCGCTCACTTGTCAAAACCGCCACTGGTGAAGCGAAGAGGGAATCCTGAAATGCGTTTGGCGAAGACCATTCTGTTGCCTGTGACTCGTTATTTAACCTGCTGACAAGTCCTCAATAAAACCTGTTTTGAACGAGTTTTCTTCCGGTGGCTGAACTCCTTTGGGGCTAAACTTGCACGTTTGGATATATATATATATATATATATAACCACTTTCGTCTCCTGCGCCTCCGCGTTTTCCAGCGAGCATAAAGAAGATGCAAATCCAATATTTTTGGCACACAAATGTTTATTTAATGGAGCCGCTAAATCTGACACGTTTCGGGCTTCCGCCCTTGTTCTCCTCCTTCTTAACAAAAAGGAAATCTCGGCACTCAAATGCGGTCAAAGATCCTTTACTTCCAATTTAACATCTAAAAATAAAGCTGTAGTGGCACTGACATGGCTGTTTATTCCACAAACCGGGTAAAGGCTGTAGCAACGCTCTATCTTGGATGCGTTTTGGCCTTTGTCTTTGTCAACATTTCAATCTCCATTTTTTCACTATATTTATAGTCACATGTTAATGCAGAGCAATGTGCAGAGAGAAACACTCCAAACATAACAAGGACATAGTCTATGCCTCATTTCAATTTATATATTATAAGGAAACATTATCCATACAAATAATTAAATAAATCCAAAGCTTTCTGGTAACCAATTGCAATACATTTACCAATTCATTTCAATGTTTCAATATTTCCAATTTTGATATATATATATCATACATATATATATCCTAATCATCCATCCAACTCCAAAGAGAAAGTGGCACGTACTCATGATCGGTATGAATAGGGCTAATTTATTATGTTCGGGTCTCCCATGACCCCGCAATGACAGAGAGCTTGTGTTTGCTTAAGTTCGCCCTAAGTTGGCAGGGTATGCCCGTGGGTCCCTTGCTCACTTTGCCATTGGGTTTAAGCTAGCCTGGCTGATGGGGGCTGTTAGCCCGAAACCGGTCCCAGGACGCTTGTTTCCGGTCCAGGGAAGACATGGCTTGGCAGTTCGGGCTGGACTGGTCCCATGAGGCACAGGGTCATGACTGATTTGCATATAGCTTTGTCTGAAATGGGGTGGCGGAGTGAGCTAAAGAACGATGATGGATTCAACCCAGATCTCTGACCGGAGGTGGTTGTCTGAAAAGTTTCAGAGCTCCAGCCATCATCTCCTTGTGTTTCCCACAGGTATTAATAGCCCAGCTAAGGAGTGTCAGTGTAACGAGTATTAAAGTAGGAGAAACTTATGGTACTTGTGATAGTTCCATGATCTAACTCAATGTGGTTACCCTAAGTAAAATTCTATACGATGAAAGGTAGCTTCAGCCTTACATAATGTTACTGCCAGTATGTATAAACCAACTAAACCATGTAACATACATCTGAGATGGTAAAGTGAAAAACACAAATGAGTTAAAACTAGGCTGAACATTACTAAACTCTTCCATGTTTAGCTAATGCTCTCCCAGGAAGTTGTCACAAGAAAGGCTAGCCCCAAAGAGTTCAAAATAAGGGCAGTTGTTTTAATTAAAGAGTTCTGCATTGAGATGGTTCAGGTAGAATGATCAATTTCCAGCACAATCACTGCCCCATTTAACCAGGAAAACTACCGGGATGAAACACCACTGTCATTGAAGATAATATTAACAGGATGATAGGTGGCGCTGTTTTCACCAAGGGAGCGTTAGAGTGTGAAACAGACAGGACATCACGAGGGGGCAAATTTAACCCTCAGGAAAGAATAGGTGGGGGGTTTTAAGTTCTATCTTCCTTCAGATTTCCTTTATGTATTTCACTAGAGGAAAGGTGAAAATACCATGTTGTGAGAGGTACTTGTCCTGTTCAGGGTTTTTTGGTAGGTCATGTTAACTACATTCCTACTTAAGAATGAATGATCTCGGAGCACATTTATCCATATTTTACAGTGAGCAAACTATTCACTGCTGATGTAAAGAAACCCACTACATCGTCTTGCCTTGGACAACTTTGTATGTTAATAGTAACTAGTTATATGTAAACATTTGGAATAAAGAAGGATCAGGCTTATGGTGCATGAGGAATGGAAAGTTGTCTCCACCGAAAATGCTGGTCTATAAGGATGTGTGCACCCACTTTCCCCAAGTTCAGAAACTCGCCTGTCTGTGCTGAAACGTGTCGGCCCTTCTTTCTACTCTATTCCAACATATTCCTCAAATGTCCTACAGAAAGACTAGAGCATAGCAGGAATGCAATTCTCTCTGGTTTTAGAAGCCCACACCCTTGTGGTGTAGGCTTCGTAACAACTGCGGCAGCATAGGTAAGAGTCAGATGGGCTGATGCTAAGAAGCCATGGGCTCATTGAAGCCTTCTAGGATTATCATTGGCCCGAATCTCCCATTCTGACATGGACACGTAATGAGCCAAAGAACACTTTTCAAAATTAAGGAAAAACACCCTACAAGCTGACACAGACGACCCCTTACCTACTCTACTGTGGCATTTTAACCACATCGCTGCGGCGGCTATTCTGCCGCAGCGCCAAGGGGGCGGGGCGGCCGCATGCTGGTGAAGGAACCGCTCCGTCACCAGCCCCGGTTGGGCTGTGCTGATGACGGAGCGATTCCGTCATGGCCCCGCCCGCTCAATAGAATGCCCAGCGCAGGCGTGGAATCCGCGCCGCGCAGGCCGGGCCATGACGGAACCGCTCCGTCATCAGCACAGCGCCACCGCAGCTGATGTCGGAGCGGTTCCGTCATCAGCATCGAAAGAGTTAATCCTGCCTAGATATGTGAAGTTGCAACTGATCAGTATCTCTCTGGGCTCTGGTGGCACCCCTGGGTGCTTGCTAGAGTTTTGTACAAATTACAAATCAAATAAATAACGAGTAGTCTTTAAACATGCTTAAAATGAACGCAGGGCACAGCTTTCCTTTAGGAATTAATAACGGTATATGGCCAAATATTTTGTATTATCTTAAGACATACATTGGTTTCAGCTTTCATGTCTCAGAAAAAAAACAGATTTTGATTAAATTACTTATTTTCTGACTTCATGATTTACCTTGCTCTGTCGCACACACGGATTTCATCCTGCTCTGTTGAAATCAAGAGATGGGTCTTAATGTGATTTGGGCCTTTATAACTGTATAACAGAAAGTGCAAGATATAAGTCAAAATGTAATTGCCCGTAATACAAATCAATATTAAATACTTTATACAGGAAGCTTGCTGCCAGAAAATGGGCCTTCAAGCTTTCTCTGGGCTCTGCCCTCATTACAGGCGTGGACTCCTACAGCTTATCTGCCCTCTAAATTATTTACATGCAGAATAGAAAAGTGTGCTTGCATTAGCTCTATTAAATGCACCGTGTGTGGGTTCGGACGTGCTAATGGCACGTCGAAATCACTAAGGTAAATGTACCTGTGCAAAGGTCTTTCTTTACCAGAGTGTCTGCATTTATTATTCATGCGGCTAAGTGTTGCATGGGAAAAAGCTTGCCCTGTAGGAGCCCTCCAATGCATAATTTAGAAAGGCACATTATGCCACTGGGGCATTTAAAAATACAGCACATAGATTATTCGGGGCCTGTCTCTGTGTGTCATGGTTGTCAAGCAAATTATAGGAGCTTGGGATTCAGCGCCTAGGGCATTCATGAATTTTAACAGAAACTGGACAGTGCCTGTCACCCATACTATTACTTACTTCATTAAGATGTTGGAAGGTACTGAGGAACTGTAAGTCCACTGCTGGCACAATGGCACGCAATGACGTGTCTTAAATTTCACTACTCCTATTCCATTTATGACAACTTATTTTTAAAGTGGGTGATGTGTGAGAGTCTATATACAGACGTTTTGCAGAGAAATGTTGTGTTTATGTTTCATGCAACCTCTATAAAAAAAAAGTTTCTTGTAGATCAGAGCAGGATCTCGCATATGAGAAATGGGATGAGGTCACAGACATTATTTGCAGTAATATTAGTGAGTTGCTGCTGTGTTACAATATTGAACACACATCACTATCCCTGAATATTAGACTTAACCACATTTAGAATTTGGACAAGTAAGCATGTGCACTACCAGTGGCATGTCATGCCATATTGTCAAATATGCCCAGAGGCATTGAAAAGACTCGGAAAGCTGAATTAACAGATTCACTCTCACAGGATGACCATGGCCAGCTCAGACTTGCACCATGCATCGTGCATCACATTCACAAAGCAAATCAGAAAATATCTGAGGCAAGTTAAGATCTTTGTGACTCCCATTTGCACAGGAGTATCTCATGCTCCTGTACAAATCAATGAGTAGGTGATGCAATTATTATTGTAGATTTAAGATGATCGAGGCCATTTTATAATTTGATTTAGAGACAATTTCTGTGAAGTGTATCTCTGAGTGGTTTTGTCAGATTTCCTCTTCCAATCAGTACGGCTACGAAGGGGTATGGTACTATCAAGTATGAGATCATAGGTGTTCTCTACCAATCAGAGTAATGGGTGTTCGGTCTGTGGTGGAATGGTGGCTTCCTTAGTCCTTCAGGGTAGCTTGCTGGAGCGATCAAGGCCTAGGTGAAAGGGGGAGGTGTGAAGATTCAGACTAGATGAAGTGCAATCCAGTTACCCCAGTCACAATAAAAGGGAAGTGCCCAAGCCTTGTAGAAACCAGCAGCACTCAGCTGATCGAGCACGTCTGTCTCGATGTACCAGGACTAGGGTTACAGTTTTTGCCAGCTGAGCAGCAGCCAACCATCATTCAGGTGCAATATTACAGGTCAAAAATTAAATCGTGTTGAGACCTCTCTTCCCGCCCCAGAAAGAAAGCTTGAGTAGGCATACTGTGCTCTTAGGAAGCATTGAAGAAGTTGGTGCCTATTGATAACACACAAATGGGTGGCCACCGGAATACTGGTCTGGTGGGAAACCTAGTGCACTGCACCCAGACAAGACTTCAAGTAAGGGAAGTGGGGGAAGTCTGTCCTTCAAACACACAAAAGGTGACAGGAGGAATGATTGCAATAGGTCTAACCACTGGCAATTGCTCAGAATACCATTCCAATCCATTGTTATTTGCCCACCATGCCACCTCAGATTGGACCCAGCCATAACCAAATCAGTCTTGGTCCTGCTCCATTAGGAACAGTACAGCCAAAACTACCATGCCAGGTTCTCTCGGAACCAAAATAGATGCAACCCAAGACCGGAGTCAGCTTGATTGGGCCTCTTCAGTCAGGTGTTGCTTGGTTCCAGTGACACAGTGAGCAAGGTACCCCCGTCTGGGCATACCCTTGGCCAATTGGGGCATTGTATGGGGGACTGCCTGTGCCTTTTCTATTAACAGCATATACCCTCCATCCCTCATGCCTTTTTATAAATGGGATGAGTTACAGAGAACTAGAGTAAGTGGTGTACTGGAGATTATAATCATTCCTTTTATCACATTCTAATACAGCCTAAAGCTTGCAATGTTCGTATACATTACATGAATTTAGAACACACATGGTTTCCTGTCACCTGTAGCTAATGGACTTCAGTATCACACTGTCAGAACTGATTTAAGAGGGCCATGGGGGACACAGGGGATACTACACCCAACTGTAATGGTTGAGGCCTTTTACTTCTGGTGTCCTGGGGCCGGACCTCTATGGATCCGGCTCAACTAGGCGAGGGTACCCCTGTTGCACTTGACTCTCAGTAGTAGCTGTGGTCGAACAGTTAAGGCTCCCTCAGGGAGGATGTAGAAACTGGGCAGTGAACACGACTCATAACTCAAAGTGCAAACAGTACAAACAATACATTAATGTCCAGCCAAATACTGGCTTTTATAAGAATAATGTGGTACTTTATTTCTAACTCTATACATGCAAAGAAATACACCATGCAAATGCAACAACACAATTGCCCTTGAGGGTGGGGCTCTAGTAGTTGTCAGGTGAATCCCTGTTCCACACTTCTTCATGTTACGTGTTCAGAGGTATTCCCCATTCACTTTAGGCCGCATCAGGGAATGCATACTATTAGGATGGACTTAAGAGTTCTCAATTTTTTCACCTCTTAGGAACTTAGGGCCAGATGTACCACCTGCAAAATAGCGCATCCCAAATTGCGAGTCATTTGCGACTAGCAATTTGCGATGCGCCATTATGCATGCACAACAGTATGTTTTACACTGTTTGCGATTCCCAATGGGGTCGCAAATTGCGAGGCTCGTGAATATTAGTGAGCCTCTTGCAATTTGCGAACCCATTGGGAATGACAGGCCCTCCCAGGGATGGTGGCCTGCTGGGCTCAGGAGATCACCATGTCTGGGACTGCTCTTTTAATAAAGCAGTTTTTTTGTAAATGCAGCCCGTCTACCTTAAAGGAAAACGAGATGCATTTAAAAAAGAAAAATTAAACTGTTCAGTTTCATTTTTTTAAGGGTAGGCAGTGGTCTCTGGAAGCACTGCATGCTCTTAAAAATATTTTCCAACATACTCACAAAGGGGGAGGTGTCCCCTGCTATTAACTTTTTTTGCGGCCTCAAAAAGGAGGTTCTCCCGTTTCCGACCGCAAAAAAGGGTTGTACATCTGGCCCATCATTGAAAGTATCTAAGCTGCCGCATCACAGTTTGCAGTGGGTTTCCCCAGGGCCCCAACTGGCCCAGTTCATGTCTTACCCTCTCTTGCAGCACAGAAGAGTTCCACTATGCAGCGGGTGCCTTCAAACACACACCTGAGATTCCTGCTCAGTACGGAAAGGTCGAGCTGCTCGTGGCCCACGTGGCAGCAATTGACAAAGCAGGCTCTTTCTCATGAGCGGCGCTGCCAGAGGCCTCCCAGATGTTGGAGCAGATCCCATCTTATGATGATGCAATAAGTTGACTTTGATCAACAAAGGGGGGGATCCTTTCTTCAGGTCCCAGCTGGAGTCAGCAAGAGTGTGACACTGTCCACAGCGTCTCCAGCTGTCCTCAGTGGTAAATCGGGGACAGTTCCCTCGCATTGCAGGTTCAACCAATGGTTCGTAACAGTAGTCTCTCCTTCAGGCGGCTGCCTCAATCCTTTGGCAACGTTGGCACGGGCAGCCCTTACTGGCATATGGGGTTGCCGCTGCACGGGGTGTATGGGTGCATGCTGTCCCAGCACACATGCCCCAGACCCAGACAATCACAAGTTTTGGCCCTCCTTGAAGTGGTAACTTTACTGATTGCCACCTCTAGCATTCAGGGGTACCACAGCGTGGCGGTAAGGCACAGCAAGACCCGCAAGGCACTCAACACATGGCTCAGTCTATGGTGGTCTACTCCTGGCACACAGATGTTGCAGAAAACAACCTTGAACTCAGGCGATGGCCTGAAAGGTGCTGATCCAAATCCTCACACCTCAAATAGGGAGTCCTCACAGTAGGGCTCCCCACTGGACCTAGCTCCAGTCAACGCTCTCCTCTTCTTCCCAGGGCACACAGGTTATGGCAAGCTCCAGGCTACAGGGCAGGTGGTCTAGGTTTCCCTGGGTGATGTCCCCTCAACCAGTAGGGAGACTAGCAAGCTGTGGCTCCCAGTCCTGGTCACAGGCAGAAGTCTTGCAGAGCTTCCCCTTGTCACACAGCCTGTCTGGTTGCTTGGCAAAAAACACATTTTTGGGGATTCAACCTCCCCTATAGTCCTTTTCCAGACACCAAATGTGATGTAGGGTCTGGTTCTTTGATTTTTTATGCTGGGGTTCTGCTTCTTTTGATCTTCCTTCATGAAAGAGGTCAGCCACAGCAGGCACGACTCAGAAGCTGGTTGTCCACAGCACAATTCATGGGAGGACCAGGGTTCACATCTGGATATCAGCCACAGTGATATGTGCATCAAAAGGTTAATCCAAGATTCCCAGTCCTACTCTTTAGGATTCTCCACACAAGCACACATACATTCAGAACTTGCTTTACCCAAACACACACAGCGCAGCACTACATCCCTCATGTAATGTTTTCAGCTCAGCATACATACACCCAGTACATGTCCTAACCATCATGCACTGCAAAGTACTGCTCTATCTTTGTACTGTACCCATCTCAGGCAAACATACAACCAGGGCACGAGTCCTAAAAAATAATTGGAGGGACTAACCTTGTTAGGCAGTATGCAAATGACATCACGGTGAGTGACATCACAACGCAAGACATCACGGCACATGACATCACAGCGTATGACATTACATGTGGCATCACAGGAATTGACATCATAGAAAGTGGCATCACAAGCCATGACTTTAATATGTACGTTTGATGTAAAGCGCTCTGACACTCTGCTTTGGGATGAGTAGCGCTATACAAGAAAAAATAGTGGTACTTAAATTAATTCACCACCTCCTCAGGGATAGTAAGTGCTATATAAATTACATTTATTTTGTGTAAATACTGGGAGAGACCAACACATCTGACATTCTTACAGTGCGTGCATATCTAGAAAACAGAGCCTGAACAAACTGAAAAGCTGCCTCTCTTAAGTATGTGTCAAGTGCTAACCTGTCTTTCCACTATGGTGCATTTGCTTCTAGGTGTGAGGCTCCTGACTGCTTCCAGCCAGGAGACTTGAACAAAAGGAGGCATGATGACCCCTGAAATTAGGCCTTTGCTATTTGCCCAGCATGAGTCTTAAATAAGAAAGCCCCGCCCCCGCCTGCACATTTTTAGGTCGAGCAGACTACTCTCAATGCGTGAGCATTGAGAGTCTGCTACAGACCTAATGTGGCCCGTATTCAGGAGAGTGGACAGCTACCAGACGCGCGCTTTGACGAGGTCAGATTTCACCTCGGGAGCGAGCGTCTGGTAGCTGCGCATGCGCAAATCAAATCCCTTGCTCACACACACACAGGCAGCCCCCACCCCTCTGCATGCACGCACACACACAGGCGCGCGCATGCACACGCAGGCATACGACACACATACAGGCACACATACAGGCACACTATCCCCTACCTCGCATTCTCTCTCAATCACACAGTCACGCATGCGCACACACATTCCCACACGCGCGCACACTCTCCCCCTCCCCCACCCCTCCCAGGCATACACACAGGCACGCACGCACTTCACTTCAGCCCTGGGCCCCACTCACCGACTGCGCTCTTCCGGCGGGCTCCTCTCGCGCTCCGCGCCTCACGGAGCATCTCGTCTCCTCTTCACAATCGGGGCTCCCTCAGGTCCGAGGAGCCCCGCAACAGGCGCAACACTCCTCCTTCTCCCCGGCCCCCTCCTGGGGACCCGGGCTGATTCGGACAGGCAGGGCGCTCCATGCGCCGGCAGCTCGCGGACCTCGGGAGGCGGGACTTCCGGTCGGCCGCGACCGGATTGGCCGGCCGGCCAAGAGCTTCCGGGTCGCCGCGGGACTTGTATTTAATATACAGTCACCCTTCTTCCCTCATTGTCGTCCCCCTCCCCCAGCTGCATGCCTCCAGGACAACATACGCAGTAGATCTTGGATTTTGGCAGCACATTAATCATGTGCATCAGATGATGGCTTAGCGCGATAAGCTGAAAAACAGGTACGTGTGTGCTTGTTTTTATCAGCGATTGGCTCACTTGACTTACTGGTGTCGCAAAAGGATTCTTATCTTTATGAGCTCCGGCGGGATCCTCTTTTTCTTTTTTTTTTTTTCTTTTTCGAAACAAAAGAGCTGCAATAAATCATGGCCCGCCCTCCCTGTCTGCATCAGCAGCAGTCCCTGGCCCCTGCCTCTCCCCTGAGGAGAGGTCTTCCCCGCCTGACACCCCGTGTCCCACTCACAGCCACTTTAGCACTGTCTCTTGAGGTGGTGCCCTACGGGCGGGTTTCCCTTTCTCCCTCTAGCGCACGTCAGCCTCGCTCCATTGCCCCGGCTTCACCTCGTCTCCATGACAAAGTAGGATGTCCCTGCCCTCCACTACAGCTCTGCCTTGTTCGCGTTCTGGCACTAGTACAACCCCCAGCACACCCCAGGTTCAGCTGGATGTATTCCCGCACTGCTGACACGCTCTTCTTGGGGAACAGCCCTCACGCTGCGTGCCAAAGTTAAGTAAAGCAGCCTTTCCTCCCGGGACCTCCGGTAGGCATGTGTCCCACCTCCCGTAGTACACCCCTACCCAGACAGCTGAGTGTGGCGCCTGTCCCATCTCCTCTTTTGAGGAGTTCCTCTGCGTGCTGTGTGCTCAGTGCTGCGGCCAGCACTGCACTTCCTCATGAAACTGTTCCTCTACTTCCCCACTCTGTCCCGTTGCGCTTCTAAAACTCCATTCTTACCCTCAGCACTCTGTTTCTTTCACAGTTCTTGTTCGTGGTTTTCCCGTCTCTGTCTAGTCTAGCCCCGTTTCTTATTCGCTCAACCAATTTCCCTTCGCTGTTATTTCTATTTTCCATCCACTCTATTTTCTTTTTTATTATATTTATTTTGCAGTTGTATATAGCGCCAACTCGGCCCAAGGGTATTAAAGCCTTTTACATGAGCTGTAGTTAGATTATGACCGAACACTGCCCGAGTTCCGCACCTCATGAGGAACGGAAGGGAAAACAAAGTGAACAGGCCCCACGAGTGTTTTACGGGGAGTCGGCAGCTGTGCAACACACAGCTCCAGAGGTGAAAGGGCAAACGAAGCAAGTGTCTGCTTGGAGAAGGGAAAGGAGACTGGGAGAGCGTGAGAAGCTTTACATGTGAGACGAGGTAGACTGCACAGGATACACAGAACATGCTCCGAGGACAGAGGGGTAGAGAGCAGCGGGTAGAGCGGTAGCTAGATTGGCCGGCAGCCATATGGTTGGGTTAATCTGCTGCCTGTCAGGTTAATCTGCTGCGTGTCATGCATGGGCGTGAGGTAGGCGAAGGGGAGGCATGAACCAGGTGACAGCGGCACTAGTAAGCAGCACTGTGACACCTAAACACGGGGTTAACCACTGGTTTTAATCTGCCTGTCCAAAAACCGGTTCCCTTCCCAGAAATCCCGAGGCCCACTCTCTCCCAGCAGCTTCTGAGTGAACACTGCGTCCTGGTGCCGCACCAGTTTGCTGCCATTTCTGAATCAATTTGGGACTGCAGAGATACTGAACGCTGTGTTTGGAAGCGACCACTTCTACTACGAAAGGGTGGCACAGGAAAAAGTAGGGGAAGAACTATTGCACGGTGTATTTGCACACATTTCTAGGAATGAAACTGTTAATGAAAGTAGTTGGGTGTCCGAATGCAGCATGTAACTGTGCCTGCCTCCGCCCAGCTGCCTGCAATGGATATGGGTTTCAAGTCAGTGATCCCCTTTCTGTAATGTTTCATTAAAATGCCGCCCCGTTATGTTGCATCCTCTGCGTGGTTCCCAGACGGAGTAGGAAGACGCTACCAGCAATCCAGAAGGATGCAGCTGCTGTCTAGTTTCGAAACTCTAAGAATAAGCACCGGCAGCCTGACTGTGATGCAGGCGTTTGTTTACACGCATCACTGAGGAGAGGAGCGGTCATCCCTCACTGCTCAACTCTCACAGTTTTAATTCATGCTAATAAAACCCTCCCCTCTGTCAGCCAGAGATTCTTTTGGCCAAGCAGAGAGGGTATAAAAAAGGTCTCTCATAAAGCTGTTTTATCATCATCTGTGCTTTTTGGTGACAGTGGCTAATTTTTAATTGAATATTGTAAGAAATGAGATTTGTTCCCCTGTCCTCTGTTTTGATAGTAAAAAAATACCCAATAATTAAGGTACAGAGGGCCCCTCACAGATCTCTAGGTTTCGCTGCCACTGTGCCTGCTGCACTAGTAATATCTACACTCCTTTGCTGATGGCACGCGACGCAGCTATAGAATTGCTGCAAAATGTTTAAGATGCGATTGTCAGATATTCCTTTTTATGACGGGCACATGCTGGTGAGCTTTGCAAGGGACAACCGGGGGTAACAGACATTGTCATTTACAACGCCATTACTTAATTAATGCTTCAGGAAGGGGAAAAAACAATAACATTTCAATGCCAATAGCTCAAAACAATGTCATTGCGAGACCTATTGCATTGTAAATGCTTGTTGCTTGTTGGAGATGGAAAGCAGACAACGTGCATGCACTGCCGAAAATTTTCCGGTGTTTGGAAATTACACCGGGGCAAGTTCAGCACATTATTTAGTGGGACCCAACTTCTTGGCAGGGTGGACGGTGTTCACCCTGTGAAAATAGTGGGTGGACGACGCCGACCTGCGTGTACCCCTGACTCGTGCCCTGCATACAACGAACACAGAATCACAATTCTGCCCTATGCATCACTACACATCTACCAGATGTAGGCCAAGAGTGAGTTAAGTACACAGCAGACGAACTTTAAAAAGGTGAGTGAGCCTGTAGCCCTCATTCCAGGGACGCAAGGTAAAAAGAGTCCTGTTCACTACCTCTGATCACTACACGGCATACTTCTACCACAGTGGTCGTGCTGCTTAACTCCTGGTGAAGGTGGTAGTCTTCCACCGCTATGGAGGGTAGCACTTTAGAGGCCCCTCCCAGTCCATTAAGACCATAATCCTTGAGACAGGCCTATGTCATGATGCACATGCATTATCCGTGTTCACCTATGACAAACAAATCAGCATTAGGAATCCAGACAATAGTATAGTTGGGAACTCAGGGCAGGTGTATACGTTTTTACCATGCAGAAGACTTTTCCGTCCCAACACATCTCTGGGCGTAGCTGCTGTACCCAAAAATTAGAGATTTGTAGAGTGGTGTTACTTGCGATTAAAGGCCTCTCAGTCTTAGCCAAGGGGAACAAACAGTGGCAACGCCATGAGTTTTGGCAAGTTATTAGGGAAAAGGCTGGGTAACAGTTTGGTTCCAATGTATTTGTTGCCCTCAATATTTCTAAAAAGATAGTTTGATCACAAAGCAATATCTGGGTCTTCAAAGAGAATGTTATGAAAAGGAGTCAGAACATTAATTTTGTGATGCACATGGAGAATTTAATAGGCATAAACAGCAATATATTGCATAATGGATAATTTTGACAAAGTGCTGACCTTTCTGTCGCATCTTTAAGAAAGCCAATATGTTCCATGTTTACTCTGTTAGCAAAAAAACCTTTACATTCAGCAACATGTCATCATGACAGCAGTTTAAAACAAACATGCAATGGTGATTTGTCAATAGGAATGTGTCTTTGTAATAAGCAGAGCCTCCAAACTGCAAGTGCTTCCTAAACAAAAAAGCAATAACCCAGCACTGTAACATCACAGAAAGCACAGTGACTCAACTACAAGCTACATGTCACATCCTAATTACTTAGTTGCTCAATAACAAACCTTAGTGGGAATACAAATGGGACAATGAACCCATCC
Source organism: Lissotriton helveticus (assembly GCF_964261635.1). Classification (NCBI taxonomy): domain Eukaryota; kingdom Metazoa; phylum Chordata; class Amphibia; order Caudata; family Salamandridae; genus Lissotriton; species Lissotriton helveticus. Next base: position 1,096,935,166 of record NC_136061.1, on the reverse strand, counting down.
ACAAAATGCCATGCAATTCATGGAGCAATCACCCCCGCAAAGTCAGCCATGAAAAATGCATTAAAGCTAATGGTTGTCGGGAGCTGGCCTAAAGCCAACTCTCTCTCTGTAGTTCTTATTGTAATTTTTTGAAGAATTGATGACATGAAGACTTCCATTCAGCTAAAGCTGTCTGTAGACAGGTCCTCAGGGACAAATGAAGAAAAATGGCTGCGCTAGGACAGAAGGTGGAGTGAGCCGAGGACTTTTTTCCTTTTAGACATGTAGTCACTTGTCTAAACGAACCCACAGAAGGTGCTCACAATCTCTAAGACAAAGATATTCATCTAGCATTGTACAAAACTGTTTGGAATGTGTGGTATGTATTTGGTACAGTTTGTTTGAGGTTTACTGCTTGTTACCTTGTGTAACTCACTTTGTTCAAAGGTTCCATATAGGATGGCATAGCTGTTAAAATAGTTGTACATGCTCTTCTTTGCCTACAGTGAGTGCGACCTTCTTGAGATATGTGAGATAAGGTAACCCCTGCTGTACACTATAATAATATTGCAAGTCGTTGAGGAATTATGTTCCAATATATAGGAATGAAGACGAAGGCATAGCTTCTTAATAAGGTCATGGAACTCCAAATTTACTTGTAGTATACTATTTTATTGTACAGCAGAGTGTTTTTTATTGTAAATACGTGGACATACCACCACCCTTCACAAAAAATTATTACATCTTTGGTATCTTGCACTTTAATGTTCATTGTAGATTAGAAGAATAAAAGCAGAATCTGTACTGCGAAATGAAACTCACCGCAAAGCACTTATCAATTTTTGCCAAATTATATTAGAATCAGTTCAATGTAAGTCAGATTTTAAAAAATATTGTGTCTCAGACTGCGTAAAACATGCAAAGACTTTATCTTTCCTGTAATTACTTACCGTGTGGAAAAAATACACACATGGTCATAAACATTTCATTTCTGTTATTCACATTATTTCTTTTAAGAAAAGCATATCAGAAGGAAAAACCGGTTGCAGTTTTCCTTCTTTAAACTGCAGCTGAAATTATGCACTGTGTCCCTTCACAGGCCTGCTGATTGGCCGAGGGAACTATTCTCCTGGCGGCCATTTCAGTACAGCCGTACCAGTGCTGATACTGCAGCACCAAGCTATTTTATTAGCTTGTCACAACTATCAAGAAAATATTGCAGCCGCCCCACAAGAGGTTAAAATAAAATTATTTTTTTGACTGAAGGTACTGTGGTACGCTGAGTGTGGCACGCCTGTTAAGCACCACAGTACTCTTGCTGTACAAGCTTCCACACTATGGTACAGAAGTACCGTGCAGCTTCCCCAATGCAGCTCGCATAGCCCTATAGTACACTGGCTGGAAGTTTGTAAGTTGGGTACTGTGGATTGGATGCCCATGTAGGTTGGATGCCAGCAATAGTGCTCAGTCCTGCGGCTAATATCCCTCTGCGCATGAAGACCATGTGCAGCAGGGGGTTGGCCACCTGCAGCAGGGTTGAGCGCCGGGCATGGAGGAAGCCTGCTGTGCACTGCCTCCAGCCAGGGCTTGCAACCAACTCTGCCACTGCCAGCCAACCTAGATGGACACACCTTTCAGCCAACTGTTGTGCATGGCATGAGATTGGCAGGCCACCGCAGCATTGGGTAGTGGGTGCTAGATCTTGCGGCAAACCCCACCACTGTGCATGGGCTTCAGCGCAGTGGAGGCATTGGCTGTAGGTTGCAAGAGATTGGGTGTATGTATGTTCATGTTTGAATAAGATCAGAAAACATAACATAATCTAAGAACTTATTACTACACTTAACTGTGACACAAATTTCATCTTAACCTTTATTTTGTTCGTTATATATATATATATATATTTATACACACACACACACACATACAGTTAGTATCATGTTTCCATAGGAGAAGCACTTCTTGGTTTGCTAATAACTTTGGTGCAGTTTGACGAATCTTCACTAAACTTTCCAATCAAAGGTCCATACATCTCAGCTCCTTTCTGGAAAGTTCTGGGGTGATCCGTCAAGAAGGGGCCGAGAAAAAGGGGGAATTCAAAAAGTGTTACCCCCATGCAGTTTTCCGTAGCAATATTGAACAGTGCAATCGCAAAGGCTGCTGAACGGAATTACATCAAATTTGGCAAAAAGCTAGATCTTGGTCCACAAGCATGCTTTTTGTGATTTGGTGTAAATCTGATCAGTAGTGGGGGGCGTGGCTTGCCGAGCCAAGACGGTGGACACACTTTAAGAGTGCTCTGGGGCCCCTCCGCCATCCGCCCGGAATCCTTACCTGAACCGAGCAATCCTGCGGTGAATTTTGCTGTGTGTGTGGCGAGTTGGCCCTGGCTGTGCCCATGGGACTCCTGGGCATCCTCTGAGCCATCCTGCCACTGTGAACTGGAGCATCACATCCCACCCGCAAAATGGCGGCCTCTCTCCGGTGACTGGGGTGCTGGCTGCCCCGGCCCTGCGTGCGCTCTCCTGTGAGTGGGGGGCGCCTCGGACACATGTCCTGACGAGGAGCAGCTGCCGGCCTGCGGGACTCTTCCCCTCGTCACCCGGCTTTCCCTCATTGGTGCTGACAGAGGCAGGCATGGAGTGTGGGAAGCATCGGCGGCCCGGCTGCGACTCGTGGCAGGAGGCCCTTCTAACGGTGCGGCCGCGGCCTCAGCTGCCACATCGGCCAGCGTGGGCGAGAACCACAGCCTGCACTCCCACCGAGGCCGGGAGATCAGCGGAGGACCCGGAGGCCGCTGTTTGGGAAGCTGTGGAGTGGGTGAGTCCTGGTGGCGGTGGGGGTCCAGGGCGGTTGCAGGGGCCCCCGTGTGCCTCCTCTCCCTGCCTCCTGGCTTCCCCCCCACCAGCGCTGACAGGGATGTGCTGGGTGTGTGGCGTCCAAGCTGCTGGGCCTTGAATTGTGCCGGTGTGATCCTTCTAAGGGGCGGCGGCATTGTTGGCTACCCTTTCGGGCAGCGGAGGAGGCTGTACTTGCTTTGGCACCGGAGGGGCCTGGGAGAGTTCTGGGGTCGCTAAGCAGGGGGCGGCAGAACGAGTGAGTACCGGCGGCGGCAATGGGGGTCCGGGTGGGGGCTGGGGCACCCCCATGCGTGCACGAGAAGCCAACAAAGGTGGAGCCGGCCTTGTAATGTGATTGAGATCCCGCCTCATTGGGGAGGCCTGGGCCGGCCCCCCCTGACATTGCTGGTAGCGGAGAGAGGCACCGGAGCAGCGCTGCACTCCCTGGCCTGGGGTGCCCTGGCAGAAATCCGCGGCCGCTTTCATGAAGTGGATGAGGGGTCTTGTGTGGGCCCCTCGCTCCCCCTGGTTGGCCCGGCCTCTCCCTTCTGCGGATCGCACTGGAGCGGGGACGATTGGGAGTCCCTCCCGAGTTCAGTGCTTAGACTGGTTTCCCCCCTTGGCTGCACCACCATCCGGCGATTCACCACCTGGGGCTGTCGGCCGCGTATATCAAGAGGCACCCGGTGGTGTTTGAAGACATCTGCCGGGGTTGCACCGTCTCTCTCGCTGGGCTGGGGCCTGGGATGGTCCCCCCACCCCGACCAGCATCTTTACCTGCTGCATTTGTGGCCTAGAGGGGGTGAGGCCTCCTGCTGCGTTACCGGGGTGTGGCCCTGCAGGGCGCGCGGGGGCCTTAATGGGCAGGGGCCCACTCGTGATCCTGGTGCTGACTGTGTTCTTTCCTTCCACCTGCTTCCCATCACCTGCTCTTGTGGGGCCGCCTCGTCTGGAACAGAGGGCTCGGCTGCACATATCAGGCGGCGGCGAACTGGTTTGTGCCTTGTCTGAGCATTGGTAGCGTTACCTGCCTGACTACTTCTGCTGGCCCCCTGCTGTGAGATCCACCTCTGGCTCCCTGGGTGCCACCATGGGCAGAACGGATAGGTCAGCAAATCCCCCTGTCACGCAGATGAAAATGGATCGTTTCACTTTCTTGGATGGTGGGGCGACCAGGGGAGTCAGAGAGCAGGAGCCTCCCTTATCTGCGGACCTGTCCACTATCCGACAGGTCAACCAGGCCTCACAAACCTCGGTCAAAGGCAAGATTGCGGAGGTCCGCGTGGACAAGAACATCATCCCGCAGGACCTCCGGAATGCCACGGCCCGGATCAAGTAAACTGAGAGCAGGATCTCCACCGTCGAGAACGATGTCCAACAACTCAATGAGCAGGTGGCCAGTCTTCAGTCGCGTATGCAAGAACTGAATCGTCAGGCGGAGGACGCAGAAAACAGGTCCTCGTGCAACAATCTCCACCTAATGGTCTTCCGGGATGGGGCGAAGCGGGGTAGCACAGTGGACTTTCTGGACAAAGTGGTTAAGATCGGTGGAGAAGGTCTCCTTCCCTCGTGAGACGGACATGGCCACCATTGTGGTTCTGCCTAAATCCCAGCCGCCCCCGTCCTGTTGTGCCGACTACCACCCAATGTCACTCATTAACACCGAAATCAAACTGTACGCCACAATACTCGCCCAGCGGCTTAAACCCCACTTGTCCATGCTGGTTCATCCCGACCAGTGCGGGCTCATGCCCTCACGTGGAACCCATCATTGTCTTTGTAGATTGCAATCCGCTCTGGTCCACTGTCACCTCCTAACTCCATACCTGGCGATTCTCCTGGTAGACTTCGGGAAGACCTTTGACTCGGTGGATTGGGGGTTTCTCGGAGAAGTCTTGGAGAGGATGGGTCTCGGTCCCCGGTTAAGAGCCATGGTCAGGGTTCTGTACGCCTTCCTGAGAGCTCGAGTCCTTGTAAATGGGGTCCTATCGGAACCCTTCTCTATTCGCAGGGGAACGAGGCAGAGCTATCCACTTTCCCCTCTGCACTTCGCTTTGGCGATGGAGCCCTTGGCGTCCCTGATGCGGTCATGTGAGCACGTGCGGGGGTGGGAATGGCCCACCACCGAGCCGGACAAAATTGCCCTATATGCGGACGACAACCTCGTCTGCTTAGCAGACCCTGCCCAGCCGGGTCTGCATTGTCTTCGCATTTGGCACTCCTTCGAACAGGCCTCCGGCTGAACCCCGATAAATCGATTCTAGTTCCCCTCCATTTATCTGGAGAATGCTTTGACTGGCAATCTGGAATACCTCTTTGCCGTCAATTCTTTAAATATTTGGGGTTCTGGATGACCCTGCTCCCCGAGCTGAGCTGGGCCCTCAACATTACTCCTCTAGTGAAACGTGCCAAGGCGGACCTCCAGAAGTGGCAGTCGCTGCCCCTGAACCCCATGGGAAGGGAGGCCCTTTTTAAAATGATGGTCCTCCCCCGCTTCCTTTATGCCCTTCAAAACACCCCCTTGTGTTTTCCTAAAACTTGGTTTCGCGAATTAGATTGTATAGCCACCAAGTTTTTGTGGGGGAAAGGTAGGTCCCAACTGGTGCTGAATACTTGTAGGATCCCTTAGTTCCACGGGGGCCTAGGAATGACTCACCTCTACTTATATTATCTCGCTATGCGACTTCTCTCCATACATGACTGGTTCAATGGGATTGGTTGGAACCGGCCTATAGGCTCGACCTGGGAGAGCTAGGCCTTGCTAGGATTTAGTCTATGATGTACAGGCTCCTATTTCCACTCGCCTTCCCAACGGTGACACGCTTGGTATTGCTGGCCTGGAGGGCTGAACTGCGGCACACCAATTGGACACACACGCTGACTCAGTGTACTCCGTTGTGGAATGGGACCTGGGTCAAAGAAGTGAACGAGCTGCAGGCTTTCAGGGCTTGGGACCTCATAGGTATTTCGCAGCTGGGAGACGTTTGGGTGGGGGATCATATGCGTTCCTTTGGAAACCTCCAAAACAGATTCTCACTGCACCAATCACAATTCTATAGGTACATGCAACTGCGACATGCCCTCTGCTCACACCTTATAACAGGTACATAGCTTCCTGACCACAGCCCACCTGAAGCTTTGATAATGTTTGGGGACCTGGGGAAGGGTGGCATCTCACGTATCTATCATACACTGATTAATAATACTCCCACCTCCTTAGACCGACTGCGGGCTCAGTGGGAGGACTGGGTTGGCCCCCTGGAGGAAGAGAACTGGCGTGATGCCCTTATGGCTCCTAGAACAGCCATCGCATCCGCTAGGCTGCGCCTGGTCCATCTCTACTACTTACACACAGCATATCTCACCCCGGTGCACCTCCATCGGACAGGGTTTAGTCTGACCCCAGCCTGTACTAGATGCGGTCACCACCCGGCTGACTTCCTTCACATGGTGTGGGCCTGTCCCGACCTGGCGCGGTTCTGAAGGGAAATAGAGGAAGAGCTTACTGAAATCTTAGGGTGGGAGATCCTCCATGACCCGACGCTCACACTCCTGGGCATTACTGATGGGTTAGATGGGTCTAGGAACTAGAAAGTATTTCTAACTACAGTACTGGTGGTTGCTAAGAGAGACATTGCGGCCTCAAGGAAATGCCCTGAGCCCCAGAGTGTCGGAAGATGGCGGGCTGGGGAGGACTGGTGCGCCACGCAGGAGAAGATTATGTATGAAGCACGTGGGTGCCCCAAGAAATATCGCAGATTGTGGGGGAAATGGCTGGGGGAGGTGGGCTGATCGTTGAGGGGACTGTCAATTTGTCAAATAACTGTATTTTAATATTATCTATCCAATGGGTTGCGCAGAGTCTTATATGTAATTCACAACTTTCATGGGTTTGTGATGCAATGCTAGTGTATTCCTTTGTAAAATCAATAAAAATGTGTTTATCCCCCAAAAAATCTGTAGTTTTTGAGATATTAATGTTCATAATGTATGCATATATCCCACCACGGAGAATCTGCGGATATAACAGATCAAAAGATTTGACCTGATTGGTTGTCACCATATGAACAAAGCTATGGTGACAGCCATTTTAGGACTTGGGGACGCAGTCCTTTGTCCTATGAAAAACGTTAAAAAAAATATTGATCAGGATACGATACCCTTTCTCCATAGGCCTGGTAGGTCAGGGGTACAAAACCCATTTTTTGTTTCTATGAGGCTCAAAAAAGAGAGCATAGAAATGTGCTCTTCTGTCTGTTATAAATCTTAGGTCCCTGGGTGGGACAGAAGTCGGCGTTTTTTTTTTTTAAGGGGACGTATGACCCCACTTCCTGAGCCTTTTGTTTTATAAATTAGGAGTACAGTCCACAGCCCACATTTCTCAGGGAACACAGCTATGCACCCGCCTAGGCGGTAGCACTGAAAGAAGATGTACCTGCCTGGCCATGGCAAAGGAAAGAAGTTGGGTCCTTCCAGCAGCACAATGGGTGCCTGGCTGGGGCTGCAGGGGTCTTGGAGCTCCCCCCGCTGCCCCAATGACAAACTGTGAAGTGAGTGCCCGGCAGTGCCCCGGGCACTCACTTTTTAAAAAAATGTCGGCTCCTGGCAGCGCCACAATGGGTGCTGGCAGGGAAGCTGCTTAGGGCCACAGGGTCTTGGCGCTCCCCTGCAGCACCCAACTTTGGCATATGTTGTGGGTGCTCTAGCGTGGGCACCTGGGAACCCACTTAAAAAAAAATAGAAGTTGGCTTCCACCAGCCCTACAATGAGTGTTGACTATAGAACTGGATGGGGTTATGGAGGCCTTGTAGCTCCAATCCATCCTCCAACTTAGGCATATGTTGTGGGCAGTGGCGGCTGGTGAGTTTTAAAAGTGGTGTGGCATACACTTTGTTTGCGACTTTGACATAGCGAGTGAGCTCAAGTGACCCATAGAGTGTTCGTGGGGCCACTCTATGCAGTTGACAATGGATGTATCACAATTTACCTATTGGGAAATGCTGCACATCTTGCAGTTACAGGAAGAGTCTCCTCGCCCTGACAGAGGCAGACTGTAACTAAAGAGTGAAATAAGCAGCCAGTGTCGACCCATGCTTTTGGAAAAACGAGGAGGGTGTTATTTTAAACAAAACAAAAAGAAAGCTTACGTAGTACTTTGAGGTGTACACTGGCAGTTAAAGACTTATAGGACACTTGTATGTTTTTAGTTTAATTTAATTTACTTTGAGGTTTGGGGGCCTTGAATTGATGAGAGGTTTTCATAGGATGTCATTTTTATTGGCACCGCTTGTGAGAGCAGGAAATTCATAGGCTGTTTATGTGGAGAACGATACAAGATCGGCATCGCACCTATTTTTTTAAATTTTTTATTAATTCCCAAAGAGTAGCTGTGAGTTCGGCAATTATTGTGGAGTTCGCTCGACTGGGCCGGTTTGAACGTTTGAGTGGTACTGGTGTAAAAACGTTCTCCGTCCCACGTGTATGCGCAATATTACAAGTTGGGAATTGTTTACCCGATGAAGCTAGGCGTTGAGATGAGTTTGCGATGGTCTTCTGCGGCAGACGCCATAAGCTGCGGGACCATTGTGTAGTTCAGCAAACACTGTAATTATGGCAGGGTACGTTTTGTGCACATTAATAGAACGCAATCATACACACGGGTGGGCAGTTTTTCATGGTTAGGAAAACAGCTTGCTACACTTGGGTCTATCTGGAGTCAGAACAGTCGCGGCCGGTGGGGGTGGAAATGGGGTCGTCGTGCCGTGGAGGGGATGAGGGGAGGCGGGAGGGGTTTAAGAAAAAAAAAAAAAAAAAAAAAAAAAGTAAACTTACCATCCTGCTTAAGTCTCGAGAGTCCCGACTCCCGCCGTCCTGAGTTTTGAATTTCTCTGGGCTCGTCATCAGGAAGGTTGCAGGCAGCCTCCCTTCCCTCACAGCGTTGTGATTGGTGAGGCCGAGCCCCACCCGGGTCATTTTCTTCATGTATAAAGAGGGAGAGTTATCGGTGTTGCTCGAGGGCAGGGGGGAGTGGCTTGCCCACTGTTGTTCATACTGACTGTTTGGGTGTCCTCAGGCTGCCCAAACAGTCAGTATGCACAACAGTGGGCAAGCCACTCCCCCCTGCCCTCGAGCAGGTCCGCCCACCCCAACCAGGATCTTCTGCTTTCTCGCCGTGCGAGAAGGCAGAAACAAATGGTAGTTATTACCATTTATATTTCTGCCTTCTTGCACTGCGAGAAAGCAGGGGGTGGCGCCCAAACGCCCCTATAGAGGAGCAGCCACTGGTTGTGGGTGCCCTGGGTGGGGACCTTGGCACCCACTTTAACCAAAAATTGCTTGCTCCTGTTGCCACCCAGTATGGGTGCTGTCTGGTGAGCCGGCAGGGGCCGCAGGGCCGTGGAGCTTGCCTCGTGGCCCTCAACATCTTGTAATGTTGGAAGTGCCCCAATTGGGCATTGGGGCACCCAAAAAATACTAAGAAAATAATATAAAAAGAATAATAAATGAGCGGCAGAAGTTACTCATTGATTATATAGTGCTCTGTACAAGGAGCACTAATATTTTTAGATCCTGGTGCTGTCCCTAGAAGGGCTAGAAGCACCATCAAGCATTTTTTTTAATGTTCTGGAGTGCTTCTGGGAGGGCAGCTGTCCCCCAGTAACAATAAAACAAAACACAGTATAAAAAGCTATTTAAAACTTTTTAAAAAACACATTAAGTCTCCAGGGCCACTGAAATTATGACCACAAGAGATCTTACAATATTTTCTTAAATCACTCCAAGCTGGATCTGTATGATTTTGAGCTGGAACACAGCAACCTTTTGTGGTTAGTTCTATGGCTACATTTTGCTGCCTGAAAATAGGATTGTTTTATATAAGTTAAACAAACTGGCTCTTTTGACAGTTTTTCTTCTGCTGTTGGTCGTTTATCTTTTCCTTCACCTGCTTTCGCTAGCGCTCTGAGACCCCTCCGCGGTATATGTGCCCTTAATAAAATCTTATGACTTATGTTGACCCCTTGATAAAGCCAACAAGCCCTGTGAGCCTTTGACAAAACCAATAGGTCAGGCTTACTCAAAATGACACCCTTTATATTGTTGCATGACTTAGTCAGCCACGTGTTAGACGCATGCCCTGGCCGCAGGTGAGGTCCTGTGCCCAATCAATGCAACACACAGTGATGGACATCTTAGTGTTTGTTAATAAAAACACAGGAATTCACTGAAAAAGCAAATATTATAGTGACGCTATTGTTAGTGTCAGGAAACAGGCCATTAGGTGTGTCGCACATGTAATGGATCCACATTCACCCTCCACTGAGAACCAAGCACCCTATTGTAGCTCTTGACTCTCTCAGGGAAGCGGAGCAGAGCAGTCCAAGGCCTACTCAAGGGTGGTGGTGGGGGCGAGTGCTCACCATTCACTGATATGCATTAAATACACTCAATAAATAGTTGTCCAGTCTGTGCTTTTTATTTAGAAAAAGGAAAAGTACATTTATTACACACACACACTACTAAATACTACGCAGTAATTTACAAATGTAAATAAGGCTGGTGGAAATACCTTTGATGACATTGCATAATCATCTCTGACTCCCTAAAGCATCATATGAACATATCAGGTAAGTCTGTTAACTTGATTCAAGATCAACAAACCACATGTCAAAAACATAATCATTTTTGGATTAAACGCAATAATCAATAACAACCATGTGTGAATGCACTTATTAATGTTAATAAAGCATATGCACTTTGAACAGTAATCACTGTCAACATTATATCAATAAAGCATTTAAAAGTTACAATCACACGTGTCTGTGTGCTCTTTATATATTTTCAAACCAGGAAAATGCAATCATACAGCCCCTAGAAGGCATCACATTCTTATCACATACCATGCAACCATAGACTTAGCCCCTAGAGTGTGCTGAATAGCATGTACCTTTCTTTAGACACCTTTGGGCTACAATAACTGCAGACATAAACTTAGCCCCTATAGGGTGCTGCACTTCCAGCTGTAGAGCTTCAGCTCCTGCCTGGAGAGTGCTTGGAAAGGAATCCTGGGTTGGGCATTTTTTTTGATCCCTCCAAACAAAGGGGCCGATTAGGATGGCGGACGGACTTGCGTCCGTCCGCCACCCCTGAGTAGGAGGGACCGTCCGCATGGGCAGTGGCAGTCCCTCCATGGCAATTAGGATGTGACCGCCAGGGTGGCGGTCACATCCTCTATTTTTAACATTGCGGCGGGTGCAGCTTCAAGCTGCACCCGCCGCAATGTTAAAAATGCATGTGTTGCATTTACATGCACAAAGCGACAGGCACCGCACGGTGCCTGCTGCTTTGTGTACGCAAATGCAGGGGGGTACCATAGGTACCCCCCATGTGCACCCCCCACCCCCTATTCACCCAGGGGGCCCGCAACGGGCCCCCAAGGTGAATGTCCGTATGCTTTTCCATGGCGGAAAAGCCGCCGTGGAAAAGCACATTTACACCAACATCATAATATGGCGGACGGTGTCTCATAGACACCGCCTGCCATGTTATAGCTTTTCCGCCGCGGTCGGCTTCCGACCGCGGCGGAAAAGCGGCGGACGGAATTCCAGACCCACCAGCCATCCTAATTTGGCGGTGGGTCTTTGGAGTCTCCGCCGCGGTTTTTCCGCATCCTCCAGGCCGGCGGACACTTCCGCCGGCCCGGAGGATGCGGAAAAACCGCCATCCTAATCGGCCCCTTAGTGTCAGTATCCTTATCAAATTACTTTGGGGGTGCTGTGGCACTCCTGCAGGACCCCCACACTTCTAGCAAGCATTGATGAAGCCCCTGCCATCCCAGTGCAACCAATTTGGTGAACCATTGGGCAGTTGGGAAACCCCGCAGCGCACAATGGGGCGCTCCCTCCTGGGAACATGAATACCTAATAAGCGGCTCTCCCGCTGCGCTGCGCTGGGGAGAGCCATCGCCTTTCTCTGGTTATTTGTCCCTTGCCGCATGGGCTCACGCACAAGGCTTTCTCTTTTTTAAACAATTTGGGGATGTCTAGTTCCACCCGGGAACCCTGAGCGCTGCCAAAAATGGGGGGCAGCCCACACTGGTTGATGTAGTGTCCACCTATTCCCCCAAACATAGGCATGGAGGTTTGGGGGAGGTCCACCACGGATGGGAGAGAGTGCAGAGGCACTCCCATCCTCTTTTTTGTGACCAGGGCCTGGAGTTGGGAATCCCGGGCCCCTCCTCCAATCTTCGGGGGAGCGTGATGGCACTCTCCTATGCAGTGGTGCACTTTCAGGACCGGGGTTGGAGATCCCGGGCCTCCATGATGAAAATCCAGCTCAGGGTTTGGATCCCCAGTCCTTTGAAGCTCTGGGGAGAAGGCCCCATGTACCCACCCCTCCCCCCCGGCTAATTATTACAAATATCCTGTATAGCAATCTCAGGACCTTGGCCCACCAAGGTGGTGTTTACCAATGCTGCAGCAGAGCTTTACCTGCTCCATAACGGTGCTGAGAGTCAAAGGTCAAATCCTTTCCCTTCTTGTATCTTGGGCCTACTGGCCTATTTGACTTGTTCTTAGGCTCATTCTGCTCCTGGTGGCAGGCCCTAGCCTCACGGAGCCCTTTCTTCAGGCCTTTAGGCCTCCAAGGTGGTAAATTTTTCAAGGATCTGGTTTCACTGGCTCCCTGCACCAGCCTTTCCACTCTTTCTCTTCATAAGCTTCTCTTCACTTTTGAGCAGAAGTCCAGTCTTTCCCTCAACTAGTCCTTAGTGGTGTAAGAGGACCAGCATCCCTATTCCTGGGGACAGCCTCAATAGTCCTGGGGCAACTGTAGTGAGAGTCCATATTCCACATGGATATCAGGGGCTTTTTCCTTCCAGATGTCCATGTTTGCAGCCTCCAGCCCCAGTGTCCAGCAGATAATCAAAACCAACATAGAGCTCCCTGACTTGCGCAAGACCTTTTAACTTCCCCTTTTAGGTTCAGCTGCTCGGTTGAAAGTTTTGAGGGGATCTGTCAAGCGGAGTCCGAGACAAAAGGGGGATTCCAAAACGCATTTTCCCCATGTTAAGTCTTTGGGGATGTCTCATTATTTTAACACGACTACAGCCCGAACTGCTGAGCGGAATTACACCAAATTTGGCAGAAAGCTAGATGTTGGTCCAGAAAGCCTTTTTTTTTATTAGGTGTAAATCTGTTCAGTAGTTTTTGAGATATCTATATTTTAAAAATATAGATACCTGGGGACCTGAATTCTTGCAGTGAACTGGCGGATCCTACTCAACTTTGATTGGCTGCCAACACTTCAATCAGGAAGTGTTGGCAGCCATCCTGGGACTCGGCAGAAAAAAAGTTTAAAAAAAGAACGAAGAGGGCGCAGGGTCGGAATACCCTGAGCCCCCAGATATGGAGGGGGGGGGGTCTCACAGGGACCCCGCCAGGATTTAAAAGCTTTTTTCGAAGACTCTCAAATCTGTAGAATTTTTTTTTTTTAAATGCACTGGAGTCTTGCCATCTTTTTTTTTTAAACTAAACCCCCAGGTGGGACAAATCCTTGTGGCATGAAGTAAATGGAGGAGGGGGCTCTTGGGGCCCCTCTCCTAGGTTTTTTTTGTTAAGCCATGGGGACCACCACCTCCCCGGGGCACATACATTAATTAACAAGCATTAGAAATGCAATTGGGCTCGGATTTATTTGAGTTTGAGCTAATGGCATTGTAAATGCCAATTTATTGTTGCTATATGTTATGGAGTGTGTTCATGTGGTGTGTACTGCCAGTGATCTCCTTGTGAGTGTAAGAAGCTTGCACTGCTGCTGCCTGTGATGTCCTTCTTGTGAGTGGGAGAAGATTGCACCTCAGCTGCCTGTGGTCTCCTTGTGAGTGTAAGAAGCTTGCACAGCTGCTGCCTGTGATGTCCTACTCACTACTCTACTCTACTCACTACTCTGCACTCACTACTCACTACTCTACTCACTACTCTACTCACTACTCTACTCACTACTCTGCACTCACTACTCACTACTCTACTCATTACTCTACTCACTACTCTACTCACTACTCACTACTCTACTCACTACTCACTACTCTACTCACTACTCTACTCAACTCACTACTCTACTCACTACTCTACTCACTACTCTGCACTCACTACTCTGCACTCACTACTCTACTCACTACTCTACTCACTACTCACTACTCTCTACTCTACTCACTACTCACTACTCTACTCACTACTCTACTCACTACTCACTACTCTACTCACTACTCACTACTCAACTCACTACTCTCTACTCACTACTCGCTACTCTACTCACTACTCACTACTCTACTCACCACTCACTACACTCCACTCACTACTCTACTCACTACTCACTACTCTACTCACTACTCACTACTCACTACTCACTACTTTCTACTCACTACTCTACTCACTACTCTACTCACTACTCTACTCACTACTCACTAAAAAACATACGTCCTTAAAAGTGTGCAATGCAGAGTGGAACGACACAAGTACAGAGACAATGTTCCAGGACAGACACAAAATGGATAAGGCAAGCCACCGAATTTTAAGCAAAAAAATTAGCGTGGCAGGACCAATGATTAGCAGTGTGTGTGATTCAAGCCCAATATGTGCTTGGTAAGCCCACAATTTGTCTCGCAACAGACAATGCATGTACCGTCTAATAGGCACAACCAAAAAAGTATTCCCCAATAAATAGAAAACCATTGTGGTATGAAATAATTATCCCTATTTCATTCAGCTAAGATGCATGCTCAATATATGTCACTGATCTGTCAGACAAAACTATTTGAGGGCTTTCAGTCCATCCTGTTGTTCTTTGACTGTATGTAAAACACATACATCCGAAGTGAGCAGAACACAACCAACACATACTAGCAAACACTTCAACCTCCCAATACCATCATCTGATTGTTTTAAATATGAGGATAGTGAAGTGACATAAGGCATCAGAAATCTATTGAGATAAATAAACATATTTTCTGTGATCCCGCTTTTATACTCACATTGGTACTGCCTCTTAGTTTCATCTGGTCTTATGTATGTTGGCTAAGACATATGTTGAGGGACCCTAGTTCTTCTGAACTTTGCGACTAGATAATGAAACTTCTAATGTATCAAACAGGAAAACACCTGAAACTAAAAGTAGTTGTTCCCCAACGTGAATTAACACACTCACAGCATTTACCGTTTGTCTATACCTTCCTCTTGTAGTAAAATCCGCCTACAGTGGGCTGCAATAGACTGTTTTCTTTGCAGGTTTTCATAAGGAATGAATTCTCATTAATACACTTTACAGTGTGGTTTACTTAGTGCTGCCTACTTAATTATGTGCATAAAGCTGTATTCCTAATTTTTATTCAGTTTCGGGTTTACTTGATGTTTACCACACAGGGACTTTAGAAGAATGTCTTTTGAACTAGAAACAGTCTGACAGAACGGTAATGTACATTACATGTTCATTACATACATGTCTCCCTAGGATCCACTTTAAGTTTCATGTCATCAGAGTTTGAAAAGAGATACAACTCGTGTATGATTGTTGCACTCTGGGCACCCTCTTGGAAACGACTGCTGCTTTGACAACACTGGGGTGTAAATATGAATCTGCATGAAGAGTGAAACTAAATCTGAATACGAGGTGGAAGGGTCAATATTGTCTTCCTTTTTAATTACATTTAAATCATGTTTAGGGCGATTGTTTTCAACTACAGGCAAAACACCTGCACACAGTCCATATTGGTAACTGTTTCACTCTGTGTTTTACAACTCTCGGAGAAGGAAACGAAGAGAGAAGAAAAACTGAGCGTGAAAATAAAATAAGTACATTGAAGAAGCAATGGCCACAGAAATATGTTTTTCCAGGGGCACTGGGTGCTGCATGAATGGCAGTGCAAGTGTTTTTCCTATCAAAAGACATGTGTTGCATACATGATGAGCAGGAGACAGAGATCAGGCCACAACAATGCAAGCTTCTCTGACATAGAGAACAAATAGGACACTGGTATCAACAGTACAGGCTTCCTTTACACGGCACTGGCAGCCAGTTCAAGCTTCCCTCACACAAACAGAACCTTTATCCTATCAAAGCACATGCAAATCTGCACCCACCTATCCAGTGCTTAATTTAAGCGGGTGGTTGCTGGTGGGGGGCTTTGGCACTTATGTTTGGGGACTACACTTATTTTTCCTCATCAAACTTTTACCTCAGCAAGAGAGGGAAAAAACACAAACAGGAAAGAAAGAGGAAGAGAAAGGTGGGGGCGGGGGGGGGTCACAGAGGGACGTAGCAGGAACCTGAAAGAGTGAGTTAAAGGGGAGGGAGTGCCTGGCAGTGGATTAAAGAGTCGTGAGGTGGTTTGAAGACTACACAGCCTTGGTGTGTGGCCTGTCAACATTAAATAGCGCCGGCCGGGCTTCTGAGGGCGGCTTTGGGCACTAGCACTCATTCTTCTACAAATTAAGCACTGCTCCAGATGACTTATGGGACAGGCAGTTCCTTTGAAAGCTTTGCTAAAGTCCAGAGAAAGGTCAATCTAAGGCAGATGCGGCTGAGATGCAGTCACAGGCAGACTAGGTACAGGAAATATAGATAACTTTAGTGCCAGTACAAAGAACTGGTGCAGTACTGGCATCAGCGCCAGCTTCACACACAAGCACAAACACACACTAAAGTAGAGCTGACCCCCTGAGGACAACACGCAGCCAACGCTGCTTCGGATTAGATGCGCTGCTCGCATTTTAACGCCTGACAGTCGCGCTCCAGGGGGCATGCATCAGACCGGATCACTTCGAGCCAGTGGTGATGGAACGAGTTCCAGGGTGGATCAGCGTTGCATCTCCCAAGTCAAGGGGATTGTGTCTGTGAAACATCCAAGGTCACACAGGGAGCAAATGAGCCACGCGGCCGCCGATCAGCAGGAGAGTGAGCGTAGATTACATGTGCCATGTGGCTGGCGGTGCATGTTGGAGCGCACTGTCACACGTGTATTAATAACGCACTGTGTGGTATGTACCGCACTGGCTTTTGCAGACAGCACATTTTCCATTGACAGGGCCACTAAATTTGAAAAGAAATGCAGTTTTCACAGGTGCACAGATAACACTGTGTGGAAATCGGGCAGGCAGGCAGGAAGACAGGGAGACATGCTAGCAGGGAGGGATGCAAACTGACAAGTCGATAAGCAAAATGTCATGGTGAGCACCTTTCAAACACTGTAGACATGCCATAATACGCAAGCATGCTGCAGAGAACGCTGCTGTTTTTTTGCGGAATTGACCACGTGCAACGGACTACCAACACCCCCCTCGCTACAGTAAATCCAAGAGGAGAGAGATATGTTACCTATAAGGACCCGGGCTTGGTGCGCGTCGATCCACATGTACAGAGAGTCCTCGTGCTGCCCGGCCTGGGAGGGCTCCGCCAGCCACAGGAGGGCCGTGCAGAGAAGGAGGGCAGCTGCCGGGGCCATGCTGCTGCAGCGCGCTCTGCCTACGTCCTCTGCGCGGTGCCTGGTCCTTGTCTGGCTCCGGTACTTTGTTTGACTGTGTCTTCTTGGCGCTGTTGTCCGCCCGTCGGTTCATAGCCAAACGTGTTTGCGCGTGGAGCAAAGTAATTCACTTTATGCTAAAGGACACAGTCGCAGTGTGAATCTCTTCGCGCTTATGAAATCTGAAGCCTGTGTGCACGTGAGGAGGACGCGCGCCCGACAAACACACTGCTCTATGGTGAACGCACGCACACCATCTGGAATGCATTACACGGCCACCCTGACAGCTCCTAATTAAGATTAATGCACTGCCGAGCACGTAACCGCAGGAAAAATGCCCAAAATGGCACCCGAAAATTACAACTGCCCAATAGCATCAAGACTACTAAAAATACATCACCGCGAAGACCAATTACCATTCAGATAATAAAAAAACTAAGGAATGTGTCTTTCCCGAGCCCTTAACACACTTTTTTTTCTTTCTGTACTAATAGGATCTCGGCGC
Organism: Lissotriton helveticus; assembly: GCF_964261635.1. Lineage (NCBI taxonomy): Eukaryota > Metazoa > Chordata > Amphibia > Caudata > Salamandridae > Lissotriton > Lissotriton helveticus. The sequence continues at coordinate 1,096,917,330 of NC_136061.1, read as the reverse complement.
TCCGCCCCGAGCCCTAAAAATACAATGCGGGGGAGACCTAGGCCTCCCTTGCAGCCACGTGGCTCCCCTGCTGCCCCAGGGCACTGTTGTATACAAATGCGAAGGGGCCCACTCGACCCCCCGCTGCACCGGATACTACCACCTCTGTGAAGCACAAACATTAATGAATAATTAAAAAATGTGTGGGGGCGGCCTTAAGGCCTTCCCGCAGCCCTGGAGGCCGCCACCTCCCCTTGGCTAAAATAAATAATAATGTGTAGGGGGCTCTGCCGCTACCCTCCAGGACCGGCTCCATCAATTCCTGGGGTGCCCACCCACAGGACATTGCATTTTAGTATGGCTTGGCGGGAGCACTGCTCCCGCCAAGCCACAGCAAACAAGTGCTCTGCTTTCAGTACAAAATACTCTTGCTTGCTAAAAGCACAGCATGCGTCTGTTTCACTGCCCTCCGTGAAACGAGCAGGGAAACAGACACATTGATTTGGGATCCAGGGAGCTGAATGTTATCAGCTCCCTGGATTTCAAAGCAATGCTGGCTCCCGCAAGAGGCGCGGATCCAGCAGGAAATGCGGGGACCTTGAGGCTCCCCCGCTGTCTCCAACTTTTTAAACTTGGGTGCCCTGGGTGGGACCAGGGCACAAACACTACAGTCGTGGCCCATGGGAATAGGGTCCCCTTCCTATTTTTAAAAAAAAAATTGGGTGGGGGCAGGCCCTGGGGAATGGGGTACGTGGGGCTGCAATCAGCCCTGGAAGGGGGCCGTGTGGCCTCCCTCCCTTTTTATATTTATAAAAATAAAAAAGGGGCAGGCCCCGGGGGATGGGGGTCCCAGGGGCCCAAAACAGTCCAGGGAAGGGCGGCAATGTGGGCGCCCTTCCTTAAAAATATATTTTTTAAAGCTGGCAACTCACTGGAGGCCCCGCCTCCTTTTTCCACCACTCTACAAATCCGCCTCTTGGCGCACTGCTGGTTGGGGTATGAAGTCCCCTTGCCTGCTGAGGGTCCTTAGGTGCCAACAAGACCCCCTGTTACTTCCAGTGTGCCCCACACAGTGAGATTGCTGAGAGGTGGTCAGAGGTCATGCCCATTTCTCTACCACTCTGCAAATGCACCTCCTGGTGCACTGCTGGTGGGGGTATGAGGTCACCTTACCTCCTGAGGGCCTCAGCACAAAAGTGGACTAATTCCTCCAAGCAACAGTGCACCAGGAGGCACGTTTCAAGAGTGGTGGAGAAAGTGGGAGTGGCCTCTTACGACCTCTCAGCAACCCAGCTGTTTGGGTCTTAATGGAGGTAACAGGAGGGCTAGTTGGCCCCCAAGGAAACCTCAAGAGCCAAGGGGACTTCATCCCCCAACTAATAGTGCACCAGGAGGCACGATTGCGGAATGGTGGAGAAAGGGGACGTGGCCACCAAAAACCTCTCTGCAAATCTATTGTGTGGCACTTGCTGGAGGTAACACGAGGGGTAGTTGGCCCCCGAGGGCCCTTAATAGCCAAGGGGACTTTATCCCCTACTAGTAGTGTACCAGGATGTGCGTTAGCAGATTGGTGGAGAAAAGAGGTGTGGCCTCCTAACAGGTCTCAGCAATCCTGCTGTGTGGGACTTACTGGAGGTAACAGGAGGGGTAGGTGGCCCCCAAGGATCTCCCTAGGGGCTAGCAACACTACTTGTTATCTACAGTGAGTCCCACACAGCGGGACTGCCAAGAGGTCTTCGGAAGCCACGCCCCCTTTCTCCATCACTCTGCAAACACGTCTCGTGGTGCACTACTCATTGGGACAAGAAGTCCACTTTATTCCTGAGGGACCTTGGGGGCAAGAAGCCCTCTTGGAAGTCCTACACAGCAGAATTCGTGAGAGCTGGTCAGAGGCCCAGTCCCCTTTCTCCAATGCTCTGAAAACACGACTGCTAGTTAAAAAACCTTAGAAATTCACTGAAAAAAACCCAAAGGTTACAGGGACGTTATAGTTAGGAATTAGCATTTAAGAAAACCTTAGACATTCACTGAAAAAACAAAGGTTACAGGGATGTTCAAGTTAGGAATTAGCATTTAAAAAACCTTATAAATTGACTGGAAAAAAAAACAAAGGTTACAGGGACATTATAGTTAGGGTCAGATTTCCATGTATTTATTTAAAAAGTTTTATATAGCGCTAGCTTGAACCGTAGGTATCAGATGTACCAAACCAGTGAAATTTAGCCAGTATATTTATCTGAGCTAACTATAACTTGTGCCCCCGCAATGCACTCCTGATGACCGCTCATATTGCATCACTCATGACATGGTATGTGACATCACTAATGACATCTCAAATGCCACCACTGATGACATCATCCACAGAATCTCTGACACATCACTCACACTACCAAATAACCTTTCATACACCCACTCCAACGTCCACACTACCATCCTCAAATCCATTCACATACCCATACCAGTACTTATACAGCTATTCACTGATTCATAAATCAACACTCGCATCCACTCACTCACCCATACTATCACTCATACATCCACTCACTCACTAATACAGCCACTGACATATCCAATGAAACACCACTAAAGACATTCACACACTGAGTCAGTCACCCATAAAGTTACTCACACACCTTCTCACTCACCCATACAGTCAATCACATAGCCACTAACTCAACCAACAAATTACACACACACTCACTCACTCATACAGATACTAACATGTACTCACTCACCTATACAGTCTCTGACAAAAGCACACACTCACCCATACAGCCATTCTCACCTTAACTCACTCAACCATACAGTCACTCACATACCCCATCACTTACCTATACCACCTTTCACATACCCAGTTACTCACCCATATATCACTGACACATGCACTCACTCACTCACATAGCCATACACATACTCACTCACCCATACAACCCCTCACACACACACTCACTAACCTATGCACCCAATGACTCACCCACCCACTTACTCATCGTTGTGGACAGTCACACCTCCTCACTCACCCACACAGACATCATACACCCATACTGGAACTCAGACAACCAATCAAATACCCACAAGCCACTCGCGTACCCACTCACCCACCCATACAGCCACTTAGATACCAACTGACAGACTGATACAGACATTCACACAACCTAGTCACTCACCCATTCATTCACTGAGACACCTAATCACTCACGCATACAGTTAGTCACGTACCCACTGAATAATCAATACAGGTACTCATACACCCACTGACTTACCAATAGACCTTGGTATATATATATTTAACCCTCATAAATGTTTTTAAAACATTCACAGTCACTAGATGATGTCATGAGTGATGTAATTTGGGATGTCATCAGTGATGTCACTGACCATGTCATGCGTGATGCAATATTTGAGGTCATAAGCAGTGCATTGCGGTGGCACAAGTTATAGTTAGCTAAGCTAACTATAACGGCTGAGTTTCACTGGTTTTGCATGGGGGAAATCTGACCCTAACTATAACGTCCCTGTAACCTTTGTTTTTTTAGTGAATATATATATAAATATGGCGACACTTTGCACAAAATAAATTAATTTGCACAGATTTGGTGGTCCGTATCCGTTACTTTGCCTGAGAGAGAACGACGTCAGGAGATTGGAACCTTTTGGAAATATATATATATATATATATATATTTACACATTACCTACTGGCAGTCTCGAGTAGGTAGTTATACGTAGGACCTAGTTTCCATAGGAAAAGCTTTTTTTGACTTGCCTATAACTTTGGCGTAGTTTAACCAATCTTCATGTAATATTCCCAAAAAAATGTCAAGGTAGGTTCTAGTTGTCATGGAAAGTTTGGTGGTGGTCCATGCAGTGGGGAACGAGAATTTAGGGCACAAAATAAGGGTGCATTTGTAATGTTAATTCCCATAGGAGCGCTTTGCCACACCTACAGCCCGAACGGACTTTCGCCATATTTGGCAGCGAGATAGATGTTAGCTCAATTAAGTGCCTTTTGCCTATCTGGTGTAAATCTGTTTAGCAGTTTTTGAGAAATGTAAGCTGAAAATGATAGTGATATCTCTGGCTGCGAATATTTTGCAACATTTCCACAATAAATTGTGAATGCATGCTCCAACGGGAATTCTCTAAATAGCTGGATGGATCCTGAACAGAAAGTTGCAGCTGCCATTTTATTGATCGGGAACAGTTCCCGGGGCTCACAATTTCTGAAAACGCCAACATAAAGGGTCAAAGTGGAGATACTTTGAACCCATGTTTGGGAATGGGGTGTTAGTGACACAAGTTATGTGTCCAAAATAGATTTTTTTCATCACACGTGACATTCGCAACGATGCTGCGATCCCCCCCTGTACAGTCATGGGGACATTGTGAATACTGCAAAGATATCTTGAACATTAATGAAAATAAAAATAAAATATATATATATATATTTGAACACACTCGCCAGTCACTGTCACACACTCATGTATGTGCTCAAAAACTCACTCAGACACTTAAACACCAATTCACATTTCAGCTCCCATACTTATATATCATGTCATATACCTACTCAGATACTGATGTGCATATTGTCATGCCAATGCAGGTACTCATGCACACACTTAAAGACTCACTTGGAGAGTGACGAATTCATGTACAGACCCATTCAGACATTCATACACCCACTTACAGACCCAGTGTGAGACTTTTGCTTCCACTGACACACCCACTGATAGTGGGACCCAGTTAGGTACTTATGAACCAACCAACTCATAGATCCAGTCACAGGCTCATCATGTACTCATTCACATACGCAGTCAGAGACTTATACACTCACTCTCAGTCCTATTCAGACACTCATGCACCCACTCAGACACTCACACACCCAGTCAGACTCACTCAGACATGCATGCAGCGACTCACAGACTCACTGAAGGACTTATAATTCCACTCACACACCCACCGAGACATTGATTGATTCAGTCACAGATCCAGTCTGACAATCACGTACTGACTCACAGAGCCTCTGAGAGAGTTATACTTCCACTCATACAGTGACTGATAGAGATGCACTCAGAGACTTTTGCAGTCAGTAACACACATACTGAAAGATTCATGAGTCTACTTTGATATCCACTTATAGACTTATATATGCAGTGACAGACCCACTCAGAGACTTATGCATGCACTCACATAACCAAGTGAATCCTTAATACAGACTGTTATAGAGATATTGAGGTATTGATAAATGTTTTATAGAATTAACTCATAATAGAATAATTATATTTAATTAACTTACCACCCTTAATCGCTAGAAACCCAACAATGAACACCTAATATATATTTAAAAAAATATCTTAATTAATTGATTTACATATTGAATTATCAATTAAACAATTAATAACAATTAACCAAACCATCGACAAAGTAGTTAGATTTAATGAACTTTCCACCCTACAAACACAACAACCCACACCTCATATATAACCTTAAAATGTTAATTACACAATTTACACAATTATCAATTAAATAAGTATTAATAATTAATATTAATTATTATAATTAATGCCCGCCACTCCTTATATAATACAAAAACCACAAGCCACACCACAAATAATAATACAATAAATAATTAATTAATAATATTTCAAAATCAATTAATAAATAATTATAATTATTTACTTTCCACCCTGTACCTCTATAACTCCCAAAACCGGCACCTAAATATTAACATAATTAAAACAATTAATTACACAATTAACATAATTATCAATTAAATATTGAATACTCATTTATAACTAATTATTAATTAGAATTAATGACTTCCTACCCTGTACCCCTATAAAACCCACAACTCGCTACTGCAACTAAAATTACAAATAAACTATTAAACTAAATTTTAAATGTACAAACCATATTAAAAAACCTTAACAATAATTATACAATTGATAACCTATACAATTAAAATATATACTAAAATACATTAAAATAATTTAAAAACAATATTATGAATACTATTTTTGTAAACGATATTAACACCATAGATATTTTTAACATCGCTATTAACAGAAATATTTTTAACATTAATATTGCTTACCTTAAAATCGATATACTTGTCCATGGTATTTTTGCACCTGCTATTTGTGTATCACGATATTTCTTTTTTTAAGTTTAAAAAGCTTTATTGATTAGATGAATACAATGTAAAACATGAGTACAATGGCAAAGAAGAGTACAACAAAAAGTTGATAAGAGATGATCGGAAACATTGCAAATGGAGAAGTAAACCCCAATAAGGGGTAAAAAATATACCAATGAAAAATGCTTTTATAACTTTTCAAATTTTTTGGGGAGGGGAAGGAAGAACAAAAAAGAGAAGAGAGGGAGGAAGGGGGAGGGGTATCACGATATTTCGAACTCAATATTTCTGCTCTTCAATAAAACAAAATTCCGTATATTGTCTGAATACTCACTATTGAACATCACAGATGGTATGTTACTCTAGTACTGCAAAGGATTGGCTGATGTGGTGCGTTCTGTTTCTTTCCTGGTTGTAGCTGCCACTAAAGATCCACAACAAAAACAGTGCCATAACCTCAGTCCTGGTGACTGGGCTGTGGTCTGGAAACATGTCCTGAGGAGTTATTTGGAGCCATGTTGTAAAGGCCCCTACCAGGTCATTCTAGTGACCAATACTGCTGTGAAGTGTGGTGGAGTTCCAAACTGGGTGCATGCATCACACTCAAACAAGGTGAGAAATCCTGAAGAAGAAATTGTACTCTTTCATCCTGAACCAAGAGCATTGGTGGTTACAAGCTGTGAGACAGAGTGGAGAAGTGGTACTGGGATCCTACCAGCAGCAAAGAGAGGGAAAGGGTGAAGAACAGCAACAAATCACACCTATTCAAGTACCTGTTATTGCACCATTTGGCATTGAGCCATAAGCAGTTCAGGATAAGAAATATTTGACAAAAATGAGCTGTACATTTACAAAGATACTGTGTAAAGTTAAAAAGAAAAGTTTAAGAAAAACAAAAGACTGACACCGACTGATTCCAATTTTTCTTTTATTTTTTTTTATCTTACAGAAGATCAACCTAAATCTGAGTCTGCAATAGAAGAGTGTGAATAACATTATTAGAAGTGCACAGAGTAAGGTTAAGGATTGTCTAAAAATCATTTAAAGAAGCTATTTGCAAAGTCTGCATACTGATCTCTAACTTGACTGCATTTAATCTGCTTCCAGAGAAAACATGTGTTGCCTCAGAAATAGATGAATGATGAAGAGAAATTGAAAGCTTCCTTTGTCGCATACAATAGGGAGGATTACTTAACAAACAGTTACTCTAGGTTAGTACAGGAATGCAAACACGCTGTGGGAGCCAAGGACAGTTATGTGTGCACTAAATTGACTGTCATCAGCATCAGAGGAAGTCACAGATTACCAAATGCTGTTGCTTTATGCAATCTCATGTAGTATATGGCTTACATTTGTATATAAATGAGAAAACTTTGAATGTTTCTGTTCTAACTATGACTTAATACTTTCTAGAGTGCCGTTGGCAGAAAGCATGAATTTACATTCACAAATAATAGAAATGGACACAGCATGGTACTATTTTATGCCACATAGACCTACAGAGTTAAAGCTTGTCAGAATAATTTAACTTGTTTGATGCGACCACTAGAAACACTTTTAATGTCATTAGAAGAGAGAAACACTAACATGATACGCAGTAAAGACGAACATAGTGATGTTTTGAGAAATGTTTGGTAGAAGGAGAAGGATGAATTTAGAAAGAAAGTGGTTTATCCAAAATTAAGATTAGACAGTCAACACAAAGAAAAAAGTTTGCATTTATAGAAGAAGTACACTAAAACGAACCAGACATGTGGGAATTAGTTGTGAACATACCTTTGAATTAATGGGAGGAACATGGCAAATGTTACAGGGAGAGGGATTTCCAATTCCGGGAGTTTATTTTGTCTGTGGATAGAAGGCTTATTTCCTGTTACTGGCTGATTGGGCGGGTTTTTGTTATTTGAGGGGGCTATTTCCTAAAATGTACCATGTGACTAGTACAGACGCATTAACAATAACAACAGCAGACAGACACACCCGTAGCATAGAGAAGGGAGATTTATGTAGAGCGGGAGGGTCGCGTGTCACTCTCCCCCTTCCAGATGCAGCCGGGCCCTGGAGAATGGGGTCCCAGGTTCTAAAAACAGACTAACAGACTAGCGAGAGGGGCCAAGTGCCCCTCTCACCTTTCTTATATGCACTGGGTCCCAGGGGATGGGGTCCCCATGGCCAAAATCAACCCAGGAAAGGGGGCCATGTGCCCATCATTCCCTTAAATATGTTGGTGGGCCCCAGGTGATGGGGTCCTTATGGTCAAAAGAGGCCCAGGGAGGGGTCTGCATGCACCCTACGCATATGCAACCAGGGAATAGGGTCCCCAGAGCAGAATTCGGCCCGGGGAGGAAAGGCCATGTGTCCCCAGGCCAAGCCCTTCAGCCAACCCCCGCGTACAGCCGGAGGTAGGGGGCAGCAGGGATTGGAATAACGTATGGTATTTAAATATTTTAAGATAGAAACTTTAACCCCTTGAGTGCTGGTGATGGAACCACTCCGTCACCAGCCACGGGTGGGCTCTGCTAATGACGGAGTGGTTCCGTCACGGCCCGGCTGCCGCGCCTGCGCGGCATTAATTTTGCGCCTGCGCGGTGCGTTCTATTAGGCGTGCGGGGCCATGAAGGAACCACTCCGTCATTAGCACAGCCCTTCCGTGGCTGGTGGCGGAGTGGTTCCGTCACCAGCATGGCAGCGTCGCGCGGCCCCCCTCCCCCCAGCTCCGCGGCGGAATTACAGCCGCGGCCAGAGGGTAAATGAGACTACATTGTTAACATAACAATCCTCTCTAACAGCATGCTGTTGGCTGACAAAGTATAATAAACTGTAAATTGAGGTGACACGTCCTCTGAATTATGTCATGTCTAATCTACAGCTCTTTTTTGTCTTTAAAAATTGAATTTCAATTATCATATTAAAAAAATATTGAAATGACTATTAGGAGTAAAAAAACTGAACAATCGCTGTTGAACTGAAACGTAAGGGCCTCATTGTAATGTCCGACCGCCATCGCTGCGGGCATGTGACCACCTGACAAGACGTCAGCGGTCCAGCCTATTAGGATATGACTGCTGTGCAGGCGGTCTTAAAATGCATTTTTCTAGTTTGGCTTATTTTGCAGCCCAGGAAAAGGGCTGCAGCATAATTTGCACTAGAAAAATTAATTTTGCGCACATCCATGCACCGTGTGCCAGGCACCACATAGTGCCTGGCACACGATGCATGGATGTGTGGGGGGACACTACATTTTGCCCCCCAGAGGATGGGGGCTCTGCTTGGGGCCCCCAAAGTCCCTTTCCGTCTGCCAGTTCATGGCAGTGAAACCGCTATGAACAGGCAGTAGGAAAGGGATATCTTAATCCCTACTGAGCTGCCTGCGCAGGCACATCTCCAATCTTTGATCCTGTCAGAAGTGGTGGTCCTACCCTCGGCCTCTGCGGTCCAACCGGCTACATTGTAGTAGAGTGCTTGGACCGATTGCCTAGATAGAGTGGGATCGCCAACGCCGGCCTGTGGGTGACAGTCCACCCGCCATCGTGATGAGGGCTTTAATGTGCAACGTGTATGTAACTCTGTATTGTAGATTTTACTGGTCATATTACACATGAATATTAGCAAGTATTCATCCACATGAGCTGGGTTGTAGTGTTTCCAGTCGTATACACATATTGTCAAGTATACTGCTGAAATGATCAAACTTGCCTGTACACATAACACACTGTTTAGATAAATATCCGCAGTTAGCTGGCGCATTAGAAGGCATGCTGTAAGTCGACTTATTGTGTGGTATTGTATGCTGGCATCTGTTCATCAGTACAAAGCAAGAGAGCATAGCTGGCTTCTGATGAACCTTCACCACTGAATTTCAGAACTTTAAATTAATAGCTTTGTTGATCTTAGTTTAACTTCGGTATAAACCATTGTAGTAACACATACATTCTTCTCCATGTCTTATAGTTGGTACGTTTGCTATCTAAATAAATATTAAGGGAAATCTATACTTGAGAAGTTTGATTTAAGGAAGATTAGTGACAAAGGACAAATACAAAGTGATATAAATGCAGGTTCCACCATACAATTAAGTTTTTAACTCTGCTGCTAAATAGTCAATTTTTGGTTATTTAATTGAATCTATGAACATAAAACACAGGAACCAAATAATAACAAACAATCCCTTTATTTTCAGATGCCTTTTTCAAAAACGTAGAGCTCATACAGGGAAAATACCTAATTAGTGCTAGAGCCTCCTTCAAAAGGTTCCAGAAAAGGGCAACACTACAATTATTTGAATGCTTGTTTTTTTTAAGTTTTCAAAAACCTTTATTGAAAATCTTGCACAACAAGCTACAGTATACATTGGCGGGAATTCCGCACTAAAAGAAAAGAACCACATCAGGTACATGCATCATGAGAACAATTGTACATAAGCAGCTCATAGTGGAGAGAAATGAAAGGGGACGGAGTAAGAAAGAGATGAAGGATCGCCCTGAGGAGATCAGGTGCTGGTGAGAAAAACAGCAGGGAGCCAACAGAAAGCACAGAGGGGTTGGCGGCACCCTAAAAGTCAACACCAGCGACCGCCGTGGGTAGAATGCCGGCGGGAACGCGAGAGAGGCTGGGTGGGCCAAAGCACTGTGGCATAGGAGGTAAGAGACAAGGAGGCCCCAAATGTCAAGTGTATGTCAAGAAACAAGGGTTCTTGTGGGAGCAATAGTGTACTATATTGGTACTTACAATGCGCAATGGCAATAACAATGGGTCATGTGGATTTCAGACAGAAAGGAGGCCGAGTACAGTGTGATTGAGTATTTACAGTTTATATCAAATATTCAAACAATTTCGCACTTATATACAACAATTAGTGCTTAGTGTCCCCACTGTGCATTGGAACCAAAAAAAACAGACTAGTGACATTTGTGACATTTACAGCTTGGTTTCCATCATACAGAAAACGACCATTTCTAGTTCTAACAATGTTTTCAGACACTGTGTTCAGTAATCAGTGCTGATACAATGATTCGTTTTTCATTTATGTCGATGGCGTTTCGATCCTTCCAAGGATGCAGGGTCTCTTCAGGACCTAATAATATAGGGACATCTGAAAGGATAACGATCAATATGCGCAGCCACGTGTGAGAAGTGAAGAACACCGGTCAAGTGAAAAGAATATGGGAGTATATTCACACTGGACCCAGCCGGGTACTCAGTGTGAGGGAAGAGGGAGAGGCTGGCGGTACAGGATGAGGCAAGGAGGATGGCAATGCCTGTGGTACAGAACTTCCTGGGGAGTATTTGCCGTGTTATGCCTCTGGTTGGTGCGGGCGTAACCATGAAGCAGAACCGATGGCGAGGGTGCAGGAACAGGGTGTGCCCCGTCAGTAGATTTCTCCTGAGTTGATCAGTAACAGAAACGTGCAGCCGCTGCGCGTCTCCTCCCAACCGTCTGTCTTGGTGCGACCCTCTGTATGTCAAGAACCCTTGTTTCTTGACATACAGTACTTACCCTGGTTCTTTGTGAGTAGGATTTCCCTTGTTTTTTCTGATACCAAATGTCAAGTGGGCGGGAAGCAGCCGGCCTTAACTCCCAGAATTCGGATAAAAGCGTCTGACAGCGTGCAGTGTCCTCAAGCCAAGCGCTAACCGTGGGCACGGGTCTCCGACCCCAGTGCATGGCAACCCTGCGCCGTGCAAGAACGAGCAGCATGTCAGTAAGCCGGCGGGAGGCGTCCGGACAATATTTCACAAAGCCTAAAAGACATAGCAGAAGGTCAGGCAGAACAGGTGTATAGGTAATCTCAGCGATGGCGGTGCACACAGAGCGCCAGTATGCAGAGACCTTTGGGCACAGCCAGGCAAGATGGGAGAAATCAGCAGCGGGGGCAGAGCAGTGTAGACACCTATCTCTGGGAGTTGGGCTCGATGATATGAATGTTTGTTGACTGTGGTTTTTACTCTTCTGTGTTTAGAATTGAAAGATATAACATTAACACAAATCACTGGGAATTGGGAGCTGCTGGTAGGCAGGCTCTTAGCCACTAATGGCATACACAAAGTAAAATTATTAATATTCTCGAATAGAATCATAAAGCTTGAAAACTGCAGGAATGTATTAGCTAATATCACCGCGACAGAGAAATAAAAAGATTACTTCATAGTGCGTTGATGATAGCTAATATCTCTTTTAGGAAATTAAAATCATCTGTAGCACCAAACATTGAAGAATAGATTACAGAAATTACATTATCTTGTATTGAGAAAGTTGTGTTCTCAAACGTTAATCTGTCGCTTTCTTTGCAACAGCTGTATGTGATAGGTGGGCTTGTGGTGTTTTTGACCCCATTCTGTATATATCTGTCTTTGGCACCATGCATAGAAATGGAAATTGTTATGAAGATAAGTTGTCATGATTTATACTGCTTTTAAAAAAATGCACATTGGTCGGATGACTTCCATGGTGAAGCTATGTATGTGTCTACTTTAAAATATAGTATTTTTTTTTAAATGCCTCGCGAGGTGCATGTGTTAAACATGCATGGGCTATAAGAAAGCCAATATAAAACACTAAAATTAAGTAAGGCATGATTTCAGAACCCCAAAAGACACAACCAAGTAGTGATGTGTGCAAACTTTGACAAACAAGGAACAAAAGTCTTTATTTTGTAGAATGCCTTTTAATAATTGCTTTAATGGTCTCAGTGGAAAACAATATTTGAAATAAGTTATTTAAAATAACTGGGATATCAACCTAAACATGTGCTTCAGGCATCCTTTATTTAAATGAGATTGGGTGATGCTGTATCCAAAGGCCTGTGGGAGAAACATGCAAATGAACTGATTATAGCCCAGCCTTGGTGTCAGAAAGAGAATGGGTCAGAATGCTTTCTGGGTTTTGTGTCAAGGTTAAGGCCCAGTATTATGCATAGAACAGCAACTTTACTTTGTGCAGTAACAAAATCCACTGTAGACTCTCCATGGAGTGTTGTCTTATCTGATATGTAGTGTTCTCTTGTTTGACAACAATCCTCCTTTCTTTGCTGCTCCCGCAAAGAGTAATAATCATGGTGTGGAATGTAACAGTGTGTCACGAATTTAAAATGCTTTTGAATTGTTACATGAATCAGTAAACTGTCTATAGCGCTCGTGAAAAGAAAAGCAGCCCTAAATAGATCCCTGTACCTTTTCAACCAAATATTACTGCCCAAATAAGAATACATGTCCTCAAATACAAAAATGATCCTAAGATCATTGTTTTTTGCCATTTCTGCCTAAAAATATGATTACTCACATTTCTACAAACTATCTCCTGCATACAAAGAAATGACAATTATAGATTTTAGGTTATACTTGAGAGATATGTTTTAATTTTCTGGTATACTGCTTTAGCTTCAAACAATCGTTTCTTGAGAACAATGTGGTTTTTATACCACTGTGTTGCTGTTTTGATGTTTGCAAAATGTTGTGCAAGAAGTGTAAATGACCTGTATACCGTTTCTTTACATAAGTGTGCTGATTCATGCATTTTGACAGAGTGCCTACAACCAACTGTACTGTTCTGACAAGGGCAGGGCCAAATAAATTACACTATTATGAATCATGTGATATTGTTTATTGAGGCATTCCCAACCTGAAAAATGTTACTAAAAGTATATCAACCTTTAAAAACGAATTTCTTGCTTATTTTATGTAAAAGGACAAAACGATAGCAGTTTTATTGGGATTTTCGCCTCATTGAACTCATTTAAAAATGGCAGAGGTTACCGCTAACCACTTATTTGAGTAGGGTTTCAATTATTCATGTTTCTCGTAACCGTTCTGAACACTTCCAATCTCCATGATTTCTCTCTTCTTTTCCTTTTTCTCTTCATTGAAATTCAGTATTGTACTATTTCCTTTACAAATATTTTTTATTGTTTCTTTAATATCTAAGAGTATTTATTGATATTTGATCTTAAGTTGGAAAGTATATCCTATTTTCCCTTTTTTCCCTCCCCCCTTTTTTCCCTATGTTATCTTTAAAATGTAAACAGCCTTCTGCTCTGTTTTATCACCTATTGTATCCCCTGTGTTAATTCATACATAACGTGTTAAGTTCATGGCTTATGTTTTGTGAATCATTAATTCAATAATAAACATAAAAATTGCATAGGTATTTATTTGCGTCCTGAGGAGTGTGGTGTTGCCGCCAAAGTATCACAGAGTGAAACTACCGGACAATCGAAGCAGAAAATATAATAAATAAAAGCTGTCCTGCAGTGAGCACTGCCACTAGAATACTAAAAAAACAAGCTATGGCCATGCTTCGAATGACAGAAATTAAAATCTGGGACCAGGGCGAGTTGTCTTTCAGATGTGTACACCATATGTATGTGAACACGTACTTTTTCAGGAAACTTAGCCTAAAGCTGAAATAAATGGAGAGCCGTCCACTTAGAAAGAGACGGAGAAGTGCCACACAAGTGGCATTTCTCAGTAAAAATCTAATAAAAACGAAACCACCGGTTGTGGGCAAGCACTGTTGATAGATCGTGCTGCTATATTGCATTGCTTTATGTCATCTGACGTCACTGGCGCCCTAGACGTCACAGAGCGACGGGTACTAGGGTGGAGTGAACATTGTGAACCAAACTAACACACCCTCTGCGCACTTCACAGAAATACGTTCTTACGAGGGGGAGGGGCGAGACACCCCGCCCCTGCAAGCAGCAGGCACCACGCATGTGGCTGCTGCGTCCTTTCCAGATGGCGCCTCCCTTAGCAGCTCGGGGCAGACTGGGTGGGGGTCAAACAGAGGCCTCGTCTGGTAGGGGTGATCCGTGCTGGAAGTGTGTGTATGTGATACAATAGGAACACTCGCACCCCCCTACTGTATCCGACGGCTGACTTATACTTCATTGTCACTGTTTGCCAGGCCTTCTAAACCTGTACTGTTAGTCATGCAGATACAACCTGCCCACGGTCGCAACCCCGTTCAGATGCCGCTCCATCGGTACTCGACCAGAGTACTAAGTGTGGACAGACCTTTGCCAAACCACGAAAATGCCTCAAGTATAAGTGGCACAACCCAACCGAAGTCTCTGCGATACGCAACACGCAGCAATCGCTCACATCCACAAACTCCGTGATGCGCTTGATTTCATAATGTTGCCAGGTGCGATCATATTAAATGTGTCCAATAAAGTAAGCTGTGCGCCTTACAAGTCCTGATACTGGGCAAATCTCGTAATATCCCCGTGCCTTAAAAAAAACCACAGTGTGACCTTTTAATGCAACTGATGCTCATGCAAAGCGGTCCGGTACCTTCGGATCGAGTTCGCTGTATATTAAAAACTGCAAAAGAACAATACATCAGGGACAAACAGACCCGCGCCTAAGATTTTTTTTTAAACGAGTCAAGCCACTAAAAAAGGCAGAAAAAAGGTTGGAGTACAACAGCGCATTTCCTGAATAACTATGCTGCACCAGCTCCCAGCTCCATGCGTGCAGGCAGGCGCACAGTGTGATCCCAGATCCCATTCCAGAAGCTTTCAGTCACAGCCTCTGAGGAACGGTGACTGTCGCAGATGGAATTCGGGTTATGCCTGTCCCGTCTCACCCAGCCCCTCCCCTCCACCATAGGGTGGCGCCCCACGGGCCACACCCAGAGCCAGTGAGCCTGTGGCACCGCCCGGTAACCTGATCCCCAGAGCCGTGCACTAGTGACAGGGTCGGGCGCCGCCCCCGGCCGCACAGTCCTCAGCTCACACGGCTCTCTGCACTGACTCCAGTGAGCAGCGTTCCTACCTTAGCCTGCAGATACTGCGGGTAGTAGTAGGTGGTGTATTGGGGGTACATCTGCTGTTTCCACACTTTGCCCATGAAGATGAAATAGGAGCCTGCAGTGCAGGGTGGGCGCTCTGGTGCTTTCCAAACTGCTCTCTGCTGCCTGGGTGCCCTTCCTTCTGCTGGCTCCGGCTCAAACCAAGGCAGCACAGCTCCAGCTGTCCCTCCTTCGCCGCTACCAGCTCTGCCCTGCAAGCTGGACGCACAGCCCGGTGCCCTCTCGGCGGCAGACGGATCCTGCAGGCAGACGATCAATAAACTCTTTCAAACTGCAAGCGGCGACGAGCAGGGCTGGCGGCTGCTGGCACAAGAGGGAGGCAGAGCGTGGGAGGGAAGGAGGAGTGGCCATTTTAATTCCAAGCCCAGCAGGGGCTGAGGTGTGTGTGTTTGTGTGTGTGTGTGCGGCAGGCTCAGCGCTTATAATATACCGGGAGCTGTCTCAGTAATTACGTACATGTTTGAATACCCAGCCAGCCCAACAAGCTGTTCTACGGCCTCAAAACTCACCGAGCGAAAAGAGGGAGTTAGAATTTAAGAAAGTATGAGATGGTGTTTCTTGTATATAAATCCATGCATGGGCTTTTACAGAAGCAGACGTGCTAAAACGGGGGATACTGCTAAAGAATGGGGTATATATAGAATGTCTGCCATGAGACACATTATTCTCTACCAGAATGTGTGTGCAAAAGGGAAATATGCGCGAATTGTAACTCTGCATGTATTTGTTACTATATTAATAACATTGACACTGCTATTGTTAACCACACACAACATATGTATAACAAAGTAGCAGGAGACAGAGAAGGCTGTACCCATACAGAAACGCGACTCCAGCAATCTTTGGATTTCTGGACATCTGTTGTTTTACTTGACAGTGCCAAAGGCAAGGGGTGAAAATTAATGATACTGGGTTTCGGTATTGACAATACAATTTTTTAGTCGTGCCTCAGACAGGGCAGTCGCTGTTGCTTGCAAGGCATTTAGGTTACTTACAGGGGGCTTAGAGGCCGCCCATTGCTGATTGGCTTCATTTTTAGGTTTCGCGCCTAGCAATGCAGTGCGCAGCATTGCTCGCGCATCGCGAGACTTTATGTGAACAGAAAAAGGGCTTTGGAAAGTGACCACACGCTCGTGCGTGTCGTTTTGTTTTCCTTGCAGGCTACTGGCCGTTGCGTGCATCTTTCTAACAAAGACACCACGCAATTGGGCAAATGCGGGCGCATGTCCCGCATTCGCCCCGCACACGGCCTATTGGTGTCTGTTACCCGCACGGCTGACATCTGTTTTGCAATATCATGGCCGATAATGCAAAACAGATGTCTCGCTGTGACGCGCGCGCACGCGCACCACTTGCGTGCTTGTTCTGCTTACAATGGCTGCACGACGTGCGCAGCAGGGACAGGGGCTTTGTTAATGGCTGCGCGTTTTTATTTTTTGCATCGCGCTCTCACTCAAACTGAAAGCGCGATGCAAAAAATAAACTCAGCCTCGCTTTTACCTCCTGTTCCGCTTGTCTTTAACCGCCCTGGCCAGTGTTTTTAGGTCCAGGTTGATACAGATATTGGAGCCAGCAGAGGAGGCCGGCCATCTATCTATCCCTCTCTGAGACATATACCCGACAAACAAACATAAGGAAAACAGCTCAACGTGATTTGAGACTGGCTTGTATGGGTTTCAGGCACTTTAAGATAGCAGATAATTATCATGTTACAAAAAAAAACCTGACACTTTTACGCCACTTTTTTCACCTCCCAGAGCGTGGCTGAACTTAACAGCAGCTAAAAATAAAACAAACGGCCGGTACTTTATCAATGATAGGTATCGGCATAAGGTGGCAACTCTCCTGACTTCCTCAGTGGTAGGCCGTCTGGGTACAATCCAGCTCACACCGCTCCGGTGCCTTATGATCCTGGTCCCAGAGCTCGCGCCTACGTCAGAGCGCACTTCCCAGGTTTGTCGCCTCCTTGGTTTTGACGCTTTCATCCTGGCTCGCTACAAAAACAGGATGTCCCGGTTAGGTCGGTCTGATAGGGGCGGGGTGAGCGGCGCGCTCGCTTCAGCCAAGACACGAGAAACGTGTGATCTTGTGCTAACCTGCTGCATCACTTCCACGGGTGGGTGGGTGGGCGCGTGCATGGACCAGGTACGGGTGACGCACGTCACCACTGAGAGATGCTCCAAGTCTGGTTTCTAAGCTCTAGACCTGCTCAGGTGTTCATTGGTTTATTTAAAACAAAAAGAACAAGTGTCCGTTTTCTTGACGTTTGGCAAAAACCGAAGGCCGGTCCCAATTGTACAAAAAAAGGTCTCAACACATGCAATGCATTAATGTATTCGTTTCATCAATAACCAGGTAAAAAGTCTATCCTCGGTCTGAAAGAGTTGTACTAAAAGGAGGCATTCTGACAACAGTGTGTGATTCCAAAACTGTGTCTGCTCACCTTAGCCCAGAGACGTTTTCAGGCAGGGGCACAGTGGGCCCTGGCCAGAGTGGGCTCTGGCCCATGGCCCTAGCCCTTCAGGGGCCCCCTGATAGAGCAAGCTCTGTTCTTGCCGTGATTACCTTGAATAACTCTTCACATGTTTAAAATACAGTTTTCCTTTAATGTATTTTTAACATGGGAGATGAATTGGAGGTTTTTTTACAGACATTTGACAGAAATGTTTGTTTTTTAGCCCAATGTAGCATCCATATAAACATTTTCTTTTAGATCAAAACAGGACCTCGCATATGAGAAATGGCGGGGAAGTCACAAAGATTATTAGCAATAATTTTGTGAGCTGCCGCTGAATTAAAATATTGAAAACACACGACTATCCCTGAATATTAGATGTAAATACATTTAGAATCTGGACTAGTGTACCCATGCACTGTCAGTGACCTAAAGGAGGGCACGAAAGAGCTAAAATTGGATCATAAAGTCAAATCTGATAGGAACAGGGCCCCACAAAATACGTTTGGCCCGGGGCCCCTGAAATCCTTAAGATGTCCCTGCTTAGCTGAGTTACAGGCGCACAGCTAAACAAAGACTTACCAGGATGGTGTGCAATACAGACTGGGATTTCAAACAAATCTGTTTAAACCATTTAAAGAAATGCAAAGCCTTTATAACAACAAGCTTTTGCAATGCAATAGGTCTCGCATTTGCAAAAGTTTGAGCTATTGGCATTGTAAATGACAAACCTTTTATTTATGTGTTGGTTTTGAAGACAAAAATAAATGGCTTTGTCATTTACAATGCCAATAGCTTAAACTCTCGCAAATGTGAGACCTATTGCATTTGCAATGCAATAGGTCTCGTATTTACGCGAGTTTGAGCTATTGACAATGTAAATAACAATGACTTGTATTTTTGTTTTTGTTTTTAAAACATAAATAAAAGGCATTGTGATTTACAATGCCAATAGCTTAAACTCGCGTAACTGCGAGACCTATTGCATTGCAAATGCAATAGGTCTCGTTATTAAATGCAAACCCATTTCCATTATTGAATACCCACACAAATGCCCTTTCATTTTCCCCCTCTTCCATATGTTTATTTTTATCTTTTTAGCATACAATAGCGCCTTACTATCTTATATACCCATACACAACTTCTTTTACACCTTTTTGTATTGTTCCCAATGTATTTTTTAGCTCTACTATATCTTAAATAGGCTGCCCCAAGGCCCCCCCTATCACCCTACAAACTCTCCGTATTACCAGGGGGCTGCCAATAACCTTATACTGTACACATTATTACACTACAGTTTTTGCTTGCGCAACATTGTTTACTAAATTTTTGCCTTTTATGCGCCTTTATACACTTCAAATGTTATAAACAGCTATCTTTCCAACTAAATTACCAGCTTTTTGCATGCTGTACAAAATGTTTCCATATTATTTATGCTTACAGAAAGTTCTTTATTATACTATTTTTAGGTCTCGGCTATTATATCCCGCAGGGATTAATAGCCGAGTGTATAGTAGGCGAAACAAACTCTTGACCAAGTGCGGATTACGTGCAGTTCATGTGATGCACTCGTGTGAGACGCGCGTCCACGTCAAACCCTTCAGCCTCGCAGCAGCAGACTTCAATGGAATGCCTCCCAAGCTGCTCCCCCGCCCCCCGCCATGAGACTTCAAAGCAATGCGCTGAAAGGTCACCATTTCCCAGCATGCGCCCGCTAGCGCTAAGGTCACCATTTGCCAGCATGCGCCCGCTAGGGCTTTCAAGCCTATCGTTTCCTACTCTCATACTTCCCCTCCCACCTCCCAAACAGCATTGAGTCGTGAAGACTTGTTCTTTTTGTTGGCCTACCTCTGCTCGTGTGTGCTTGTTATCTTTTCTTGCATAGGCTGAAAGGTTCCCGGCCAAATCATTAACCAGCGCTTCTGCTTCACCAATGATGCACGTTCTACACTTTGCGGGTGGTTATTTTTATTTAAACTTTTAAGGACTTGGCAAAATGTTATATTTTGTTTTTCATGCGTCTCCTGTCGTCACTCCTTGCCATTCCCCCTTGTGTTCAGGGTTCCTCCTGGTCGTCCCGACGGCGCAGCTCCCAGCTGATATATATATATTTTTTAGTTTATCGGCATTCCTGCCATTGTTTTAGTGACGACAACAAGCATCATGTATTTACACTCTATTTTTTATTGGCACAGTTTTACCGACGCAGAGACTCAAACCTGGTTCCCCAGGTCCGAGGTTGCAGCTGTGGAGGTTACCCCACAGTCTCTCTCCTGATGGTTTATTTTTTCTTTTGCTTGTTTTATATTATTATTTACACCAAGCACTTTGTGCGTTGCGTTTCCCTTGCTCCCCACCCCAACCCACTTTGCTCCTTCATGTTGATCTGCCAATGTTGTCGGCTGGCTCGGTAGCAGCATTCCTCTCACTGCTTTTAAAACCCCCCCGCTTTCTCTCGCTCTCCCACACACCCCATTGCTGCTTCATTTCACTACACCATCCTCATTTCTGTTTCTTCCCCTTCTCCTCCCCCTTATCAACCAGTCTGTGGCAGCTGTGGACAGGAGTTGAACAGCAGGCACTGAATATGCAGCTGTGTACCAAAGCATTAAGCTAGACAGCTAGCTTGACCTGTGAGGAATGAAGGGCGGGCTACAAATGCCATTTTGCACAGTGTGTATGCGACATGCCGATCTCGCCAAAGATCCTCCTTCATGCGTTACACAGATAATGCTGTTCATATACTTACGAGAACGAGGTTTGTAGGTAATTCAATGTTCATTTAGAGCATCTGCCAAAGTGAAAGAATTTTATAATACCATACTGGCATAGTTCATTAAATATGATTCATTGACTTAAATTAAACAAGCATTTACGACGCACTAGGTCTTGCATTATTGAAAGTTTCCGCTACTGGCATTGCAAATAATAATGCAACGCCAATAGCCAACACCAACATCCCTCACCGCCACAGCATCACTCAACACCACAGCATTACTCAACGCCACAGCATCACTCAATGCCACAGCATCACTGAACACCACAGCATCACTCAGCACCACTCAACGCCACAGCACCACTCAACATCACAGCACCACTCAACGCTACAGCACCACTCAATACCACAGCACCACGCAACGCCACAGCACCACTCAATGCCACAGCACCACTCAACGCCACAGCATCACTCAATGCCACAGCATCACTCAGCGCCACAGAATCACTCAACACCACTGAATGCCACAGCACCCCTCAACGCCACAGCACCACTCAATGCCACAGCACCACTCAACGCCACAGCACCACTCAGCGCACAGCATCCCTCAACGCCACAGCATCACTCAACGTCACAGCATCACTCAACGCCACAGCATTACTCAATGCCACAGCATCACTCAATGCCACAGCATCACTCAACGCCACAGCATCACTCAGCACCACTCAACGCCACAGCACCACTGAACGCCACAGAATCACTCAGCACCACTGAATGCAACAGCATCACTCAGCACCACTGAACGCCACAGCATCACTCAGCACCACTGAAGGCCACAGCATCACTCAGCACCACAGAAGGCCACAGCATCACTCAGCACCACTGAACGCCCCAGCATCACTCTGTGCAACCATTCAACAACAACTGGTTCTAATATGTTCTCTCAATGTTTCAAGCTTTATTAGAAATGTCACAAAAAGATGTTAATATTTCACTTCTGTTCTTGGATTTTCATCACAATAAAATACACTGAACATACTCTTCCCAAAAGTTATTTACAAAAGTTTAAGCTATTGCCATTATAAATTTCAATAACTTTTATTTAAGTATTAATTATTAAAAAAAATAAAAGCCATTGTTATTTGTAATAGTAATACATCTAAGTCATGTAAATACAACACATATTGCATTACAAATGTATAGCTGTCACGTTTGCAAAAGTTAAAACTATTGGCATTGTAAATGACAAAGCCATTAATTTCGCTATTTTCAAAACCAACACATAAATAAAAAATGTGTCATTTATTGTTGTTGTTGTAAAGCTTTTATTCGACATTTTTGCCATAAAGCCAACACATAAAAATACATTTTAAACATAATAATTTTTTAAAAACAAATATCACTTTTGAAAAATTCAATGTATACATGTATCATTTCTTGGAAAATCACAAGTTATTTGCAGTTAACGTGGGGATGCATTACTTTTTCACCATCCATAATAAAAAGGGGTTCTTCCAGTTTATAATTGACTCGCTCTTCGCTTCTGTGCCGAGTGGTCGCTCCCCTGTGCCTGTGGTATCGTTGTGCAGCGTATTGGAAACTGCTTGTGGAATCTGCTGTGTGCTTTTGACTGCCGCTTTGCCTATTTACTTATTTGCATTTTTAAACTGCCAGCGCAACTCTCTTGCTGTATCTGTTATCGTTGTGCAGCGCATTTTCACGGAAACTGACTATTATATATTGCCTGCTGTTTGCTTTTGACTGGCGCTCTGCTTATTAGCATATTAAAATCGCTAGCGTTTATTCCTTGCTGCATTCGCGTTCTCCCCCAGGCGCTCTTGCCGTGCTGACCCCTCCGCCTCCATTTTGTTGTTGTTGTCCTCCTACATCGCCCGCCCCGCCTCCCAGCTGAGCCGCCCTCCCACTAACTACAAACAGCGCTCCCTTACCTGGAAGCGCTGTGACTCGCTCTTCGCTTCTGTGCCGAGTGGTCGCTCCCCTGTGCCTGTGGTATCGTTGTGCAGCGTATTGGAAACTGCTTGTGGAATCTGCTGTGTGGTTTTGACTGCCGCTTTGCCTATTTACTTATTTGTATTTTTAAACTGCCAGCGCAACTCTCTTGCTGTATCTGTTATCGTTGTGCAGCGCATTTTCACGGAAACTGACTATTATATATTGCCTGCTGTTTGCTTTTGACTGGCGCTCTGCTTATTAGCATATTAAAATCGCTAGCGTTTATTCCTTGCTGCATTCGCGTTCTCCCCCAGGCGCTCTTGCCGTGCTGACCCCTCCGCCTCCATTTTGTTGTTGTTGTCCTCCTACGTCGCCCGCCCCGCCTCCCAGCTGAGTCGCCCTCGCCCCTCCCCCTCCACTTTCCATATATGACAGCTGTTCCCGCGCGCAGCGTTTACGCGCAGCGTTCGCGCCCAATCCGCGCCGAAGGTGCGCCAAAGGTAAGCCCGTCTACGCCCGTCCGCACCTGGACCGCGCCCAGCGCCAGACCCCCTGCCCCTCGCGCTGCCCAGCCCTCCCGCATTACCTACGATGCCTCCACCCTCCTAGCCCTTAACCCCGGTCGCGCCCCCAACTGCGTCCAAGCCGCTCCTGGACACACCCATGGACCTTTCTCCTGCTACTCCTGCAAATTCATCGGCACCATCTACAACTCCACTACGATCACACCTCAGATTCCCGACCCCAACCACCTACAATGCATCCTGCTCAACACCCGCTCGGTCCACAGGCACGCCATTGACCTATGGAATCTACTAGACACCATCTCTCCAGACGTCGCCTTCCTAACAGAAACATGGATGAACGCTTCCTCCGCCCCAGACATCACCATTGCCATCCCTGAAGACTATAAGATCACACGCAAGGACCGTACCGGCCACACAGGAGGAGGAATCGCTATCGTCCATAAAAAATCAATCCACATCTCTACCAGCTCTGATACCAATCTCGCCAACTCTGAACATCTTCACTTCCAGATCCACATCGACCCCAAGACCACACTCAGAGGCACCCTCCTTTACAGACCACCAGGACCCCGCGCAAAATTCAGTGAAGACATCACGGACTTCATCACTCCACACGCGCTCCCCTCCAAAGACTACATCCTTCTGGGAGACCTCAACTTTCACCTTGAAAAGAACAACGACCGCAACACCACCACCCTCTTGGACAACCTCACCAACCTTGGACTTAAACAACTGGTCACTTCCCCCACCCACATAGCAGGTCATACTCTCGACCCTATCTTCACCTCCAGCAATCACCTCTCCTTCAGCCACACTACGGCTCTCCTCTGGACTGACCACAGCTGCGTTCACTTTACCTACAACAAGCCGAAACCCATCAACCACCCCCAACCGACTCTGCAAAGAAACTGGAACAAAATCACCAGCGACCAGATCTCCTCATCGCTCCTTCTAAACACCCCAGCCCACTCTTCTAACCCAGACCAAGCCGCCACCAACTTCACCCTTTGGTTATCCAACTGCGCCGACATCCTAGCACCACTGAAAAAACGTCAAAGCAAACCTGGCAGCAAGAAGGCCTCATGGTTCAACGATGATCTTAAGAATTCCAAGAAACTCTGCCGCTCCCTTGAAAAGGCCTGGAAAAAAGACCCAACCACCAGCACCAAGGACGCCTTCAAAAACGCCACCCGCATACACCACCAACTAATCCGAAAGGCCAAGAAAACCGCCTTCAAGGACCGACTAGATAGCAACGCCCACAACAGCAAGGAACTTTTCAACATCGTCAAGGAATTTACCAATCCCTCGGCCAACTCCAACGACATCACCCCCTCCCAAGCTCTCTGCGACTCCCTAGCCTCATTCTTCCACAACAAAATTGCAGACATCCACAACAGCTTCGACAACCAACCCGGCGACCAACCCACCCAACCATATGCGGAACATTCACCCCCCTTGAACACCCTTAACGACTGGAACCCTATCTCCACTGAGGACACCATCCGCCTGATGAACTCCATCCACTCAGGATCCCCCACAGACCCATGCCCTCACCACATCTTCAACAAAGCAGACTCCGTCATAGCACCACACCTCCGAGACGTCATCAACTGCTCCTTCAAATCCGCCACCTTCCCGGAAAGCTGGAAACACGCTGAACTCAGCGCCCTCCTGAAAAAACCCACAGCGGACCCCACCGAACTCAAAAATTACCGCCCCATCTCGCTCCTTCCTTTCCCGGCCAAAGTAATCGAGAAAGCTGTCAACAACCAGCTCGCCGCTTTCCTCGAAGCAAACAAATCCCTCGACTCCTCACAGTCTGGCTTCCGAGCAAAACACAGCACTGAGACCGCCCTCATCGCAGCAACAGACGACATTCGAACTCTGCTGGACAATGGAGACACAGTCGCCCTCATCCTCCTCGACCTCTCCGCAGCCTTCGACACAGTCTGCCACAGCACCCTCTTACAACGCCTCAGAAACATTGGAATTCAAGGAAAAGCACTTGAATGGATCACCTCGTTCCTCACCGGAAGAACCCAGAGAGTCCGACTTCCACCATTCAAGTCCGAGGCCACTGAAGTCATCTGCGGCGTACCACAAGGATCTTCACTCAGTCCCACCCTCTTCAACGCATACATGAGCCCCCTCGCGGCCATCGCCCGCCAACACAACCTCAACATCATCTCCTACGCGGATGACACTCAACTGATCCTTTCACTCACCAATGACCCCAGCACCGCCAAAACTAACCTACACGAAGGCATGAAAGAAGTTGCCGAATGGATGAAACACAGCCGTCTGAAACTGAACTCAGATAAAACAGAAGTCCTCATCTTAGGTACTTCCCCCTCTACATGGGACGACTCTTGGTGGCCGGAAGCCCTTGGAATTGCACCCATCCCGACAGACCACGCACGGAACCTAGGTGTTATCCTGGATTCTTCACTTTCAATGAACAGACAAGTCAACGCCGTCTCCTCATCCTGCTTCAACATTCTTCGCATGCTCAAAAAAACATTTCGCTGGATCCCCACCGAAACCAGAAAAACAGTCACCCATGCTCTGGTCACGAGCCGATTGGACTACGGAAACACCCTCTACGCAGGTACTACCGCTAAACTCCAGAAAAAACTCCAACGAATCCAAAACGCCTCAGCCAGGATCATATTAGACATCCCGCGTAACGAACACATCTCTGGTCACCTGAAAAACCTCCACTGGCTACCCGTCAATAAGAGGATCACTTTCCGACTTCTAACCCACGCACACAAAGCACTCTACGAAATCGGACCAGAATGCCTCAACTCACGACTGTCCTTCTACACCCCCTCCCGCCAACTACGACCCTCCAGCCAAGCCCTCGCCACTGTACCTCGTATCAACAAGACCACCATGGGAGGTAGATCCTTCTCATACCTGGCAGCTAAAACATGGAACTCACTTCCCACTTACCTTCGCCTTACCCAAAACCACCTAGCATTCAGAAAGCAACTTAAAACGTGGATATTTGACAAGTAATCCTCCTCCCCTCCCTAAGCGCCTTGAGACCCTCTGGGTATGTAGTGCGCTATATAAATTTTATGACTTGACTTGACATTTACAGAACCTAATGATAAAAACAACTATTTACATCATTTAAATAATTAAAAATGCCATAATTAAAAATACTAAAATCTATGTTTTTAATCCATATTTTTTCCTAATCAAGCAGACACTAACGAGGTACCGACTAACTCCAAAGGTTATCAACCGAACGGTCGAAGATCTAAGTAATCTTTCAGCCTCTTTGTATGAACATATACCCACATTTTTACAAAGAGGTTTGATCCATTTGCTACGTTGTGTTTTATATAATGGGCAAAAGAATAGAACGTGTGCCTCATCTTCATTTTGTTTCAACTCACACAGTTTACAATATGGATCTTTCCCGTTGGAATTGGAGTTTCCCCACCGGCAAGTATTAGCATTTATTTGTAGGACCCCATATCTGTATTGAAGATATATGGTTTTGGCCAAAGGTGGTTCAACTTCGTCCATAAATTGTTCAAATATAGGGATATCTTTAAATTGCAAAAATTTGAGTGTTAATGAACCAGTGGTACGTTCATATACATTGATATTTATGTAATACCAATAAGCAGTTTTTACCTGATCTTTACAATTTGTTTGTAAAGTGGTTGGATTTTTCCAGAAGTGTGATAGACCTATTTTTGTAAACCATGAGGATATATGTCTCAGCCACTTGATCGAATTAAAAGTGTCCAATTCCATGATCTCCATTAATCCTGCTCTATAGTCTGCAAGTTCCGGGTGGACCATAATCTTACCCAGTAAAGCAAAGGCCTCAGCCAGCACAAGTAGTCTGTACGTTTTAAGTTGATATCTAGAAAAACGGGGATTAAGGGTGTTCTTGCTGGCAATCTCAATAGGCGCCTACAGAACGTATTCTCATCAGTTTCAAATGTTCTGTTTGAATAAGGCCCCCAAATCTCGGCGCCATATATTGCAGCAGTTTGAGCTTTAGCTCTAAACACTTCAATCGCCGGAGTTATGGCTTTTGAAGTACTCCCTCCATGGATTTTTAAAATAGGGAGAGAGTTGTGCTTAAGTGTTAACCTACTTTTTTCTAGTTGTTTTGTCCAAGACAGTTTACTGTCAAACCTGATACCCAGGTAGTCAAAAAACTCCACGTACTCTAATTTAGTGTTGTTTAGGGCCAGGTTTTTCTTAAAGGTTTTCGGGGGAT
Source organism: Lissotriton helveticus (assembly GCF_964261635.1). Lineage (NCBI taxonomy): Eukaryota > Metazoa > Chordata > Amphibia > Caudata > Salamandridae > Lissotriton > Lissotriton helveticus. Next base: position 1,096,889,502 of record NC_136061.1, on the reverse strand, counting down.
TAATGGCCATGTACTTAGTTTTTGATGAGTTAATTTCTAACCCCTTTAATTCGCAGTAACTATTAAATTGATTTATTAAATTTTTTTTTTTTTTAGTTCAACACTGCTTTATTGCATCATTCGAAAGGGAGTACACAGCTGTGCGTGTCCACAACCCGGAGGCCGACAGCATATCGCAACTATCATAACACAGCCTGTAAACCGGCATCCCGGGGGCCTGGTGGCAGATTGTACACCTGTGGGTCGTGGAACACCTGAGGGAAGAGCAGCAGCAGAACAGTGTTTTCGAGATTCATATATAGTAACATAACATCAAACATAACTCCCCAACTTCAAAAAAGAACCAAGAGGCAATTCATTCTTCAACAGAGAAAAACAAAAATAAAAATAAAATAAGAGGTGTCTGGTCGGTAAGGCAGCTTAGGTAGGGATGGTCACACAAGTCACCGTATTCGCAGCTCCGTTTAACCATTAGGGAGCCCACATGTCCACTGGCCTCTGCATGTGTGGTGCTGTGCTTTGTGGCGAGGTAAGGATAATGCATGTGTATGCGGCAGGTGCGATGGACAGTAGTTAGGACCATACAGGTGTGGGAAACAGCAATCTCCGAACGGGGGGGACCCCAACAGCAGGCCTAGTGTGGAAGAAGGTTGTAAGGACGCTAGCCCTGCGCCCCTGAAACATTATGTCGTGATGGGTGCGGGACATATCTGTATGTGGAGGTAGGAGCGAAACTAACCGCCCCTGTCAGGGTCGCAAGGAAGGTCCTTAGGGAGCATCCCGGCCGCTCTCCGACGTGTCCGCATCATCAGTGTGTGTTAGCAGGTAGGACACTAGCGGACCCCATATGTCCTTGGGTCGACTGGAGATGGGTAGCAATTCAGCAAATGTAGTGTGTTGGTCTTGACAGTAGGTCAAGTCCTCTAACCAGTTCTTGAATTTAGGTGCCCTGCCTCGACCCCATCGACAAGCCACGCGTCTCTTAGCCAATAGGAGCGCAGTGTCTACACGGAGAAGTGTGGCTCACTGGTTAGAGGAGGCAGACCTGGAAGCAGAGGTCAGCCCGGGACCAGGGATCAATTCCCGGCTCGGCAGGGTCTTGAGTCCTAAAATGTCCATGGACTCGACAATTCTAGCTCCGGTGCCTACTCGATTCACGGGTTCACACTCTGCGACTCTGGGCAATAGCTTGCTTAATCTCCACAACGGCCCCTCGCGGCGGGATGCCTGGCTTTCACCTTGCGGATACCCTGCCAGGGTTATCTCACAGGGGAATACCAGGACGGGTTCCCTAAGCAAGCGCTTAGAGACCGCTTGGTGATTTGCGCTATATAAAATTCCTGTACAAATCTCCGGGAAGTGCTAGGAATCAGTTGAGTGTATCCAAGGAGCGTCACCAAGGGATCAACGGGCACAGCTGCGTTCGTCATTTCCGCAAGAGCAGCCGTCACCTGTTGCCAATATTGTGCCACTTGGGGGCACTCCCATGCCAAGTGTAAAAAATCTGCATGTTCCGCTCGGCATCGCAGACATCGATCGTTATCTGCTAAGCCAAATCTATGTTTTCGCACCGGCGTATAGTACAGTCGCTGTAGGTATTTGTAATGAATAATTTTCAATCTGCTACTGGCAGATATACGGGAGGTGAGCGCACTACAATAGAGCCATTGGTCGTCAGTGATGTCGATGGCATCAGGGAAATTAGGAAGGACGTCCCTCATTCCTGCACGTAAACGGATGTAGTAGAAAAGCTCTAGAGGGGTATAGTTGTGCGCCGCAAAGAAAAATTCCGCTGATTTGAACTTGCCATTCGAGAACAAATCACCCCAGTTCGCGATATGAACCTTCGCACAGAGGTTGCGAAATCCCTGTTCCCTCAGTAAGGTGAGGTCAGGGTGGTAGGCAAGTGGCATCCTCGGTGAATATGGCAGGAGGCAAGCCAATCTCTTAGCGATACGGCGCCATGCATCCATGGTGCATGATACCGAGGTATTCGGAGTGGTGATGGATGCCTCTGGACAGTGGAGCAGACCATTCAGCGGTATGGGGTGTACGATCCAGTCTTCCACCGCTATATGGGGCATGAATGGCGTGGGAGCCATCCAGTGGTATGCGAATTGCGCCTGCGCGCATAAATAGTACTCCTCGAAGTCGGGGACATCAAAACCGCCTTTATCATAGGGGAGGGTGAGCGTAGACCATTTGAGCCGCGGGTTCTTGCCACCCCAAAACAGTCTGCGTAGTTCCCGTTTCAGGGTCCGGAAGAAGAAAGCGCCCGGGAAATAAGGAATGTTAAGAAAGAAATAAAGAAATTTAGGGAGGATAACCATTTTGATGAGGGATGCTCTCCCAGCCATAGAAAGCGGTAAGGTAAGCCATCTGTCCACAGATGCAGTCAGTTTGGTAACCGCGACCCCATAATTGGATCGTAGAGTCTCCTCCCTATCACGGGAGACGCGAACCCCCAAGTATCGGAGATCCGCCCGGCACCACTCCAACGGATAATCAAGGGGGAATTCATCCATCGCCTCCGTTAAGGGAAAAATTTGCGATTTAGACCAATTATTATGCACTCCCGATTGTCCTCCAAACGCTAGAAACTCCCTGAGTAAGGGGTTGAGGTGCGTCTCGGGGTGTTTAACATATAATGTGATATCGTCCGCATAAAGGGACACATCTATTTGCCTCTGTAGGCACTGAATCGCCCCGTCGCGGTGTAGCTGACGGATGCGACATGCGAGGGGCTCCACAGCTATAGCAAACAATAAGGGTGAGAGTGGACAGCCCTGTCGCGTGCCTCTAGTAATATCAATTGGTTGGGAGAGTCGAGAGTTGACCAAAACTCGCGCCGTAGGTCGAGTATACAGTAAACGGACCCATGATATAAACAGGGGCGGGAAACCCATAGCTGTCAGAACGGCAAATAAGTATGGCCATTCGACAGAATCGAAAGCTTTGGTAGCATCCAGAAAGACGGCCGCGATCGGTATGTCTGGATGAACAGTGCGGAGGAGAGAAAAGAGGGTGCGGAGGTTATGCGACGTGGAGCGGCCTGCGACAAATCCCGATTGGTCGGGTAGTACAATGCGAGTCATCAGTAGAGATAGTCTAGTAGCCAGAATCTTAGCCAGTATTTTAACGTCGCAGTTGAGGAGAGAAAGTGGCCGGTAAGAATTACAGGAAGTCGGGTCCTTGTCAGGCTTCAGGAGAGACGTGATTACCACTTCCCGCATGGAACCCGGGAGGACGCCATCGTTGAGGGATTCTATATAAACCTCGCGGAGGACAGGTGCCATTATATCGATGTAAGTCTTGTAGAACTCAGCGGGAATGCCATCAAGGCCTGGTGCTTTACCATTCTGGAGGGACATGATGGCATCTCGGATCTCATCGAGTTCGAAAGGTGCCCCCAGGAATGCCCTATCCCCATCGCTGAGCCAACACAACGCGACGTCCGCCAAATAGTCAGAATAGGAAGTGTCCGACCCTGCGCCGGTAGTGTAAAGCGAGCGGTAGTGTGTTGTGAATGCACTGAGAACCTCGTCCGCATTTCTGAGTACAGCGCTGTTGGCGTCCGCAACCTCGAAGACTACATTACGATCACGTGGAGTTCGCGTAAGTGCGGCAAGGACCCTCCCAGGACGACCGCCCTCACAATATCTACGGGCTATCCAGTGTTTCCCACGAAACTTAGATTCCCTGGTAGCCTCTTCCTCATACTTCGATAATGTTTCCCTGAAAACTGCACACAATTCGGGACTAGAGTCTCCTATCATGCGGACTTCCAGAGCTTTCAATTCCTTTTCAAGTTTGGTAAGGGTACGGAGGATGTCGCGCAAAACCCCAAAGCTTTTGGAGATGCAATAACCCCTGACAGTTACATTGAAGGCCTCCCAGATGTGTTCCACCGAATCTACCGAGTCTTTATTTCTGGGAAAAAAGGCGGCTATCTCCTCCCCCAGCTCAGTGCGAAACAGAGTATCCAGCAAGATGTCAGGGCATAATCTCCAATGGGGCCTCTGGCTATTCCACCCAGGGGTGTGAAATCTAAGCAGAATGGGACTGTGATCAGAATATGTCCTCGGTAGATGTTCCACCTCGTCCAACTCAGTGGCTAACCCCTTGGTGATCAGGAAATAGTCTAGTCGCGCCCACGTTCCCGTGTGTGAGGTAAAGTGTGTGCCCTCTTTCCTACATGGGTGTAAGTGTCTCCAGGCATCCAGCAACTCCCCCTCCTCGATCACACCCTCCATCGTCTCCCGCGCCCTGGGTTTATAGGAGCAAACCCCGTCTGCCCTGTCCATTGGAGGAAACAATGCTAGGTTGAAATCACCACTCCAAATAATATGACGCGAGCCTGCAGCTAGTATCTTGCCCCACAGTGTGGTGAAAAAAGCAGGTGTATCCCCATTCGGTGCATACCCCACCACAAACGTGTATGTGTCTCGGCCAATTCTACCCCACAGTAAGGCATAGCGTCCCTCACCATCAAGTAGTTCCCCAACTTTCTGAAACGGTACAGTGCGTGCTATTAGGATACCAACTCCCCTCGCATAATTTGAGTATGAGGAAAAAATGCGGTCCCCAGCCCATCTGCTTGCAAAGGTGGTCCTATCTCGCGGCGGCAGGTGGGTTTCCTGCAGCATGGCAACCTGAACATGATGTCTATCCAGGTAGGCAATGACATTACGACATTTTTGAGCATTATTCAAGCCCTGGATATTCATTCCATGATAGGCTCGTTAATTTAGCGTTCGCATTTAGAGGAGCCATGGACAAATCAACAATATCAGCAGCAATGTCAACTTGGGCAGCGAGTCCAGGCTTGACCCATCCCATCCACACAGACCCCCATACCAGTACATATTCTGCAACTGTAATCCAAGCAATAACTGCCTCTTCATCCAGCATCCCAACCCCCCTCTCACTACGGCCTCCCAACCACGCCCACAGCTATCGTTCCTCTCCCAACTTCCCTCCTTTCGCCCACCCTCCAACACCCCCATCATCAATTGCACCAATATTAGTAGTCTTTGCCTCTTCATAGAACAACCCCCCCCTCCCACCCCAGCATCCCAATCATGCCAGTAGCCATTGTACCCCACCCAGCATCCCTCCCCCCTCCCCAACTTCCATAACACCCTCAAAAACATTAGCAGTCTTAAGGGGAATGCCCTGTAGGGGTATAACATAGAGTTCGCACAGCCACTTCTCGGCCTATAGCTCCAGTTCTGTACCGCCCTCGATGGAGACTATGGCGAGGAGAGTGGTCCTCGGGTACGTTACCACAGGAGCGTTGAGTCTGCGTAGGTCCATGACGTGCAGTCAGTCCAGCGTCCGCACTCCGAGTGACAGCGAGAATTCAAACAATGCAGGAGATGCATTCTATGCAGTTGACGTCAGCAGTCAGTGACCGCTCAGCGCCGGAGAAATGCGTCCATCCTCTCGTTCCTCTGCGGCGTCGCGATCTTCCCTGCGCGCTCTTCGGAGTGATTTAAAAAAATCTCCTGCTTTCTGTGGATTGGTGAAAAAACGTTGCGTGCCTTGGTGTGTTATCCGCAGCTTTGCTGGGTAGAGGAGCGCATAATCGATTTGGGCGTCCCGCAGCTTTTTCTTCACCGGGAGAAATTTACGCCTTTCCTCCTGCACCAGTGGCGTGAAATCCGGGTAGATGGAGAAAGTGACGCCATTGTATTGTAAAGTCCGTTGGGTTCGGGCTGCCCTCAGCGCAGTGTCACGGTCTCGATAGTTCAATAGTTTGGCAATAATCGGCCTCGGTGGCAACCCAGGCTTGGGCACCGGCGCTAAGGAACGGTGTGCTCTTTCCACGATGAATTGAGGAGAGAAGGCGTCCTCTCCGATCGAGCCTTTGAGCAGTTTCTCGATAAACAGCTCCATCCTACCCGTATCCGTCGACTCCGGTACATTGACGACGCGTATGTTGTTCCGTCGGCTATGTGCTTCCAAGTCCTCGTTTTTAGCCGCTATTACCCGGAGCAGGTTGTCCATCCTAGCCAGTTGTGTTGTATGAGTCGAGGTGGCATCCGAGTTGTCAGAAATGCGTTGCTCCGCAGCCGTCAGCCTCTCCTCATGGCGGTCTACCTTATGAACCAGGGCGTCCAATCGAGCAGTAACGCCGTCGACCTTCTCGACAACCGTGGCAAACCCCTGCCGCATCTCTTGAAACAGGCTGTGCATGTCAATGTCCTTAGCGGGGGACTCAATGGCCTTCTGAGCCGCGGCGCTGGGCCCAGGATCCGTCGGGAGTGATTTCGCGCCCTTTTTGGCGCCATCAAAACTGAGCTTCATTTGGCGATTTTCTGGCCGTACCATGGTGGCAGTGGGTCGTAGCACCAGCACACCGCGTGTCGTATCAGCGCACTAGGTCCAGTAGTCCAGTGAGTGGGGGCAAAGGTGGTGCGTATGTAATGGCACAAGTGAGGTGCTATGTAGCCGTCCTCAGGCAGGGGGGGCCCCGCGGCGAGTTTGCAGTTGTCTGGTGGGATAGGTGCAGGCGCTCAGCCCCGTTCCCGCTCCCCCTAGGTGCCTTGGCGATGAAAGGTGGCAAAGCGCGGACAGCAGTGATGTTCCAGCGTCCCCCTCCGGGGATGGTTGGTCACAGTGGCGGCCCCGCTATCCAGCAGCAGGCCGGAGGATCCTAAGTATCGGGCCCAAGAGGAAGGCAAAGTTCAGCACACGTCAGGCACTTCTGAAGATGCCGCCCTCCCAGCCCACCTGCATGGGAAACTGAAGAGCTGGCAGCACACCACCACGTCCCCAACGGTACTCAGTATGTCCTCACTGTAAAAGGCAGAGTGTAGCTCAGCGTCCGGTATAAGATCATGTGTCCCAGAGGCAGATCCAGCCGTGCAGGGCGAGCTCTCCCACGGCGGGGGATCCACAGCGCCACGATCACCCTCTGGCCCGGGCTCCTCCCGCCACAGTCCCTCACCGCAGATCTCTCTGGGCGCGCAGGAGGCCGACCCGTGACCCAGCGCGCCTATGGGTCCCTGAGCCGGCTCGTCAGACGAGCTGGTCAACAGCAGCAGGGGGGGACCCAATTGTCGGAGGGCACATCGGCCTCCCACCTCCGGCGCAGATGGTCGCGTAGCGGTCGCCTCACCTCCGGGTGGCCGTCCAAGCTTGCGGCCCTCCCCCTCGTGGCGATCCCCGGCGTCGCGTACTCCTCCACAGCCGGCCGTCCTCGTCCGCCGAGTCTAGAGCAATCCTCGGCGGGCAGAGAAATGATGATAACACCGGCTCTGGTTGGCGTAGCGGCTCCAGTCTCGGGCCGAGTGTTCCTCCCGGGTATCCGCAGCAGATGTAATTAAAATGCCATATGTGGGCAGCCTCTGGTAGAGGATAGATGTAGGATGATTGTCCGAGGAGCGGGAGCCGCTTATCTAAGCAGCCATTCCGCGTGTGCGCCCTCTAGCGCCCCCTCCAAATTGATTTATTAAATTTTGCAGGCCTTTAGGTGTTTGAGATATTAGAATTGTATCATCTGCAAATAGCAGCGCTGTAATTGCCTCATTGCATAGTTTTGGTGAATCGTGATTGCATTGCGCCAGGTAGGTGGGGATATCATTTACAAATAGTGAAAAAAGGGTCGGGCCAGCACGCAAACTTGCCGTACCCCCCTCTTAACTGGTATGGCTTGGGTAAGTTCACCATTTCTCCCCCATCTTACTTTTGCAAAATTATCAGTATGAAGCTTTATAAGGTTAAACAGCAGTGCTTCCGGGACACCCATATTCCTTAAAGTATCCCATAAAAGTAGACGAGGGACGAGATCAAACGCTGAGCGTAGATCCATAAATGCTACATATAAGCTACACTTCTTTATTTGAACATATTTCCAACAAATACACATAAACCTGTGTACCTGGTCCACAGTGCTTGTCCTATTTCTAAATCCTGCTTGGAATTTTGAGAGGATTTTGAATTCCTCAACCCAATCTAAAAGTCGATTTAAAATATGTCTGGCAAAGATTTTTTGTAAAATGTCTATTAAACTTATCGGTTTGTAATTACCTAGGTTATAGCGATCCCCTTTTTTATAGATAGTGACTATTTCCGCCCCCTTCCATGATTCGGGAATCGGAGTTCCTAGCAAAATGGAATTGCATAAAAAATTTATGTAGGGGCACCATACTTCAATGTTGTGAGTAAACAAATCCCCTGGTAATTTGTCCGGGCCTGGTGCCTTACCGGCCTTAACTGCCTTTATTGCACACAGTGACTCTTCAATACTAAATTTTACTAGATCAGTGCATGGAGGAACAGATCCAATGTAATTTTCATCTGGAGACACCCCTGGCAGGTCATATAATTTTAGGAAATGATCATGCCAGATTTTTTCATCAAGGAAAAAATCTCTATTGGAGCTACCCGATTTATTATTTTTTGATATCAGACTCCAAAAAGTGCATTGGTCATGCTTCCTAGCGGCAATTAAAAGATCTTCCCAGATCGAATCATCCCATTCTTTTTTTGCCCTAGAGAGGAGATTTTTATATTCATTTCTGCACTCTCTTACCCTCATCTGATCCTTAGATTTTACAGCGTTGATTAGATTGCCTTTGGCTAGACGACACTGTTTGTTGTACCACTGTGTCTCTAGTTCCAATTGCCTTCGTGTGTTGCCTTTGCTATTATTGCAAGTTTTGCTCAGGAGGGGGATTAGTGACTCTACTAGGTGGTAGTGCATTTTAAGGATCTCTTGGGATCCCAAGGTCAAATTATCGTATAGCGGGATAATATCTGAAAAGGTATTATAAATGCCCACAAGTATATCTTGTTTTGCTAAGATATGTGTCCATTTTATAGCTCTCCTGTTATTGGAGACCTCAACCTCTCCCACCTCCATGGCTAATTCCGTACCATCATCAGTTTTTATGAACGGCTGAGTGAGTAGCCCTAGTTGTAGGGGGAAGTGATCACTTTCTGGTCTATTCATGACAGTGAAGGCCAACAACAGATGCCACAAGTTAGTAGTGATCAATACAAAATCAATCAATGATTTGGATGCACCCTTATTATATGTATAATTTGCTGGCTTATCTGGATCTAATCTACCATTACATGCCCTTAGATCGAAGGATACCGTTAGTTCATAAATCTGCATGACTGCCACTGAGCTTTTTACTGGTTTTACGCTATCTAGGGAGGATATATCAAGAGCCCTATCTTCATTTTCTAATAGGTTTTCAAGCCCCAACACGGGCTCGAATTGGCAGTTGAAATCCCCACCTATAATTATTTTGGAGTTTGGCTCTAGCTTACTCAAGTGCGAACTTAATTGTTCCACAACCATTGACTCCTTTTTTTGAGGATTAGGTCTATTATAGAAATTTATCACGTAGATATCCCCCTTGTCCTTCGTGGTAATCTTTACCCCAAGCAAATCTTTGGAAGCAATGTTCAGTGGTGATACCTCAACATTCAAACATATTTTTATCCAAATTAACAAGCCCCCTGAAGGTCTACCTCTTACAGATGCAATAGCCCCGCAGTGGAATGTTTTGTATCCAAGTCTGTGCACCATATTAATTGCCCACGTTTCTTGAAGGAGCATGATATCATGCTCCTCCATGAAAGAGCTCCAGTTTCTATCACACAAGTTTCTTGACAACCCACGATATTCCATGACAAGATTTTTTAATCACATTTTGGGGTATTCTGTACTGAGTTACTAGGGCAAGCACTACATGTACCCAGTATGCTTGATGTTTCCCTCTCATTAGGGTCGTCAGATAACCTACTATTAGATACCAAACCTTGCGGCTCAATATGTACCAGTGGTGTCCTATTTTGGTCTTGTGCAATACAAGCATTCACTATATCCCTCCCTAGATGGTCTTCGAGAGGGCTAACAGACAAGGATCCGACGTGTATAATTTTAGTTTTATCAGATACAGGGGGCAATTGGCTTGGTCTTAATTTTACACAATAATTCTCTAAATAATTACTAGACATGGGGAAAAGAGTTCCATAATTTCCATAGTGTCCACACATTCCTGTTCCTGTTTGTCAATTACCCTACCATGACCAATTTTTATCCACATCCATATTTTCCATATTTACTGGGTACATTCTATCAACAGGAGTCTGAGGATCAAAAAACGAATATCTGGTGTTCATCGAGCCTGGTCGGGATGAATCTCTAGTATCTTGTGGCCGTTGCATAGGATAGAAATAGCTAAGGTCGCAAGTACCAATTCCCAGGTGGCCTCTCCGTTGGTTTTGGCCATACACAAGGTGTGCGACAGAGGGCTCTTTAAAATTGACCAAAATACAATCTCCTGCTATATCTTTCGGTCTAGTTCCCAACCAACTGACTCTTCGAACTTGGATGACCTGGCAGTTAACAGCGTGTGGCAAAGGTCTATTTCCTCTCAATTAGTATAGGGTCTTATTTTTCAGTTCATCATATGACTCCCTCTTATTAATTTTCAAGGGGGGAACACCAGTAAGCACTGCCACATATGGTTGGCACCCTGGTGGAAGGTGTGCGTTTGGGATCTTTTCCGACACTGGTCTGACTCTGATGTGGTCATTTGCTTGAACATTATTGTCCAAACCACCTTTGATAGTGCAAGTTGTAGTTCCTATCACATCAGCTGGTTTTGTCGGTGCAGGAGCTTGGCAAGTGGTAGTCACTTGTTTTGCTTTGCGTGGCGCCGGTTTTGGGGGGGCAACCAGTTGAATTCCTCCATCATTTGGCTGTGAGTTGGGAATCTCTGCTTGACATCCCCTCGATACAGTGTTAATACTATTCTGATCTAACACTTTATCTCTCCTAGGTGGTCCAATTTGTTGCGTTGAATTTGGAACTATAGGACTTAATTCCACCCTTGTAGTATCTGCTCCAATCTTGGAATGTAATTTTACCAAGGTCTTTAGAGAAAAGAAATTATCCAACGAGGTTTGCTCAAATTTATCCAGGCGTTCCGATAGCCCTTTTAGTCTTTCGGTTACTGGTAACAACAAAGTAGTCATGAGCAATTGAATCTGGTCAAATAAAGATGTCTCAACTGATGGGTCTTTAGGGCAGTTTATTAGTTCTTTATCCGAGACTAGGGGTTGTTGCTCGCTTACGTCTGACCCGCTGTTCATCATTTCTGGCTCTAAAGATTTATAATGCACACCCCTGTCCATATAGTTCCTACGTATTCTCTTAAGAGTTTTTAATCTGTAGGCTTCTCGTGGAGTAACCAGTCTCTTCCTCTTTACTGCAACTCTATTTACTTTATGCAGGGGTGATGTTAGAACTTGCTCTGCAGGCATTTCATGTACCGATATTACGGGCAGAGCCAGAGGGTCAACTACTGTATTGTCAGAGCTATTTCTTGTATCAGTATTACCAAAATGTCTGTTTGTAGATGCATGATCAGGAACAATTTCAAAAAGGCCGCTATCTTGCCTTAGATCGACAACACAAGGTTGCAAGTGCCTGGAAGTTGTAGAAATTAAAGGTTCTGCTGGTATGATATTACTTGGAGATTTAGCCTGTGCTAATGTTCCCAGCGAAGAACGTTTGTGTTCCAAATAATCACGTGATAGTCTACGTTCTGCTAAGATGATTTCTTTTTCCACAACAGAAACTGCACGGGTAATAAAATTATCCATAGTACATATATTAGAGTTCCCCCCACGTTTACAGCTTCTGCCCGAGCGAGTAGACATTGGGGAGTATGTAGACATATGAAATATTATGCAGGATATTCAATGTTGTAGGGTCCACACAGCAAGTCACTGAATTACCTGAATTGTTAGGGGGGTGGCCCATCCCGGCCCCTACTGGCCCCGGACGGCCACAGACGGCCCGCCCTTTGCCCGGGCTTCGCCCGGCGTCCCGCCTGCGTCCCGCAAAGCGTGCTCTCTCTGATGTTATAGGAAGGGCGGCGGTAGGCGGGGCACGCAGGGGGGAGCTGACCGGATGTTACGTGGTCAAGCAGGGACTCCTGGGATAGTGAGTCCCTGCCGCGCTACCCCTGCAGCCTCCACAGATGTTCCGCGCTCTCAGCAGACTCGACAATCAGCCAGGGGAAAACAGCGTTGGTGGGTCCTCCCACGAAGCGGCTCCCGCGGAGGTCAAAAAGGGGACAGGTTAGCAGGCAAACTCCCACGGCGTCTCAGTGTTCAGCAGAAGGGTCACACGGGACAAGGGCTTCAACTTCCCTTTTCCCGGTTTGCCGGCGGTGGGCGGGGCACGCAGGGGGGCGTTGACCGGATGTTACGTGGTCAAGCAGGGACTCCTGGGATAGTGAGTCCCTGCCGCGCTACCCCTGCAGCCTCCACAGATGTTCCGCGCTCTCAGCAGACTCGACAATCAGCCAGGGGAAAACAGTGTTGGTGGGTCCTCCCACGAAGCGGCTCCCGCGGAGCGGGAGCGGCGAGCAGCGGAGGTCAAAAAGGGGACAGGTTAGCAGGCAAACTCCCACGGCGTCTCAGTGTTCAGCAGAAGGGTCATTTACAATACCAATAGCTCAAACTTTCCTAATGCGAGACCTATTGCATTGCAAATGCTCGTTTTATATGCACTGCTTAAAGCCTAAACAGGCAACTAAACAAGCAGTTACAAGTAAAGTCACCTTGCACAACAAAACAAATTATAAATAAATTGGTCCAGCAAATGTAGTACCACCAACCTATATTTCTCATACGTTCATTCCTTCATAATATTACTATATTTTATCATAATGCAAGCACACACAATCCCACCCTATAAACTTTCCTCCACTTTACTCAACTCAACACCATTACACGCTAAACTACTCAACTCCACTACACTCCATAATAATTTACTCTACTCTATACTACAGCACTTCACTGTACCACACTACACTCTATAGGCCTACATTAACAAAATCCGAGCTAGTAATGTTGCATTAATATTTGCTACGCCAAAAACTCAAACTTTTACTAATGCGAGGCCTATTGCATTGCAAATGCTTGTTACTTTAATTTCCTTGCTTTTCATAAGTTTGTGTATGTGTCATTTACTTCCGCTTCTTGTATTTGTTCCTGCCCTTAAGCATTGACCAAGTACTTGTGTCCTTCCACTGCTCCCTTAATCAGACATTACTTTTTTCTTTTTTTGTCTAATCACTCGACTAGAGTGTGTGAATTTTCCAGAAGTTTCCTCTGTGTACTCATTCTCTGTGCTGCTTCAAGTCCTCACCCTCCACGCTACTCTGTCCCCTGTTAATTGCCCCCTCCCGCTGACATCACTGTTGTTTGCCTCCTCCCCCACTATCTTTGTTGGCGCATGCCCCCTCCTGCTGTCCTGTTGTTACATGTCCCCTCCTGCTGTCTGTGTTGTTGCTTTCTCCACCTTCTGCCCATGTTGTTGCTTGTCCCCATACACTGTCCTAGTTGTTGCTCTCCCTCCTGGTCCCTCCCACGGCACCCACTGTCTGTGTTGTTTCTCTGCCTCCCATTCCCCACCTCTTTCACTGCCCCTGTTATTGCTTGCCCTCCACCCACTATCTGTGTTGTTGCTTGACCCCACCCACTGTCGGTGTTCTTGTTCTCCTTCATGCCTCACCCGCTGTCCATGTTGTTGCTCTACCCTCCCTTGTCCACACCTTTTCATGTTGCCTCGCAGCCCCATCCCTTGATAAACAAAAACCACTTTGACACTGTAGGTGCTTTTACCCCAATACCTTTAGTCCCTGTTGCCCCCATACACCCTCCCTCCATGTTGCTAACACTCCCCCGCCCACCCTGTTTTTTTGCTTTGCCAGTGTTTTTAGGTGTGTTGTACAGCAGCACGGCTGCTATACCATGTCATAGCACTTTGTTTTTACTATCAGCCATGCTGCACAGCAGCCACACTGCTGTACATCACAGCTAACAGCATTGTCAAAGCCACAAGCTTTGTGAAACTTTTTTTAAAGCCACAGTACTTGTCCTGCTGTACAACATGGCTAAAACCTGACAAAACCAGTGATTCTCATCTCTTAGGTGAGGCCGATTGGGTTTGTCCATGTTTGTTTAATCTCTAATGAACAAACACTAAGGGCCGGATTTAGGGTTTTGCTGGCAGCCCATCAACTGCTAGGGTGGTGGAAGACATTACATCTACCACCCAGACGGACTATCACCAAACAAACCTAGAGATCACCCCTGGCTCAGAGGTGATCTTTGTACATTCAGAGGAACCTCTATTATGGTGATTTCTCTGAAGATACCAGAAGTTTGGTGGATGGCCGCTGTCAGTACACCAAACGTTTTGTTGAGAGTTTGTTTTTGAAAAACGAATGACTCCCCACTCCCGGGAGGTTTTCCCCTGGGTGTGGGGTGGTCATTATTTCAATTTTTCTGTTCTTCATCACCAGGTGTTCCCTGGCAGTGACGAACAACAAACAGCCTATAGCAAAGCCCATCGGTCTCGCTTTTGGAAACTACTGGCTTTGCCAATGGGGTTTGGCAAGGCTGTGAAGCATGGCTAAAGAGAAATTAAAAAAAGGTGCTATTACCCAGCCGCAGAGGCCGTGTCATTTTGTGGACATGTGCACTATGTTTGCACATGCCTACAAAATGCATTGGGGCTTTTTTTCTTCTTTTTTATTAATCCAAAATGGTATGGTAAATTAAAAAAAAGGTAGCGGCAACATGTTTGTTTTCCGTAAAGTAGCTGGGGGAAAGCGGAAAGGAGAGCGGGGAGGGAAGCAACATGGAGGGGAGGATAACAGAGGACGGGGTCGGAAGCAGCATGGAGGGTGGCTGAAGAAGAACGCAACATGGACAACATAGTTCAACGCGGAGCACATTGGAACAGAAGCACATGGGTAAAAGAGAGCACAACGTGGAACTGGGAATGCGGGGGGAGACGCACATATGGGCAAGTAAAATACATAGGGGGTGGGAGAGAAGCATACAGGCAACAGTAACATGGAGCACAGTGGATGGCCGAAGAGATGTACACGAGGGAGACAGGTGGAAAGCACATGAACTCCCATGGAGTGTGTAACCAAAAAGAAAAAAAAGGAGTGATGGAAAAGTAATCAGTGGAAGGACACAAGTAAGAAGACCATGCTCCAGTGGAGGGACAAACACAAGAAGAGGAAGGAAAGACCATACAACCAATGTTTGAAGTAGAATTGACTGTGTTTGTAGGTCGCTGTAGTAAAAGCATACGTACCATATAATATGATGAGCACTTTATTTTCTTATTCCTACAGTACAGCAATTAGAATGTAAAACACAATCAAATATGTAGTTCATGCAAATGTGAATCTGCCCAGCGAGCACTAATTCTAAGCTTCACAGCAACATCCTACCATAGAGTTCCTGCTCAACGTTCACATATCGATTTGCATGGATAAGGTCAAGAGGTTTATGGATAGCTGTAGACAACTTGTAAACGTTTCTTAATCTTTTATATGACTTAGCTTTACTAGATACCTAGATGCATAGTTTCAGGCGAGAACATGTTACTTGAAAGTAAATAAATAAATGTGGGCTACAATTATCCATGAAACAATCAAATAAAGAGTTGACAATGAATGATAAAATTTAAGAGCGTCTACAGAAATTTAGAACCATGTTGAGTCAAAAGGTGGTGTTGAGGGTGGTGAGGTTGTGGTTAGGGTGGTGATGGTGGTTTGGGTGATGATAGTGATATGGTGGTGGTAGTTAGAATGGTGGTGATGGTGGTGATGAGGTTGGTGGTGGTGCTGGTAGTTAGGGTGGTGATGGTTAGGGTGTTGGGTGGAAGTAGGCTGGTGGTGGTGAGGATTGTGAAGGTCGTAGTGGTTAGAGTGATTGTGGTTAGTGTGGTGGCGCTGGTTAAGGTAGGGTGGTAGTTAGGGTGGTGGTGGTTGTGGTGGATGTGGTTAGGGTGGTCATGGTAGGGTGGTGGTGGTAGACTAGTTAGGGTGGTGGTGATTAGAATGAGAGTGGTTAGGGTGAGGGTAGTGGTGGTGGTAGGGTAGGGTGGTAGTGTTGGAAGGGTGTTGTAGGGGTGTGTGGTAGGGTGGTGATAGCTGTGAGGTGGAGGTAGTGGTTTTAGGGTGGAAGAGTAGGGGTGGTAGGCTGCTGCGGTGTGGTAGGATGCTCGCAGTAGGTTGGAGGTGGGTGTGGTATGGGGAGGGGGTCTGGTGGACAGGCTGGTGGTATGGTAGTAGGGTGTTGGTGGTAGGGTGATGTTGCTTGAACATCAAATACCTTACAAAACAAGAGACAAGAGTCGTTTGGTAAAACCGAAACAGTTAATTTAATTAAACAATTTTGCCGGGAGCGCAGTCACAAGCATATGGCCTGAGGATTGTCTTGATTTACAATCGGTCTAACATAGACTTTTATATAGTTCGTTGAACATAATAACATGTTGCTGTGATCCCTTTTTGGTAAGGAATGTGTACCTCTGTCTTTGGAGCCATAAATTAAGGTATTGGATGAGGAATCCAGGTGGGCCTCAACCTTGCTTGGACACAGTGTGGCCAGTGGGTAACATGGGGAGCACGAGATCACTGCCTGTACTGTGTGTGCTGTGTCTTGAATGGCTAAGTGCTCTTAACTTCATGTGGCATCTAACTTTATGGTGTTTTGGGAACACGCGCACCATTCTGGCCACGTGTGCTTTATTGGGGCCAGTCTCCCTGGGCCATTGTGGTGTCGCTGTGCCTATCTGTGGGATCGATCTGGGATTTCCTGTTTGCACTTTTGTCCGCTAGCTATGTACCACTCCACCTGTGCTCTGTCAATCAATGATCCCGGGCCTGGGTCTCATGGCCTGCCTAACTCGTATTTTTAAGTCAAGGTTGACGTGGAGTTCTCAACAATCAAATTTGTCAATAAAGATGCTATTTCATTTTTATACATAAATGTATCGATATTTATATTGACATTGGGACACTTTTTTTTAAATTCCCTTCAGTATGTTTAGCAGCCACATTTGCTTCTTTGACAGTTTGCCTCTCTCCACCCTCCAACTACCTATACTTTAGGACTCACCTGAGACGGTACATGTGCTAACATTTGTGAGATATATTGTTTACTTAGGGGCTTAGGGTTCATCTAGGTGTCCCATTGCGTATCCGAAATGTGCCGGACTCTGCCACAGTTTTCATTTGTGCCCAGCAGAAGTGTTCTTTTACCACTGAGCCATAAGGAATACAGTGTAAGTTTCTGTACAATTAGGGGTTGCCTCATCCATTCTAGTCGAGTGCATGCACCCACCAGGGTATCCCAGATTTCCTGACATGGTGTGTCTATGCTATCATTTAACCCTCCCCTATGGGGCCCGTTTCCCTTCGTATCATCAAGCTGGACTGCACTACACAGGAACTCCATGTTGGGGATCAACTTTTTGTTAAAGAAGACTGTAGGAAGCTGGCTCTGTATATACTATACCAAAGTGAGGTATAGTGTGCACAGAGTCCAGTGGAACACCAAAGGTAGGCAAAGGTAAAAGTAGATAGCACCTTACACTCTATTTGTGTTAGTGTGGTCGAGCAGTAAGGCTGTATCAGAGGACAGTGTTTAGCATTTGTTGTATACACCCAGTCAGCAAATGATTTCACACACTCAAAGTCTGAACTTCAGACCAATTGTTTTTGTATAAAAATATTCTTTTAGTTATTTTATTTTTCTAGAACCAAGCAAGCCTGGCACAGGTAAGCAATAAATACTGTACAGTAGTAATGCAGTTTGTAAACAGTTTGAATTGTAATTGTATATGCACTTTGTTTGGATTTGGATTACAGTACTGGTACTTAGAATGCAAAGCTTTGGAAATACAGTACATATACTTTGTATAGGCTTTTTAGTAAAATTACAGGTAAGTTACTTTTGAGATTACTTTTCTTACCCAGTGTAGTATCCCTGGATACTGCACTAGGAAATTTCCTGTAAACAGGTAAGTAAAATTGTTTTGGTTATTTGGTTACAGTTTAAAAGCTTTTCATAGATTTCCCAACTCCACACTTAAAAACTTTTCACAGAAAAACAATAAATGTTATCCTACGGAGGAAAATAGTGTTATCAGTTTAAGGGTAAGTATTCGGTTGTGGGAGTTGGTGTTCTGGGGGTAGACTCAGGAGTCCCCCAGGGTCAGGGATGCACTCTTGTTACACCCTCCGCGGCACTAAAGCAGCCAGGTGTAGATTGCTAAG
The DNA here is from genome assembly GCF_964261635.1 of Lissotriton helveticus. Classification (NCBI taxonomy): domain Eukaryota; kingdom Metazoa; phylum Chordata; class Amphibia; order Caudata; family Salamandridae; genus Lissotriton; species Lissotriton helveticus. Next base: position 1,096,871,377 of record NC_136061.1, on the reverse strand, counting down.
GCCCAATGTTATCCAATGGGGAATAGGGGGCCTCCAGTTGGTGGCTGCTGACAAGCAGGCCACCTGGGTGTGGGAGCAAAGCTCCTGGATTTTAGATCAGGGAAAATGGTGAAACAAAGTAGCACCAAAGGTACATCCTCAGGGGCACTAGGGGCACTAGGGCGGCTGAGTGCAGGGCACTGTTTCGACTTCGGGCGCCCTGTTACTTGCAATGGGGATTTTCCGGTTAGCAAAGGCACTCCGGACGAAATTCTTCTGGGTGCAACCACCACATCGAGAGGTAAGTTGGGATGTTAGGGTTGGATATTCTTAACAGCTCCTGGTTGCGGTTGGGGGGACTTTCCGGTTTGAGGCTGCAGGCGTCGGATGGGGGCTTGAGGCGGGTCAGGGATCACTGGATCTCGGGTCAGGATCTCCAGGGACACTTCCTCATGGTTTTTTCCCACTCGAGCTCGGGCCATGGACGGCGGGTGCAGAGTAGTGCGGATTCGCTGTTTCCGGCTGGGGCCAGAGGTTATAGATGTAGAGATGAACAAATCCGGTGTTCACAGGAGACAAAGTCTTTGGGATGGAAGGCAGGCAGGTCCTCCGGGTCTCTCGAGGTTGCTGGCTGCAGGACACACCGAGATTTCACAGAAGCAGGTTCGAGGTGGAGACAGGCCGGTAGTGCTGAGGCCAAGTCAGTAGGCTTCTTCCTCTTGTTAGCTTCGGCACAGCTGTTCGGTCCTTCTTCTTCTCCTGGTTTCTTTTCTGAGGAAGCAAGGTTCAGGGCAGCCCCTAAATACTAGATTTAGGGGCGTTACAGGTAGGTAAAAGGTTGGGACCAATGGGTCCAGTGGAAGGGGGGCATAAGCCTTTCCCTGGTTGGCTGGGTCCCCCCAGCTGCAAGATGGCGGGGACTGAGAGTTGTGCTTCACCTCGCCTCCTCCACCTAAGGGGTGGAGTTTACAGAGGTGGGCACACCTCTCTTCCTCACTTGTTTTTCCCGCCGGTTCTCTGGCCCAAAGTGGGGGTCAGAACCAGTGGGGACCAGTTGCTGAATGCAGCACATGGCCTGGGGAAATTCACAAAGGCGGCAGGAGTGAATTTGTTTATGCATTGAGTTGGGGGTTTTGCTCCCTCCAAGAATCTCTGATCTGTTCTTATCTGCCTCCAAGGGAAGTTCATCCAGTACAGAGAGCATCACCAGCTCAGTACTATGATGGGCCCGAAAGCTTGAATGGCGGGTGTGGAGCAGTTGCTGGTCCTCCACAGATTTTGAGAGGATCTTAGTTACATGCTGCTCCAGAATTTTAGCCGGAAATGGCAGCAACGACACTGGACGGTAGTTGTTTAGTTTTTAGGGTCTGCCCCTGCCTTCTTCAACAGAGGGCTAACCATAGCCCTCTTAAACCTTGACGGAAGTATGCCAGATGCCAGAGAGGCATTTAGAAGAGACAGAGGCTTGCCCCCCAGAACTGGGAAGGCTACTCTGAACACCTCTGATGGACAAGGGTCCTGTGATGAATCAGATTTAACAGCCACCAAAAACAAGGCCACTGTCTCCAAATACAATAATTGGAGTGCAGATAACTGCAAGCCCTGATAGGGAGATACATCCATCGGTTCCAGCGAGCAAGGATACAGCAAGGTATTTCTTATTTCATTCAGAATATCCCCGATCTTGTTTAAAAAAAGTCCTGTTGGGGGCGTAGTCTGGCGTCGGCCAAGATGGTGGTGTAACCTTCTCCCTCTATCCGGGCCCTCGCTTCAGCCCGCAATATCCATAATTGATCCGGCAGCAGGACAGTGGGGATGGCCAGCATCTTGTTTCCGACAACATCCTGAGGCGGGGAGGTGTTTGACCCCGGACGGAGCTGCGGCCTGTGTATGGTGGTGAGGGGCATGCCTGGCGATCACTGAGGAGCTCCAGACGGCAAGGAGGCGGAGTCAGGTTGGAGCGCTGCCTGCCCCTGAAGTGCACTGCCTGGGATCTCTGCCACTCGAGATCCGTTGCTTGGGGCCTGAGGCTGGTACTGCATCGAGTGTTGGTGTGGAGCACCCTGGGACCTGCGCTGCCTCTAAGCGGCTGGGCCTGACATCTACCTGGGTGAGCCCGCTGGTGGTCCTTACATTGTGCTGGTGTGCCCCGCATTTTGAAATAGAGTTGCGGTGGCAGGGGGTGGGGCCCTCCCTGCGTGATTTGCGAGAGACATTTCTGCATCTACGGGTCACCCTGCTTTATCTACTGACGACGCTCGGCCTAGGACCGAGACTCGGCTGATAGATCAGCCCCCCTGGGGGTTCAGACTGGGACTGGCATCATACGGGCCTGCAGAGTGGAGACTGCGGTTGTCGCTCCATCTGGGGAGTGCTGCTGGTGGCTGGGACCTTAAGACGTGCCATTTATGCGGTGTGCCTGTTAGTGCTCACATGACCACGCCGTGACCACTTACGAAGGTGAGACCGGGCTGAGTGGGAGAGATGGGGGGACCATCCTTGGCTGCATTAGAGCCTCCTATCTCGCCGGTGACGACGAGGGATCAGCTATTGGGTGGAACAGTGGCTTCAGCTGGGCTGCAGTGACCGGCCCAGTCCTGAGCGGTGAAGATCCTTAGGGCGTAGGGAGCAGCGCCTTCCCCTGCATCCCCTTTTGCCCAGGCCCATTCTGGATCGTCCTTGTGGGGCCCACACGTGCTTCGAGCAAGCGGTGTGACATGTACTGGAGTGTGCGACAAGGGGAGAGATCGCGCTTGAAGTGTGCATCCACAGACCTCGGCTCCCAGAGATAAGTCCCAGGGATGTCCTGCGGTTGGCGTGTGCGGGGGTGAAGGGACTCTGTGTCCCCATACAGCGGGAACCTGGTCAAGACAAAAGCAAAAGGGGCCCCCACTTCTGTGCAGATAAATAAATTGGACAAGAATGCTGTACCACGCCAACTGACGCCCAAGGAGGGGGCGACGGGGGATAAATCGGCCGGAGAGGAGCTGTCCCTTGGTTCAATCATGTCGGCGATCCACGCCTTGGGAACGACTTTGGAGACCAAAATTGATAAGGTTACCATTGAAATGAACTTGAGGGCGGACATGCGGAAAACTTCGGAGAGGGTCACAGTAATGGAGGAGAACATAGGGGAGCTCCAATTTGCAACATGTAACTGGAGGAGCGCATACAGAAACTGACGCATCAACAGAAGCTGATGGACTTGAGGCTGGACGACCAGGAAGAGAGGGCCCACCGCAAAAACATTCGGGTGGTGGGAGTGCATGAGGGGGCAGAGGGCCCCAGCATGGATCTCTTCATTGAGGACTTTATCTTGAGCCATCTTAAGCCTAAGAGACTGTCTACTCTTTTAACTGTGGAGAGAGCACACAGTGCCCCGATCCCTAAGCCGAAAACCGGGGATCCTCCTCGGACGATCATTGTGCTTGTCCTCAATTTAATGGACCGGGATGCCATTTTGCAGGTGGCTAGAGTGAGTGGAGACCCCCCCTTCGAGAACTCGACAGTAGGGTTCTTCCCGGATTTCACCTTGAGAGTGCAGCAGGAGAGGCGCACGATTGATGAGGTGAAACAAGCCCTTCGAGGGAAGGGGATCAAATACATGATGCTGTTCCCGGCCAAGCTCAAAGTCCTAGACAATGAGAAGTCCTTGTTCCTCACATCACCTGCAGTGGTTCAACATTGGCTGGATGGGGGCCCCCATCGGTCACTCAATCGTTGCACTGAAGGGGACGGGCGCGGGATTCGCTTCCGAATTCTCGAGTCTCCACCTCGACGCAGAGAAGAGGAAAGGTCGGTATCCAGATCCAGGAGCTCCCGGTCTGGAAGCCCCATGAGTGAAGCAAGATCTCTGGGGAAGTGAGGGAGAGGACTCAATGCTGTGTACTGTTGGGTAACTTTGAGGGACTTCAGGTACAGTCTTTAATGCCCGATATCAGAGCTCATACTCCAGTGAGGAAGGAGTTTGGGGCACGTCGGATGGGACACTGTGCTGTATGCTCTGGCTTTGCGATGTGTTGAGGGGTGAAGTTGGGGGCCCGGGAGGGGGCACTATTGCGTGGTGGTGCCAGACAGCCATAATTTAGTTTCTTGTTTACTGGGGTGACAGGCGCTCTGCTTTTTGGGATGTGGGTAGTTCTAGACCTAGAAGGCAGGGTTGCTGGGTAGGGGATCACTGTTAGGGGTTTCTGTATTTTTTTGTGTGGTTCACTGTTTGGGTCTTGCGTCAGATCTAATGCTTCAATATTTGTGTCAGATGACGTTCTTTTATGGGCTTGATCTTGTCGCGTGTAAGGGGGGTCTCTACATACATGGCCACACGACCTAACAAAAAGCTGACATTCCTCTCCTGGAATGTAAATGGCCTGGGGGACAACATTAAACACACTACGGTTCTACAATATGTGGACAGACACTCCCCAGACATTGTCTTACTTCAAGAGACGCACCTCAGGGGGAACAATTACTTGGCCTTTAATAGGTACGGACCCACGCTGGTTTCACATCGGGATCCAGTGGCACGGCCATACCCATTAAAAATGCGATCCCTCTGGTGATACAGCGCACAGCGTGTGACTAACTGGGCCGGTTTGCGGCTCTGTCAGGAACTTGGGAGGGGCAGGTGGTAAATATATATGCTCAGTGTACATTCCCCCGCGACTGCACAAAATTACGTTCCCAGAACTCAGTCATCTTCTACTGGATTTCCCGCCCAGACTTTTGCTGTTGGGGCTGACATGAACAATACACTCACGCCTGAGATAGATAGGGAAACTCTCCCCTCTGGAGTAAAGGGGCCCGTCCACTATTCTCATTCGCGCGGGCTCTGGGTCTGATGAATCTCTGGAGATGCCACAATCCCAGGTCTCGACAATATACTCATATTTCTGTGGCACACTGCAGCGGGGCTCGGCTGGACTATATTTTTTTCACATACTACCTCGGCTGGTGGGTGCCATTAGACACGAGGAATATCTGACCACTCACCATTGAAGGTGCCGCTTCACAGGCCAGCTTGCGACTTGTCTCTTCCTCTAAGATTGGATCCCTTTATGTTTCAGGACCAGGAATATCGGGAGCGCTTTGAGGAACACACAGAACTTTACTTTGCTATTTCTTGCGAAATACGCCTCTCTAATATAGTGATTTCATCAATCAGTAATGACCCCGCTTTTACAAAGTAATTGTCCAAAGTACCTTTGGCCGCTCCCGTAGCGGCCATCGCGGTTTTGCTCCTTGTTTCCCTCATGGACGTCCTCAACGATGGACCAGGGGGGGTGGGCCGGTTCCGGTCTCTCCCGACCTCTAACGGCCTCAAACGGCCCGCCCTTTGCCCGGGCTTTGCCCCGTGCTCCGTCCCGCGTCGCAGAATGAGCTGGGCAATTTTATACCTGCAAGGCAAGAGGGCGTGGCCGCTGCGGGAAGAGGCTGCAGGTGTGTCCTGTCCCTGCCTCGCAGTCCCGCAGCGGTGCAAACAGGAACTGCGGCACGCCCGTGGAGCGGGAGCCGCGCCTGCCAAAATCCGATGGTAAGCCTCCAGCAGCGATTAGAAATCCCTCGGTAAAGATGCAGCAGTGAGTGGCCTTTGCTGAAAATGTCGGCTCTGTTAGCTCTGCCGGTATCCTCTGGGAAGCATACAAGGTGGTGATGAGGGATTTTGTGCAGGCGGTGTGCGGTGCTAAACATAAAGAAAACCGACTCCGATGTGAGGAACTCGAACAGGAGATACTCGCCTTGGAGTGCACAGCAACCACGGACTCCGGGTGTGTCGGTGGGCTCAAGCATTCCCTCAAATTCAAAGAACAATCCCTTCGAGACCTTGCTGAAAACGCGGCTGGGGCTCACGCGATCACCACACAACGCAGAGTATATGATTTAGGTGACGAAGCAACAAATTGATTGCTTGGCTAGAACATAGGGACAGGCGTTGTAACTGGGTTTCCGAGATTCGGTCGACAGAGGGGACGCAGGGTGTTACAGGGTCGGCCCTAACAGAAGTTTTTGCCAAATATTACGAAAACGTTTACCAGTCTCAATTCACATGGGGAGAACGGGAATGCACTGAATTCCTGCGCAACATTTCTCTGCCGACTCTAGAGTCAAAGGACAGGGAGGCGCTTGATTCTGACTTCCACTTGGTAGAAGTAGAAAATGCCATGAGAGACTTGCAATCTGGGAAAGCGGCAGGCCCGAATCGGCTCCCCACTGAGCTGTTTAAATGTGTGGCGAGCAAGCTGGCTCCCTACATGCTTAACATGTTTAAGGAAGCGTCTGAAGTGGGGCAACTTCCAGAAGACACAAGAATGGCGACTATTGTTGTACTCCTTAAAAAAGGTAAACCGCATGACCTCTGCAGCTCCTACAGACCCATCTCCCTCTTAAATTTTGAGGCTAAGGTTCTAGCCAGGATTATTGCGAACCAGCTGGGCCCGGTTTTACAATCTTTGATTTACCCGGATCAATCGGGCTTTATAACTCATAGGAGCGCATGGCTCAATTTGAGACGTTTATATGGAGTCATGTATATGACTCAAAGGCAGCCAGATGTTCCAGCCGCCTCCTCTCATTAGACGCGAGGATGGCATTTGACCATATTGAATGTCCATACCTTTTTGCTGTGCTGGAGAAAGTGGGCATTGGCCCGCAACTGCAAAAGTGGATCTGGTTGTTATACACTGACCCAATGGCCCGAGTTCGGGTTACCAGGGTTGTCTCAAGAGCCTTTGCATTGCACAGGGGGATGCACCAGGGGTTTCCTCTGTCCCGATGCTATTCACAGTGGTGCTTGAGCCATTGGCGGCGTGGATTAGGAAGGGACCCGGTGGTGAGGGGGATCGACCTGGGGGGTGTTGGGAGGAGCCCATTAAAATATATACGGATGATTTCCTTCTTTACGCACACCGGCCCGATAAACATTTCGTAGGCTCATTCACATCATACGATCTTTTGGTTCCTATTCTGGATATCGTATCAACTGGGACAAGTCATTGATTTTTTCCCTAGCCGGGGATCCTCTGGTTCTGACGTCGGCATGCTCGTAAATGGTGCTGGAGAATAAATTTAAGTGCTCGGGCAATTGGATAATCAAGACTGAAGCGGAGTTAACACAATTGAACGTGCAGGTGCAGCTCTCCAGGTTACGAGATGATGAAATGCACTGGAGGGGGCTCCCGATCTCCCTTATGGGGCGGGCAGTCATCCTCAAGATGATGGCCTTCCCGTGTTTACTGTACGCCGTATAAAAACACTCCCTACTGCATTCAGGACTCCTTCTTTCAAACGATCGAGTCCAAACTACGCCAGTTCCTATGGGGGTGGGGAGGCCGTCCCAGGATTGCACTCAAGAAACTACAGAAGGGGATGTATGAAGGGGGGCTGGTGGTCCCGGATCTTAGGAAATACGAGTGGGCTGCTCATTTTATAAACATTAACGGGTGAGTCTTTTCTCCACTGGATGAACCAGCCTACAAGGTGGACAGATTGGTCTTGGGTGAGCGTAGTCAATTGGAGGAATTGCTCCGTACATCAGCCACCACACACTAAAACGGTCATAAATATTTGGCAGAAAACAACTAGAATGACAGGGTGGGAGTTGAAACTCACTGAACAGACCCCACTATGGGAGGGAGACTTTCTGAAAGAAGTGCACAGAATGAAGGGTTTCCACAAGTGGAGCCTTATTGGTATAGAGGTGCTCAGGGACGTCTGGAAAAGCGGTAAAATGGTGACATTCGATAGCTTACGAGACAGCTTCCAAATGGGGGAAGGTGAATTTCTTAGGTACGGCGTTCGGCACTTCATTGCCATTTGATAGAGGGGACTGTGCTTCCAGAATACTCCCCATTGGAGGATAGGCTTCTTTTGGACCCCATGATCCAGAAGGCGGTGTCACTGACGTACAAAAAATTGGTAACCAATACTCCGGACTGCCTGAGTCCCCTGTGGGAGATCTGGAAAACAGATGTGGGTCTTTTGGAGGATGACGGTTGGGCAGAGGCCCTCCTGTGTCCCAGGGAAATAGCCATCAGAGCGTGCTTTCGACTTGTTAAACTTCGCATCCTTCCCAGGTCATATGCCTCGAGAGGAGTGCAGGTCCGTATTAGGGGAGGGGCTCTGAGTTATGTTCCAGGGGATGTGATGAGAGGGGATCATTCTTTCATATTTTGTGGTCCTGCCCCAGGATTCAGGAGTACTGGAAGGGCATCGCCCTTGTGATGGAGGCTGTAGTGGGTGCACAGGTCCCGCTGGAGTTCAGATGGCATATGCTCGGCATCACGAGAGAGGTCACGTGGCCGAAGTGGGCCAAGCTGTGGCTAGCTTTGGCTGGGGGGGTCGTCAAGAGGAACATAGCATGCGCATGGGGGGTACAGACCCCCCCGAAGGTGGCTGTATGGCTCTGCAATATGGACTGGTGTCATGGTGCGGAGCAGGTGGTGTATCAAAGCTGTGGAGGCCTCCGCAAATGGGAGGAAATATGGGGGCTGTGGACATTTTACAGGGGTCTGTCAGGGGACTTATGAGGGGCACTGAATGGGTTTTCTGGGAGGGTCTAGAGACATATTCCAGCGGGTAGTGTGCAGCATTGCCTCCAGTGTAATTGTGTTCTGCGTTTTAAAAGGCCTGGTATTGCCATGTTTTTTACATGCTTTTGTATATATATTGAGGTATCCTTGTATCTGCAGCTTGTTGTGTCTTAATAAAAAGAATTAAAAAAAAAGCCCTGCATCTGATTACAGTTCTCTGGATCAAACACCGAGCCCTTATCTTTAGTGTGGCTTAGTGTTTTAAGGACCTTGTAGGTCACTAGTTTCAGTGATCCTTGAGTCATAGAAGACTGCTCGTGCATCCACAATCACTCTTTTATAGGTGCCCAGTTCAACTTTATAATTACTCAAAGCATCCGATTCATATTGATGAACCCTCGGCTTCTCCTTTCGAAGTGAGGTGGTATACCAGATGGCAAGGGTAGCCCTGTCTCTTCCCCTTTCCCTATGCACTGGAGCTACCCAATCCATGGTGTCCAGAATCCAATTCATGAACCACACACTTTTTTGTTCCACATCCTCTCCCCTATTCGGAGGGCGCTTTGAGGCCCTTAAGGCCTCCAATAAACGAGCCTTATTTATTTGAGACTAGCTATGTACTGTACGCCAAACTGGTGGACAGCTGCGTACTGAGCTGGAAAGGAGATAGCAAACCTGATCTGATAATGATCTGCCCAGCCTCAGGGTTCTATCGCTACTAGTCTGGCCATCGACTAAGTGGACCATACCAGGTCCAGGATATGAACCTTATCATAAGTCTGTAGCTCAACCAATCGCTCTAAGCCCAGCATTTCCATCCCTTTGCTAAACCCAGCAGTGGCGGGATCCTTTGGGACAATATCCGACTGGTAGTTAAAGTCCCCCAGTACTGCTACCTGGTTATATCTGGAACTCCCATTGCTCATTAATTCCAGAAATAATTGGTTAAATAGGGGGTCACCGGGTTAGGTGGTAAGCTACAGCAAAAAGTGTCATTTCAGGTCCACTTTTACACCCTAGACCTCAGCCCCATCCATGGTTTTGTCAGCCACTGTTTCTGTAGCCCATTCCCTCTCTTCAAAACCTGCCGATTATGCGCAAGTAGGTGAATGTCCGGGGCAGAGCCGCTACTATGTCAGGCTCCAACCATGTTTAAGTCAATGCTAATACACCCAACCTGGGCAAGGGACTGCTCTTGCCCTGATCTTGCTGAAGCTATTCCCTATGGGTATAGCTGAGCTAGGCTTGATAGGGTAGGTAAAATGGGAGGGGGGTTGGTTATTCTCTATAGGGATACCTATAGGTGTCGTACTGAGCCCTTTATCTCTCCTTCGGACCATAATCAGGATTTATATTTCTCAATAAACATTCTCCCCACCGAAAGTTTTTCTGGGGTGCTATCCTATCGCCCCCCTGGTTCTAGATCCTACGTTAGTCAAGAGTTTAGCAACCTTTTGGAAACTTATGTATTAGATCCAATTTAACCCTGCTTGGGGATTTTAATTTTCATTTAGATATTTCTTCATGTAAAGACACTCAATCCCTTCTGGAAACCCTAGGCTGCGGTGGCTTTTCACGGTTGGTTACTAGCTTTACCCATTCTGCTGGACATATATTGGATGGCATATTTTCTAATGATCATCAGATTGAGGTGGGATTGCCTCTACCTCTCTCTTGGTCAGATCATTATGCGGTCCCTTTTAATTTCCAGACCTCAGCATTTAATTTTCCCTTAGCTAGTAAAAAGATTGGCGAGGAAAGGAGAAACCTGAGTCGTATTAGTAAGGAGTATCTTGCTAAATACTTTTTTAATTTCCAGTTTTCCGATCATCTGGCTGTCAATCTAGCAGCAGACGAATTGTCTAGTGGGTTGCTAGGAGCCTTAGACACTCTGGCCCCATTTGAAATCACTATGATACAAGAAGAAAACCCTCCACCCATGGTACTCAGACAAACTCAGAAAGCTGAGACAAGCTTGCTGTAAGCAGGAAAGGATCTGGCGAATAGATATGGCGCCTGTGGTTAGGGAGCTACATAGACAGAGCTTAAGGGTCCATAAAGTGGCCATTATGGAGGAAAAACATTTATTATTCCAAGATCACAGAGTCTATGAAATCTTCAAGAGAGCTCTTCAAGGTCATTAACTCCCTTATCTCTCCTCCGGTTGCTGACTCTGTGGATTGCTCTCAAGAACTCTGTGATAAAATGGCAGATTTTTTTCGAACCAAGATCACTGATATATATTCCATTCTGGAGGACTATAATGTTGGAAGGGCTATGTCAGTTACCTCCGTATCTGATTCTAATATTTCATTATTATTGGAGGACATACCTAAGTTATGCACTTTCCCTTGTATCTCACCTGAAATGACTGACCATCTTTTAGAAGGGGTCACCTCCGCGTCTCCTTTGGATGCCTGTCCCCTAAAAGTGTTACAACTTGGAAGGGAAGTTGTTGTTCCCCACCTTACTGCTGTCATTAGCATGGCTATTACTCAGGGACAGTATCCAATTCCTTGGAAAACTGCTGTGGTGAAACCCCTTTTAAAAACCCGGCTTTCTAACCCGGCTCAATCTTCCAAGCCCAAAGTCTGGAAAAGAGACCTGAAAAAACTCAACCCAAGTTCTCTGCCCCCTAGCAGCTGCAATCTCCTACTACCACCGCCCGGCGCTAAGGACGTTCAATCACTGACTGACCACTACCTCAACGCTATGACCTCAATAATAAATGAGGCTGCACCTATGCAGTTAAAAAGAGTCTCCACTAAAATCTCCAACCCATGGTATGACGGAAGTCTCAATGAGGATAGACGAGACATGCGAATGGCAGAACGCACCTGGAGATCAGCTCCCTCTGCACTGCACCTAAAAACTCTGAAGAAAAAGAGAAACGCCTATTTCAGGAAAATAAAACGCTCAAAACTAGACTTCTTCAGCCTCCAGCTCGACCAAGCAAAAAACCGTCTGAGAAAACTGTTTGAGCTAATCAAAACACAATCCAAGGAACAACCCCAACCACTCAGCACTGTGCGCGAAGCTCCCTCCTGTGAAGACTTCTCCGCTTTCTTTATCCAAAAAACTGACAACATAAAGAGCGATCTCCTCACAGACGCAAGCCTCTACTTCAAACCTCACTGCATAGCACCCATTGAACCAAAAAACAATGCTACATGGTCATCCTTTGGCACATACTCTGAAGAGGAAATTGGCAAACTGCTCAGCACCTTGAAACCATCCAATCACCTCACAGACCCCCTTCCTGCTGACGCTGTAAAAGACTTTGCCCCCTTGCTTCTCCCACTCTGGACTAGAATTATCAACGGCTCACTTCAACAAGGAACCATACCTGACTCCCTCAAAGTAGGACAAGTCACACCTTTACCAAAGAAACCTACAGCCGACCCCTCTGATCTGAACAATTACCGTCCCATCACTAATATCCCCACTCTCGCCAAACTGCTGGAAAAATGCGTACAATTACAATTGACTAAACACATTGAACAATTTGATCTCCTCAATCCTCATCAATCAGTCTTCCGAGCAGGACACAGTACAGAAACTGCTATGACTCACATAATTGACGACGCACTTCAAATGCTAGACCAAAATGACACCTGCCTCCTCATCCTTCTTGATCTCTCTTCAGCATTCGACACCGTTAAACATGAGAACTTACTCGAACTACTAAGCACAAGAATGGGTTTATCTGGAACTGTTCTCAAGTGGTTCACTTCCTTTCTCCACAACAGGTCGCAGAAATTCAAGAGCAACAACCTGATGTCCTCGCCAATACCTGTAACGCTGGGCGTCCCCCAAGGATCCTCACTATCCCCAACTCTGTTCAACCTAGTGATGGAACCTCTCACCACCTTGCTACAAGCATCCAATTTACACTTTCACATGTACGCCGATGACACCCAACTATATCTCAAATTACAATCCCCCAAAGACATTTTGCTCCTGAACTCAACGATCAGAAGCACCCAATCCTGGCTGGCCGATAATCATCTCAAACTCAATGCTCTGAAAACAGAGTTCCTTCTGATCTCACCTCCAGCGAAGATCTCCACCACTCAAAGTTGGCTCAAACACCTAACGGCACTCAATGTCCAACCCACCATCGTGGATTCAGCAAAATCTCTAGGCATAACCCTCAACACCAATCTCAACATGCAGCAACACATCAGCAAGGCAACTAAGGGAGCGAATTTCCAAATCAATACCCTGAGGAAACTTAAACCTTTCCTCCCAGCCAATGACTTCCAAACCGCAGTACAAGCACTAGTCATCCCTCAAATAGAATATGGCAGCGTCGCCCTCTGCGGACTCCCGCTAACTACTACCGCACCCCTAGGAGCTTCTCTAAACACTGCAGCGAGGCTCGTCACTGGGTCAAAAAAGCACTCTCATATTTCCCCTGACTTGAAATCCCTGAACTGGCTGCCTTTTGAAGCCAGAATACATCTGAAAATCGCCTGCATGACTCACAAGGCGGTACACCTGAACTCTCCCGGCTACCTCACTCAGAAGTTGACAATCTCTGGCGGCGCTAGAAACACTAGAGGCACAAACAATCTTCTGCTGAAACCCCGTAGATTCCGGAAGGAAAAAACATATAAACGCTCCTTCTCAGGAATGGCACCCAGAATCTGGAACTCACTCCCCCCCGAAACTAGGCTCATCTCTTCCACTACACTCTTTAAGAAAGAAGTAAAAGCTATCCTCATGGCAAAATACTCCTGAACTATTAATTAGGTCTCCTTAAGAATAGGCACCGATCTGTATTACGTGTTTGACCCCGCTGCATATTTGCATCACTTGTATTATTGATTTACTGATTTACAGGATTGGCTTTGCCCTCACTTATTTGTACTGTATGCTCCTCTGACTTACTTGTTTGACTATGTTCCCTCATGTACCCCTTCTGTGTAATGCGCTCTGATATCTGCAAAGATCTTGTCCGCGCTATATAAAACTTTCAAAATAAAAAATAAAAAATAAATAAAAAAGCCTTCTCTGGACCCTTTGGAACTGAAAAATTATTGCCCCATCTCATTGTTACCAGTCTTAGCTAAGATTATGGAGAGATATTTGAATTCCCTGCTTAGCACATTTCTATCCGGCTATCAGTTGCTAGATGGCTCAAGGCATGGCTTTAGAAGCCATCATAGCACTGAGTCAGAGCTAACAGCAGTTCTTGACAACATACGGGTTCAGGTCAATGCAGGGCACACTACCCAGCTGATTTTGTTCGACCTTACCGCAGCATTTGGCACCATATCTCCTTTGAGGCTGGTTGATTGCCTCAAGGAGATAGGGGTTGGGGGTACGGCTTTGGGGCTTCTCTCCTCTTTCCTCAGTGAGAGGTCACAGATAGTGAAAATGGGCTATTTTTACTCAGCCTACAATCCTCTGAAAAATGGGGTGCCTCAGGGCTCTTACCTGAGCCCTACTCTTTTTAATATCTATGTGTCCCCTCTAGCTAGTGTTGTAAGGGATGTATGACGTTTCAACGCATGCTTTTACAACGCATGCCATTACGACGCAGGTTTTACAACGCAAGTCGTTACAACGACTTGCGTTGGGGGGCGCTGGATAGTGAATAGTTTAATTTACTATTCCAACTCCAGTCCCCGTGGATAGTAGGGAAGGTGTTGGATAGTAATTAAACTATTCCCTATCCTAGAGCGCCCCCCAGCGCAATGCGTTGTAATAACTTGCGTTGTAAAAGTTGCATCGTAATGGTAGTGCGTTGTAAAAGTTGCGTTGTAAAGGATGTTCCCCGTTGTAAGATCCTTTGGATTTTAGGTACTGTCCTATGCTGATGACACTCAAATTATGGTATCCATTACTAACAGCATTAGAGAATCTGCCACTAATTTTAACAACTGCATGCAGGCAGTCTCAGCTTGGATGGCTGGAAATGATCTCAAATTGAATGGGGAAAAATGGAGATCCTGATTTCTGGCAATCAACATGATATCTGGACTAAAGAGTGGTGGCCAGACATGCTGGGTAGCTGCCCTTCTCCTGTATGCCATGGGAAAAATCTGGGTGTTATAGTTGATTCATGTCTGTCCATGAACTTACAGATTAGCAGAACTGTGTCCACTTGTTTTGGGATAATCAGGCTGCTTAGAAACATTTCCCATTTTCTTTCCTTTCAATCCAGAAAACAGGCAGTAATTGCTCTGGTAATGTCCAGACTTGATTACTGCAATGCTCTCTATTTGGGAATAAATAAGGGTCTGGTGCGTCGCCTTCAGCTAGTGCAGAATTCGGCAGCAGGTTTGGTGATGGACTTACCCAAGTACCACTCAGTCTCGGCCTCCCTCATCTTGTTGCACTGGCTGCCTTTGGATCGCAGAATCCTCTTCAAGACTCTTTGCCTCATCCATAATGCTTATTATGGTTTGGGCCCTGATGCTATTAAAGCAATGTTTTAGCGCTATGCCCCTACCAAACAGCTTAGGTCAGCCAGCAAAAATGTGCTGGAAGTTCCGAGATATAAAAAGGTTAGGTGGGAGGCAGGACCTTCTCCACCAATGCTGCCACGCTGTGGAATGCTCTTCCTGATAGACTAGCGGGTCTTGTGTCTCATGCTCTATTTCGCAGGGCCTTTAAAACCTGGCTCTTTACTCAATCCTTGATATGAGCATGTTTTCTGGCTGTGGGTGGTCCTCTATAGTGCCTTGATGCCCTTGGGCTAAGTTCGCGCTTTACAAATTAATATTCATTCATTCAACTCCTCCTCCTGCAGGGGAGAGATTTCCAGACTATGTTCATGCTGGGAGCGTGTGTTTAGCAGCATTGCCCTAGGCTCCCCACCTGGGCCCATGGTCTTAGTGACATGATTCTGCTTCTCTTGCTCCACTCCCCCTACCACTATACTGTGTTCCCTGTAGCTCTTTTATGTAATAAACTTGGCCTAACTCTCCAGCGGGAATCATTAATCCCTCAGCTCTTAGCCTTCCCACCACCCTGCTGGATAGCAAATGAACAGCCCCCACCGCTTTCGTCAGCTTTATATATTAAGATTTGACCAGGGGTCCTGGCCCCTGGTCCCGTTTGGGTGAAGACAGGCGCAGATGAGCTTGCCTAAGGCGCGCCTTAGGCGTGCCATCAGTGCACCCACTGCACGCATCCACTCCACCTCCGATCCAGTCTGCCTAAACATGCATTCCCCCAAACCCACCAATCAACTCTGCTCAGCAGCAGCTGACGGCCAAGAAGCTAAACCGCTCACCGGTGCCAAAAAAAGAAGGCAGCTGGGAGCGGAAGGGTAAACAAAGTTCCAACTATAGTGCAAAGAAGTAAATCAACACAGTGCAATCACAAATGTAAAATATCAAGCAGCTACATTTCATTAAAAAATGTGGCCGTATTCCCATAACCAACCCTCAGCTCGCTGTATGTGTGCTCCAGTCCGATGGAGTCTGCACATTCCGGTGTGACCCATAGATCGACCACTGAAATGAGTTGGCACTGATAGTTAACCTCCTGCTGCACATACTGCATCTTTCCCTTCTCTACTTTGTAGCACCTCTTGGCAAGTGCAGTGAGGAGGGCTATCCCGTCCTGGCGACATAGGTTTTCAGAGGGTCGTCACATCAATATGTCGTCCCCATACTGTATCAGGGTGCTGCTTGACTGAAAGTTAGCAAGATCCTTCCTCAGTATTCGATTGAAGATACTAGGGGACTCATAGTACCAGTGTGATAGCCTCCGATATAGCAGCTGAGTCCCTCAAAACGTGAACACGGTAAGGTACTGAATGTTGGAGTGCAGGAGGATGATAAAGAACGTGTCTATCATGGAGAATTGGCTGGCATCCACAGGTATATTAGTCAAGATGATGGAGGGGTCTGGTATAACCAGGAATTCTGGGACTACAAAGTCATTGAGGGGGTGTATGTCCTGCACCAGGTGCCAGGTCCCCCCTTACTGTTTTTGACCAATAAGATCAGTGTGTTGCAGGGAGATATTCCCACGTGAAGAACCCCCTGATCGATTAGTGCCTGGTTTGTGGGTGCTATATCCTCATCAGCTTCCTTGGAGAGCAGGCACTGGCATACCCGTGGTGGGATGGCCCCTCCCCACAGTGCTATCCTAATGAGTAAAGCTGTATTGATGAGGCCCACGTCATACGGCCCCTTTGCCCATAGTTGTGGTGGCACTGCCAACAGATCTTGTTCCTGCCATTTAGTTAATACTGCCATCCTGACCTTGATTGTATTGGCAAACACAACCTCTGTGGCCCTCAGGCATTCACCGAACAGCTGATCATCAGTTAGGTCCCGTAAACGGAGACCAGGTGCAATGAAGATGATACATGCCCACAGCACGTTCTCTTGGTCGGTGGCCAGCAAAACCCCATAATCAGATTGCAATTCGACAGCCTACAAGCAGAATAGCACTTCTTCTTTGGGTTCCAAGCCATGATGTCCCTTCCTACAGAACACAAATTCGCAGGGCAACTGTAATGTTTGGCCTAACAGTTCCTGGGTGTTAGCAATAATTGTGAGTAAAACATTGATGAAGGCTGCCAGGTCGGTGGACAATGAGGATGGTTTAAGAACATGGGTCTTAATGGAGAAACCCCAGGGGTCGAGCAGGCCATTGTCCCATCTTTTGAGAAATGAATGGCCATGTTAAGTTTGGCCATTATGTCTCTTCGTCAGAGATTAGTCAAGGATGATGTGTCATATAACAATTGTCCCTTTACACAGCTGCCTCCCACTTCAAACTCCTGGGGTTTTGTGAAGGGGATCCTTATAACCACACCTGAGAACTCTTATGTATCCATACAATCTTTGGATAGGGGAACAATCCCTTCTTTTAGACATTACTTGGTTGCCCCTGTACCAATCAGGAATCTGTAGGGCGTATTATTCACTAGATCCATTTCGGTAGGTTCCTTCTCAGGCTAATGAGTCACTGAAGCATGGGACACAAGAGGGTGGGGGTGTGTGTGCCGTCCACGAGACACAGGACCGACTCTCGTTGACCTTGTGGCTTGCATACTACTGGGAGAGGAGGGATTGTGACCAGATCCCGCCTTTGGGAGTTGTCTGTACTACTGCCTCAAGTCCTACAACTTTGTGCTTTATCTTTTCTGAACCTCTGCGGGGGTACCCCCATCGTGCCGCTACCTTCTGTGCACTGTGGCTATAGTTGTTCTAACAGGGTCGCCTGCTTCCGGCTCAGAGATTTTGCGGCAATGTCCTGGTTCTGACCCAACTTCTTTCTGTACTCTCTCTCCCTTTCTGTCTTTGGCTATCCTGGTCTCCCAACCCGCGAGGCATTGCTGCATGTAGGGGAAGTTCTAATTATGATTTCCTTTTCCATATCTAATTCAATCCTCTGCTATAGCCATATCCACTTGATCAAATGACTCTCTCCTTAGCCAGGACCCATCAAATTTGTTCCACCTCCTCAATACAGTCTGCCAACAAGTTGCAGAAAGGACATGAGAAGATCTCTCCTTCCTTTTTCTCTACTATCTCCCTCGGGTTCAACCTAAAACTGAAGTGCATTCGTAACGGAACCCCAACAGAGGCGGGACAGAACTCAATCTGAAGGCCTTGGACCTGGAAGTGATTACGGCACTGCAGCTGCATTTTGACAGCGCTAATTGGGAGAATACATTTGAGCTTCTCGCATTTCAGGCTACAAGTCCCCAAATAGGATCGATTCATCCCGGCCTATGAACAGTGCAGTTTGGACAAATTTATCAAGCCTCTGTTAATACAGGGTAGAAAATTTCTTTATGCCGAAACCTGTGGAAAGCATATAAATAAAGACTGGACGTGTACCTTAGCACCTCGTCCTCTGTTGCCCTACCAAGTAACAACAGGGTAATCTATCAGACCCCCTGTTACGACAGACGAAAAGAAAGGTCTTGAAAAAGGTGGAATTAATCTGTTCTAACCACCGAAACGCGTCGACGCCCACTCTTCAGTACAATTTATGTCTCCACCACCAATGTTTATATACAAAATTTGTAGCGATAAAACATAGGTGTTAGAATTTGTGAGCTACGAATGTACAAATTGTATCTTACAATTTTTATGTTTTACATTTTATGTCTGTCTTCTCAATTGTGCAGGTCATAATTGATTGTGAATTTGTTTTGCTTTTTTAACCATTTACCTAGGAATTCAAATATGTTTAGTAGCGTAATGAATTGTTTTTAACTTTTGATGCATAATAAATGATTTGTACTCTATATATTTGTGGTTGTAATAGAATTGATTTCATTGTGAATATTTGGGCTATGTTTTAGCTATATCTTGTTATATGTTCAAGGGAATCCCCTCTTTTCAACCTAAAACTGCCATGTGCTCGGGTGCAGTGGTTCCTACCCTCATCATCGGTATCCAGAGGACTTGGGCCCCTCTTACTGACTCCCGCTAGCTGTATCGCTGTCTAGGACCGCTACAAACCTCCCTGTCACTCGTGTGCTAGCCTAAATCAGTCACGGTGTGTTCCCTGCGGGAAACATCCTTTACAACGCAACTTTTACCACGCAGTGCCTTTACGACGCAGCTTTTACAATGCAAACCATTACAACGCATTGCGCTGGCGGGCGCTCTAGGATAGGGAATAGGTATAATGTACTATCCAACACCTTCCCTACTATCCACGGGGACTGGAGTTGAAATAGTAAATTAAACAATTCACTATCCAGCGCCCCAAAGCACTATGCGTTGTAATGGTATGCGTTGTAAAAACCGTGTTGTAAAAGCATGCGATGTAAAAGCATGCGTTGTAATGTCATACATCCGTTCCCTGCACCTCTGGGGTTCTATGTGTCGGAGCAACGGATGGTTGGGTCAAACTTCTGGGTGTCCTTGCAACGGACTGGGGTTGCTCTGTGACTACTTGTGCCAACTGGCCTGTTAGTATCTCTTGTTTGGGCCTAATTGCTTTTTTTTCGGTGGGGTACTCACCGACTTCTTAGATTAGAGTATCCTAATGCGGGGAACGTGGACAAGAGAACCTCCATATCTGCACACTGTGGGGGAGATGCTGACGCCTTGTTTGCTATCTGTAGTGCAGAACTGTCAATCTGGATCTCCTCGCAGATGGCCCATAGTTCTAATAATGCCCCTCTCTTATCTATCTTTTGACCTATGTATTTGGTTTGTATGTATGCTTTCATGTGTTCAAGTATGTTAGTGTTGAAAGTTCCCTCCTTTGGCCAGGGAAATGTATGTGCCTTCGTGTGTGCGTGCCATTCTTGGCAAACCTTACACATTTTAGCCTGTGAGGGGAACCAGGTTTGCATGTGCTTTAATGGGGTCTCCATGATAAGTTTGGTAGTTTTAGAGGACAAGAAACCATATATTCTTTGTTTTGGGGACTCTCTGGTTTCGATCTGAATCGTGGGGGAAATATACACAGGGGTTTACTGCTTCTAATTATGTAACTACGAACTCAGTGTTATGTACAGATGCATCAACAATTCAATATGAACATTTCAAAACCACAAATAATACATGTCAGCTACAGATGGTGGGGAGTATTATGTCACTTTTTCAATAGTGTATGCTCAGGGTATATACAGCAGATCTGACATTTGTCCTGGTGCATGCCATGGACTCTGTTGAGCCATTGGGCAGAAACATGTTAACATCATAGAGGGGTTGGGATACTTAATCCCCGATACGCCACATCCAATTTTTAATACGAAGTGGTACCCTACAAAGTAACTGTCATACTGGGCTACCACTTTGGTTTATAATTTATCTCGTGGATCCAAGGTCAGAATAAGTGCCTCCCTGAACTCAGGGTGAAGGTCTGCTCTCCTTCAAACCAAAGTTTTTGGACAGAATGACAATATCCTGTGATGAAGCATGAAACTTGGTAGGTATGTGAGGGCAAATCGTCAACATTTGTGTGTGTGTTTATTTAATGTTCTGTGTGCAGCAAACCCACCAACATACCATAGCAAAACAATTACTTGCTTTTTGTAGTTTCTATCCAAAATGTACTAGGCGTACAGAAATAGAAAAAAGGTTCTGTTGGGACAGAAGAGTACCCAGCATGGTAGCAGACGTGCACTTTAGCTGCAGCCCCAACTGCATATAGATTGGGAACCCTGGTTATGAAATTGACCATATGACATAAACACATCATGCCTGTGTGCCTTGAACTAGGCCTACCTTGATGGATTGCGGTCTACCCAGAGTCACAGAATACATGCACAGTGGTGGTTGCAGCATACGTGTTTGTTGCATTTGATGAAGAAAGAGGGAACGGAGCTCTTTAGATCCAAGAACTGGATTGAACAGGCTGCATGTACGGCTCAAACAGGTATAACCAAAGGATTGGCAATAATAGTCAAAAAGGGTGCACAAGCTAGGATAGAGTCTTATGTCTCCGATAAAGCTGGGCGGTGGTTTGTAGCCAAGCTCAGGATTCTATCCCGTCCCTTTATTTTAGCAGGCTACTATGGCCTGAATCAGGATGATGTTAATCCTTTGGGTGAACTGATGACAGAACTACTCAATTACACTGATCCAATCATTTTAGCTGGGGATTTCAATGCAGTTTCAAATCAGGCGGTGGATAGGTCTTCACATAGTAGGGCATTGGTTAATCCTAAAATGTCGGCATTTATCAAACAGATGATGGGCATTTGGGACTGTGCGACTTTTGGCGACAGAGAGCAGGTACACAGAAAAGTTTCACCTTTTATAATAAGAAATATAAGCACCAGTCAAGAATAGACTACTTTCTTATTGATGGTACTATAAAAAACATGATCCATCGGGTGGAGCATGTGAGAGTTCACCTGTCTGACCACAGTGCTGTGATGCTCAAAATTAAGGCTGGTGAGGCGGCTGCTCGATCAAGGTGGACGCTAGACCATACAGTTCTACAAGATGAGGGTATTATTGAAATGGTGAGTAAAGAGACTGAGGAGTTTTTCGAACACAACTGGTACTCAGCCCCCCCTGGTATAACTTGGGACGCTTATAAAGCTTTCCTAAGAGGGAGATTAGGAGCCTGAGGGGCGGAGAAAAGAAGGAAGTATTATGGAGAAGTGTCGGCTCTGGAAGAGCAACTCCGCACACTGGAAAAACAAATAGTTGTTATAGGCATAGAGGAAGAAGTGAGATTAAGGCTACACCTAGAAATAACACAAGTTAAGTCCAAACTAGCAACTGTTCTCGAAAGTAGGGTGAGGAACAGGTGGGAAGCAAGCCGTTTAGCTCACTTTGAGTACAGTGAAGGGTGTACGAAGCTATTGGCCTGGAAGGCAAAGAAAGATCAAGCTAGAAGCCAAATCGATCAAGTGATATGCGAGCAAACTGGGGCTCTGATTGGAGATACTATTATAATTGGAGGCATTATTATAATTTGAGTAGGGCAATCTCTTAAATATTGTAAAATTCTTTCTCGCCTCCCCCTCACCCTGAGACCATTTAAATTCCAGGAAAGAATCCTTGTATGGGGCTCCCTTCGCTCACCCATCTTTAGTATCGCCGAAATGCGAAAATAACTGCTTACTCATCCTTATTCATCCTAAAGGCCACTGAGGAACAATTTTTTTCTTTTTTTCCCCCACTGCTCCCCTCCCTGTGCTCACCCTCCCCCGGAAAACCCAACCCTCTCTCTACATGGCTGAAAGCCATATGGGTCTCCCCTCAGAGTGTAAAAAACGTAAACATTTTTTTATTTTCCTAACTAAACCAAGGTGCTAAATTTAATCAATTTTTCTCCTTATATATATTTGTGTAAGTATGATATTTTTTGCATATATCATATGTTATATATACATTTTCTTTTTTTTTCCTTTTTCCCTTCCCCTTCTCTTCCTTTCTCCCTCCCTCCATGTTTTCGATTACTCCTATTTTGTTTTCTTTTCCTTTCCTTTACCCTTCTTCCTCACCTCAGCTGTATCATTCATAAGAAAGGAGAAAAAAAATAATAATCTGTTCGGAATTTTCAGGGGTCACATATCATGTCCTATCATATATCTCCAGCCTGTATTTCTTTAATAAAATCATCTACCTTTTCGGTTGAAGGAAAGATGGACATTTTGTTCTTATACATAACTTTTAAATAAGCCGGGAATCTTAACTGAACTGTGGCGCCTAAGCTCTTAAGTGTGTCCATCCTCTTGCCCAGTTCCCACTGCCTGTTTGATGTTGTAGCTGAAACATCAGATCTAAATTCATATCTAATTCCCTCAATCTCTACTCTTTTTAGACTCAAGGCCTTTGACAATACTTTTTCTTTCAGGGAAAAAGTAAAAAAAAATGTAACAACATTTTTCTGGGCTTTGTCCTGTTGGCGTTTAACTTAAAAGGGTCTCCATGCACTCTTTGCAGATCCTTGGCTAGGTCTTCCTCTGATTCTTCCACCTGTAATTCCCTTTTAATTAACCTCACCACAAAAGATTTTATGTCATCACCCTCTTTTCCCTCCATAACTTTCAGAATTTTTATATTGTTTCTTCTTTGGAAATTCTCCAACCTTTCAATTCTATCCTGTTGTGGTTGCCCTTCTGATTTTAGTCTAGATAATTCAGAACAATTTGCTTGGACTTTTCCTCTGAGCTCTTTCACCTCCTCTTCTAGCACTGTTGTCCTACACCCCAGATCGTCGATCTTTTTCTCCAATAATGTCTTTCTGATTTTCTTCGGAGGTTTCAAATCTGTTCTCAATTTCAATGGTTAAAGCCATCAGAAGAGTTCCGATTGCCGGATCCTCGTTCTCTACCATGTTCGCCCTCTGTTCAGGGGCTCCTTCTGTGATGTTACCCATTTGCTCCATTTGTTCCATATGGATTACAACAGGCTGCCTCTTTTCAACTGTGGGCTGTTCCTCAATATGCTCTGCTGGGGCTCTTTCCTCAGGGGACAGTGTCTCTAAAACCCGGTATCTATTAGGTTGTATGTCCTGACTCTGAACCACACCCCCAACCAACACCTCCTTCTCAGGCAGTATAACCTACTCTACTCTCTCCTTTCCTTTCGGATTTCCTTGTGTAGCTCCTTGTGTAGCTGCTTCTATATTAGCCTGACTTACTGCCTTGGGCAGGATTCTAAAATAAGTTTTAAGAGAGGGGGTGATTTTTACTTTAAGGTCTGGTGTGTGTTTCTTTATCCTAATTTTCTTTACCTTAATTTTAACCTTCACATCTGAAGGCTCTTGGGTAGTGGTAGTGTCTAGCAAAAGTTCAGGCAGTAAATGATCTAAGCTTTGACTGCTTCCAGACGGACCTGACAACTTTACCTTCCTTCTCAGACTTCTTAATGCATAGCACGATGGCGCCCCCCTCTGGGTTGACCTACTCACCCCTTGTCTCTTGTTTCCAGGCTCCTGGGGTCCCGTAGTGCCTCTAGGTTCTTTGCTGCCTGCTGTCACTGTCCCAGCTGGGTGAGACCAATCCGACCGCAATGAAAGCCTGCACTTCCTCGATGGTGATGGTGCTTTCTCTCCTCCCTCAGCCACCGCGGCCGTATGTTCAGCAGTATGCTCAGCGCTACTGCTCCCACAAACCCCTAACCCCCGGAAGGGAATCCTCGTAGCCGCGCCCGGCCCCTCTGAAACCCCAGGGCCGCTCTGGACCAGGGGCCTCCGGCTTTTGAAACGGACGCCACGTCGGAAAGCCGTTACCGCACTGCGTGCTCCACCAGGCAGACAGTATCTCGCCGCAGCCTCCCGAAAGGTAGGTAAGTTCACCCTCGAAAATGTCTTCAGTTTTCATGGAGAAAAAAAGTATTTTTTATCTTCTTAATGCTTTCAGCCTTTCAGCCTTTCAAGCCTGTTTCATTTGTGCGGTGCACCGCGCCATAGCTTTTCACTGAGTCACGTCGTCCCACTCTGAGTTTTCACCCGCGACCTGCTACCTGCCGGCCTCCATGTTCTCCTAAAAAACCTATAGATACTAAAGGGATACAGCAAGCTTTCTATAGCCACTTCAACAAAGTATACTGCGATGATTTAAACCCAACAGAGAAAACAATAAAGGATTGGTTGGAGCAAGATCTGGTAACTCCTCTCCCGCCAGAAAAAGTAAAGCTCCTGAATAAGAAAATAGAAACAGATGATGATGATGATGATGATGAGGGATTTGTATGGCGCAACTTAGCCCAAGGGCATCAAGGCGCCGACACTAACAGAAAAAGACAAACAAACAGCACAGAGTCTTGCAACACCAGATCCAGGGTCTATGGGTAAGCCTCCAGAAAGAGCCAGGTTTTTAGTTGTTTACGAAAGAGCCTAGGCGAAGATTTTGCAGCCAGTTCTGCAGGGAGGGAGTTCCAGAGCCTAGGCGCCAGAGTGGAAAAGGCTCGACCTCCCCATCTAGCCTTTACAAATCGCGGGACAAGAAAAAGATTTTTGGAGGAGGAGCGCAGCACTCTACTAGGACTGTAGGGCTGAAGAAGGGACCTGAGACCTACTGAACCAGAGTCATAAAAATCCCCATGAGCAAGACAGAGAAGTTTAAAAGAAATCCTAGACTGGACAGGGAGCCAGTGGAGGTTTTTCCGGGCCAGTGATATTGAGGCAAGCCGAGGAAGATCCAGAACAATCCTGGCCACATCATTCTGAACCATCTGAAGGCGATGGACAGAAGACTTGTTCAAACCCCCATACAAAGCATTACAGTAGTCCAGTCTCGAAGAGACTAGAGCAACTGTAGCTTGTTACTGGGCAGCTGGAGAGAGGTATTCAGCAATCTTTCTGAGGACCCTGATGATACCACAACAGGTGGACACAGTTCTGCTGACTTGAAAGTCAAAAGAAAGAGTGGCATCGATCAGGACCCCCAGATTTCTGGCCGACAGGACAATCCCCAAGAGAAGCCGGCCACCAGTCACTAGACCAGATATCCTGATTGCCTCCAAAAATCAGGGTCTCCGTTTTATCGCCGTTGAGTTTTAAAAAGTTCCGGACCATCCACTTAGAGACTGCATCCATACAAGATCTGAACTTCGAGGCAGAGTCGGCCACCAATTGGGTGAGGGAGACCAAGATTTGGGTATCATCAGCGTATGATAACTCCTCAAACCCAAATGATCTCAAAACTGAGGCAAGGGGGGTCACTTAAATGTTAAACAATAAGGGACTTAGAGAAGAACCCTGAGGGACCCCACATTGCACAGGCTTGGAAGGGGACAGAAACTCGCCCAGCTTGACTCTCTGCTCCCTTTGATGGAGAAAGGAAGCCAGGAGACTAAGTGCCGAGCCTCCAACCCCTATCTCCCCCAGCCTGGAAACCAAGACCGAGGGGGACAGGGTGTCGAAGGCTGCCGTGAGGTCGAGAAGGACTAAGAGAGTGGTATGGCCCTTGTCAACCTTAGCACGGATATTGTCAATAACGACTGTGAGGGCGGATTCTGTGCTGGGTTGACTTCGAAAGCCGTGTTGCGAAGTATCCAAGAGGTTTGAGTCCTCAATGAAGGTAGTGAGATGGCAATTTAGGTGAGCCTCCAGAATTTTAGCAGGAGCCGGCAACAGGGAAATTGGACGAACGTTTTTCAAGACCCCCGGGTCCAAAGAAGCCTTTTTCAGAAGCGGTTTAACCACCGCCATTTTCCATGTGGATGGAAAGATTCCCTCTGTAATAACCCGGTTCATCACCTCAAGGAGGCGGGGAACAATCACCTCCCTACATGTTTTCAAGGTTTTTAAGGGACAAGGGTCCAGGGGAGAACCTGACTTGGTGCTATCAAGGAGGTGATTAATCCCTTCTAGAGTGAGCAAAGAAAAGTCAAGAAAACTCAACACTGGCTTCACAACCGGAGAAACAGGTGCATTGGAGGAGGGCAGAAGAGCGCTAGCATCCAGTTCTGCGTTGAGGAGTTCGAGAGAGTTATAAATATCAGCGATTTTAGTGTAGAAAAAAGTTGAGATGTCGTCACAGAGCTCCTGGGATTCAACTATCGGATCCGCGGTCTTAGGGGCAGAGAGAGAATCAATGATCCTAAAAAGATCTCTGGATGATTTTAGCGATGCCGTCAGATTGGTATAGTAAGCCTTTTTCTCCTCCATTATCACTGACTTGTATGCTTTAAGGAGAAGTTTGTGTTGTGTTTTTCCAGAGGGTTCAGGATGGGCATGCCACTTCCTTTCTTGTTTTCTTTGCGAAACAAAATCATTGAATGCAATATTATTTTTGCACAGGAACCTAGAGTTAATAAGGAAACCTATCTCTTTTACAGAGGAAGTAGTCCTCGGTGCTTTAGTGGACACAGGCAACTTTTTTGGATATGTGTTCCTATTGTATCCTTGATTACAACCACAAGAGTGAGCAAGATGTATCTTGTCAGGGGGAAAAGTATGCTGACATGATTTAGACGGGGGCCTTAGGAAGAGTAGGGTGTTTAAGGTATAAAGAGGGCTCCCTACCAGTAAAGAGAAGCGAGGGGCAGCCCGCCTGGCCCCTGGCACGTCCTCAGTGCGGACGGGCGCAGACGGGCTTTCCTTTGGCCCTCCTTCGGTGCGTGGTAGGCGCATCCGCTGCTCGCTTCCGCTGCGCGGAGCCATGACCGCCTTGATATATAGCGTCACAGCGCGATCCAGCAAGCCTGGACCGCCGACCTGCGAGCCTGCCTCCCCCAAGATGTCCGCCAAAGCCACAGGCAGCCTCCTAATCCCCAACTGCAGCTCAGCTCCTAATCGGCTGAGAGAATGCAAAAGAGGTAGAATGCGGCGCAGATTGAGGCAGTAATGCGGTGGGTATACAAGTTTCACTTATTAAAATATTATCCTGAGAAGATTAGCGTCTCCCGGCTTCCGCCTCAGGAGAAATCAGAAGTGCAGGGATACACGGCGCAGGTTAAAACACAACAAAGGAAAGCAGAATAAGTGTCCAAATTACAATAATACAGTTTTAAAAATCACAGAGATAGCCACCTCGTAGCTCCCGGCTTCCGCCTCAGGAGTTATGCAGAGGGTGCAAGAAACAAGAAAGGTAATCAGGCATTTAAAGAAGGGGAAGGCCCCAGGTCCCGATGGCCTACCTCAAGAAGTTTATAAGGCCTTAGGAGATACGTTAGTACCTATAATGACAAGGTTGTTTAATGCTCTTTTTATTGAAAAGTCTTCAATGCCGATTTCTTGGAATGAAGCTACGATAGCCCTAATCCCGAAACCTGGAAAAAATCCTAAGAAATGTGACTCCTCTTGGCCGATATCATTATTGAACAGCGACTATAAAATTTACACTAAGATTCTAGCCGATAGACTGTATGGTTCAATGGCCGTTTTCATACATGATGACCAGAAGGGGTTTATACGGGGCAGAACTTTAAAAAATCTAACATATACCATGGTGGCCTCTATCGATCTGGCCACGACATATAAGCTCCCTCTGGCCATAGTGGCCTTAGATGCAGCTAAGGCCTTTGATTGAGTTAATTGGACATTTCTAAAAACAGTGGCAAAGTTTGCAAATTTGAGATTGAACTTTTGCAAGGCTTTGGCAGATATATATGAATCCCCGGTAGCCAGAATCTTAGTTAATGGTTCTCTAAGCGATCCAGTACATATCTCCAGAGGCATGAGGCAAGGTTGCCCGCTGTATCCCCTCCTCTTTAATTTATATATAGAACCACGTGCCAGGAAAATCAGGGAGGATCAGGCTATTACACCTTTCAGGTATAAAGATTGGAGTAAAAAACTTGGCCTTTACGCTGATGACATCCTCATTTACACCACAGATTTGGCAGATACCTTGGGGAGGATCATGATTCTGACGACCAATTTTGGGAAGGTCTCTGGATATGAGATTAACAGGGAAAAAACTGAGATTATGTCCTGGAATGTAGAGGTGGAATGTGTGGCCAAAAAAGAAGAAATGAGGTACCTCGGAGTCATGATAACACAAGACATAGACAGGATCACTAAGGTTAACTGTGATAAGGTTAAAAAGGAGGCTTGCAGCCTTTTAAAGATGTGGTCACACCTTCAACTTTCTCTTATAGGACGGGTGAACTTAATCAAGATGATAATTCTCCCAAAATGTACCTTTCTTTTTGACACCATACCTCTCCCTTTTAAGAAAGAATGGTTAAAAAACATGCAAAGCCAAATTAGTTCCTTTATTTGGTCTAATAAGGGTCCCAGAATAGCGTGGAAAAACTAAAAAGGAGGGTGGAGAAAGGAGGACTGGCCTTACCAGACCTGCTCTACTACTCCTGGGCTTTCTTCTTAAAGAACGGAAAAAGTATTTTTGGCCACCCAAGTACAAGTAGGATGGGAGGAATGTGGGCTGTGATGGCAAACTCAGAACCAGGCGCTAATCAAGGTTTTTTATTTAAATATGCAGATCCCAAATATTTTTAAAAAGTTAGGTTGAAGACTCTTAAAAGTGTAGCAGAAATTTGGGTTAAAGTTAGGAAAGTGGCAAAAATTCCTTATCATAGCCTACTGGCACCTATTTGGGACTCCCCAGGTTCTCCGGAATGGACGAATGACGCCCTAGCAAGGCCTCGTTTACAAGCAGGATTTGTTCGTTGGGAACATATAATCATTGAAGGGGATCTGATTTCTTGGCAACTATGTAATCAGCAAACTGATAACCAATTGTCAAGGTTTAAATACCTACAAATGAGAAGCTGGTACCAAGCTGAGGGGACTAGCGTAGGGAGTCAGAACGACTTGGAAACCCGTTTGACGTCACAAACCGAACCAAAGAAAGAACTTGCGGCAATCTACTGGTCGTTGATTGACATGGAGGAAGGAGCCTTCAAACTGCCAACATAATTATGGGGAAGATACTTGCCGGAAGCACCTTTAGAACACTTATGGCAAGTATCAATGAGCATGTTATTTAAAATAGTCAAGCCTGCACACCTAAGAAGGAATCACCTTTTTTCCATTCATAGAGCTTACTGGTCCCCCAAGAGACTGTCGAAGTTTGGGAGAGGAGGGGATGTTGCATGTCCGAAATGTGGCAGCATGAAAGAGGATGATGTACATATGTTTTTGACGTGCCCAGAACTTCAGGTCTTTTGGAGTAACGTGAGTAAGGCCCTTTCAGAATGTATGAAAATCAACATTGAAGTAAGCGTTATGCTTGTCATTTTTGGGCAATGTGATTCAGCGGTGAAGGTTACAAACAATCAGGCCAAGCTGATTTTTCATAGTTTATTACTGGCACGCAGGGAGATTTGCAACAAAACGTGGATAGAGGGTCTACAGGGGAAATAGTTTAATGACCTACATGCACCCTAACCCCTAATCAAACTTGCAAAAAACACAAAAGGGGTGCTATTGGTCTGAGAAGGCTAGAAAGTGTCTGTTTTCTAATGAGAAAGTGTGTGTATAGACTAATAAGGATGACAAGGGAGAGAAGCCGGTGTCTGATTGAGCCGTTTGGCGAATACATGGCTCCTATTGGCTATCGGCGTAACCAATAGCGAGCGCGAGAACTTTATTGGTTCAGACCAATTAGGTGCAGGCTTTCATCTCTCTGCCTAGAACTACGAGTCTTTTACGGGGGGCGAAAAAGTCTCTCTTTCTGGTCCGCCTGTTCTTAACGGCGTTAGAACAGCATGACCCTTGGGCACACTTCCGGAGGCTGTTACTATTTACTAGATGCGTTCTCTGGGGTCCGCAGTAGTTGTATTTAAGCGCGCCGTCCTGTTACCTTCCCCTCAGCTCAGTAGGGGTCTGAGGTACCGACGGACAGGTGAGTGCAGCAGGGCAGAGCATACAGGAGGTTCATTTTACTCCACTTCATTTCATTTAACTCCGTCTTTTGACGTTGCATGGCGATTCTTTAACTGTATATCTCATCGGTTATACACCTCAGTTTGAGAACTTTTATCCAACTGTTGGCCATAAAGTTATGTACCTATACTTGGGGATCAAGTTAAGAGTGTTTCCATGTTTTTCCCTTTTGTTGAGCTTTTTCTTGTTTAGCTCAGCAGGTGTCCTGTACATCATGGTCATCCTATGATCAATATAGACACCTGGGGATCTGCAAAACTATAACACCAAGCCGCAATTTTTTGTGCTAATTTTTCGTGCGCATTTGGTTTTAACAACTTGAATTATTTAATGTTTAACATCATTGATCATCAGCTGGCTAGGCTAGCCAGGACCGCCGTTTTTTCTGCCCACTTTTACACTAGGAGATTTACTAAGGAATTGGATATGTACCAATACAAGATGTGATGCAATGGTATTTTTTTCCCATTTCCTTAGAGCGGGGCCTCATTACCTGAGCGAGTGCCAGGCGAGGTGAGGCCACTCCCAAGCAAATTTTGGGTGAGTGATTATATAACTAATAATAATTGAGCAATGTCTCTTTGGCTGCTATATGTCTCATTACATATATGTTGTTTTCATATTTGACATGTGTGTTTGTATACACTGTTTGTGTTTCAGGAGAGGATTTTTCACAACCATGACTTCATATCCTACCAGTAAGTATATCAACAGATGGTAGGTTAACTGCTCTTGCATGGTATTTAGTTTTCACTATTCTTTGTGACAGTTGCAGTAGTGTTATAATAATAGATCCTGAAGAAAGCCATTTTTTGGCTGAAACATGTCGACCAGTTAATCCACCAATGGATAGTAGTATTTGTTGAAAACTATCCACACTCTACTTTTAACCTTGTCATCATGGTGACCGTCTCAATACAATTAGTTTTTAGGCACCATGTTAGCCAATTTTAAAACAACACTGTCTCTTTTTTTCACTCTTTATTAGCACATACTTTTTGAGCACTGCAACTTATCATCACCCACAGCTCATAACATACTGCTGTCTGGCTTTCCATCACTGGTGGATCCGACACTAGAGTTTCCTCACAATATTTTATAGTGAGGTACCTAGTGGATACCAGTCTGCATTCAAAAATCCCAGATGATGTTGTTCCGTCAATGGGTGGGCTGATGGGTTTTCTTTTCTTCTCTCCCTTGTCATCCTTATTAGTCTATACACACACTTTCTCATTAGAAAACAGACACTTTCTAGCCTTCTCAGACCAATAGCACCTCTATTGTGTCTGAAAATACTCCAAGATTTGAAAATTGTGTTCTTTCTGTTAAACACATAGCCGCCCTAGATAAGTTGGGTCATAGTAACCGTGATTTTTGGCTCCCGATATTGGAATGGTGTGAAAGATGAAAGTTGGATAAGATAAGGCCGGTAAGGTTAAGATTGTCCAATGATTAAGCCGGACGCATTCACAAACTTCCTCTTTTCTCTATGCTCCCCTTTTTTACGAGGTTGGTGAGAAAGATTTAAAGGCAGGATGCGAAGGAAGGAGACTTACCTTTTTCTAAGTGCGGTACAGTTAGTAATCTCCTCACCCGTCGATGGTGATCTCTAATGCACTAATAGTTTCTGGTTATTCCAGAGAAATGCAGTGCGTGAGATTGAGAGTGTGATTTTACTCTCCAATGAGGCAAATGAAGAAAAAAAATAATTAAAAAAAATATATATATGTGTTTTTGCACAGTAGAATGGCTGGGCTGTGTCCTGAATCATAGGAGTGGAGCCTACTTCCCCATTGGTTAAAGTTCTGTGTCCATATTCACAACCCACTGGCCTGCATGAAAGGAATGTAGCGCTGTGAAGAACGTGCATGTTCATGTGTGCTAGAGACTGCATGTATGTGTGCCTGTGAGAGTACATAACATGGATGCCTGTGGGTTCCATTTTGCGAAGCCCAAGGCCTAGAAAACTCTAATAAGGTGGTGTTAATTGCAGACCCAGACATGATATGTGGATTGCTGACATTCCTGGGGGTGGGGGGAGATGTACAATGGGAGGGCATCACAGGCATTATATGATTTAGGAAAGGTGCTGGGCAGGGAGGCCAGAGCAAAGTGTCTATGGCAGATGTTGGGACTGATAAGGCTCACACTATAGGAATACAGAATCATAATCATTTGAAGCTTTGAGAGGCATATGTTGCAGGAGGCTCACCCACGTGTAACCTTTTGCTGCATCCATGACCTGAGTTGTGGGTCCATCAGCTCTGGTGCCACCCTTACTGGGGCAGATAGGCCCTTGGACAAAGAACAGAACCATGGAATAGGAACTTCAATGAGCCCGACACCCACATCACAGATGTCAAAAGACCAGGCCCTAAATCATATTTTTGTCTAGAGAGCCTGAATAAAAGGGAAAGCTGAAATACCACATGTTCAGTGCTGTGATAAGATCACCATGAACTTGATTTACTGCAACCAGGACCAGGGATCAAGAGTTGATGGTCTCCCAGCTGGACAGGGTGAGACTGCCCAGGATGCCAAGAACACTTGCCCTGAGCCTACAGCAAAGGCCTGCCTGCTTGCAAAGAACAAAACGCCTTGTGAGGCGGAGGAGAGCCTGGAGAGAGTGAGCCCAGTGGGGATCTAAAGACAAGGACCCCGGTGCACAAAGTTTAAGGCTGAAGGTTCCTCGGGACCAACATTTGCTGTGGAGCTGTTGCAGTGCACTGACGGCCATTCGTTTGTGCTTTGTGAGCTGTCACCAAGGGACGGTGCTGAGGCTGTCACCCGTTATTACAGATGAGAAGCCATCACCATAAGATGGCTGGAACACTGCTCAAGTGCTTCATTGGGGCCATCACCCAAGGAAACAAGTGAACTTGTGGGGACACTCCTGACTGCCAGAGGAGGGGACCCGCTTGACTTTGGAGCTGCCGTCCACAACCCCATGTGTGCCACCATGCCCAAGGATCCCAGGAGCAGCCCACCTGCCATCGGCTGCCTGACATGTGTCCTCAGAAGGATTCTCCAAGAGTGGAACACTCCTGCCTTCCCACTCAACTACCGGCCGCGGTTGCAGAGGTCCTTTACTGCCAGAGAAGGTTCCAGCATCTCCAAATGTCCTCTGTCCAAAACCAGACTGCAGCACATCTTTCCCAGTGCTGAAAGTACTGGAACACACACCGGAGTATAGGAGGGAACTGTTACGCTGTTGCCATCACCTGGATAAGACAGCTTGAGCAGAAGCTCATTAATCCTTGGGGACTAAGGCGCGAAGCACCGCAGTGAGAACTGAGTAGGAGACTTGCAGGCCCTGTCTATGAAAGTCGTGAATGCAAGCCTAGAGCAGAGGTGAGTTGCACATATGAGTGAGTCTCCTCACATACAACATAGATACTTCAGAAAAGGTTAGTTGGCCAAGCCGAGAGGGACTCAGTGAACTCACCCAAAGCACTATAAGTGGCGTTGCAAGGGAATGTGTTGATTATTTTACTATGGTAGATTTGCACTGTTGAGTGTAATATTTGTTTTTCCATAAAACTCAGTATTGGGCTGGACTGGATGTATTGGGGTGGCTGGAGGGTGTGTTGAGGTGTATGTTTACATCTACAATGGCACTCTACCTCCACCTCGAAAGTCTAGGACTGCTTGATCCATGCTACCACTCAGAGTCAAGTGCTAATGGGGTAGTACTTGGCTCAGTTGCACACAGCTCATAGTAGTCTGGTACCTAGGAGAGAAGAAGTAAAGCCCCCAACCACCAAGGTTGGGCCAAGTAACTCCTGCTTGTTCTGTGGCTCTCTGAAAGGAGTTCTGATAAGTTCATAAGACATATCAGGTGCTGGGGGCACTATATTCCTGGGTAAGTAAGTATTGCTCTTGTCAGTATGACACAAACTAGAAATTGACCTGCCCGAACTCCAAACTGAGCCCACATTTCTTCAAATGTTATGAATGTGTCTATGTTAAGAAGTGCAACCATCATTAGGCATTCTCCCACAATGCAGCTAGACAAACAAATGTCTTCATGCAACCCACAGTAATACAGAAAATCCGTCAGAATAAGGGAACTTATCACTTTTCAATATAGGGGATAGAGTAGAGGTTTAAAACAAGGCTGTTTGCTCGCTCCTATCTTTTTAATTTGTTTATATCAAATCTGAGCACTCTGTTAGATCAAGCAATAACCCATCCACTATCCATTGGCAGTCAGCTCTTGACATCCTTACAATATGCAGACAATGTTGTGCTTGTTAACCGGACTGGTGTGGGTCTTCAGAGGCTTTTCAACTAATTCTTAATAATTGGAAGGGCTCCAAAGCAGTATGCTTCAAGATGTGGCAAGAATGACTTTCCTTTCTTAGAGGTGCTGATAATATCTCCCTACAACTTTCACCCTGGCGATCTCAGCACAGGAGAATATGGGATTCCCTTGATGGCTTCTCCTTAAATATGAACCACCTTGAATACGAGTGACTCTTCCAACTGCCTATCCATGTTTGAGCATCACATACAAAACAAAGACACACCTGGGAAACATAACTTGACTTAACGGTCTCATTAGATGAAAGTAAGTCAAACCACTTGATTACTACTGGCAGTTTTCCATTAAGGCACACACCTATGATCACGCTTTTCTCCCTTTGTTCCACCACTTGGATCTACACCAGAATGGATATGCTTCATCTGAGTAGCTCCTCAATCTATGGTCTTAGAATGAAATGAAAATAACGATGTGTTATGATTAAACTAAGTTGAAGTTGCCATATATATTTCTGTATAGATTGCGCAACTGTCCACTTCAATGAGATATCTCACGTGTCATAATGGTATGATGTCAACTTGTTATTACTCGTCCTATGCCAGGAAGTTAACATGTTTTAATGCCATGTAACCATTCTCACTAGCTATATTTGTGGCAGAAAAACTAGCAAACACAACAAGTACATCCTGTCACTAATTCCGTTGTTACGGGTTATTCTGGCACAATTAATCCTAGTGTTATCCTTTGCCTCCTCAGCATTCCCCCAAAAACGAGGGTACTTTTTAAATGTTTCCCAAAGTAAAGCGTATCGCCTGTTACCTCATCTCCATAGTAACGCATCGCAAGCCCAGGTGATGCTCAAATTTGGATTTATTGATTAACAGACCGACCAGAAGGCCTCATTCATTAAGTATTCATTTTCTCTGAGTAGTGCAGGTACAGGCACAATAAAAGTGTACATTTGGAAGGAGATGCATATGGGTGCAACACAGAATGAGTAGGGGTCAGGGCTGGTTTCTGCCCTTAGAGAACTTCAAGCCTAAAACTTATCGAAACAAAACAAGCATACAATAGCTTTAAATTAGTCCTGAATAATTGAAGTGGCTTTCTTTCCTGGTAGATAAGGATAAAATCTGGAAAAGAAGCCACTTTTGGATGTGCATTAACTCCTACAAGCGACTGCAGAACCAAAGCTACCTAGCTGAAAGCTAAGGATGCTATTTTAAATGAAGGCTTATGCATTTACACTTTGCATCATGCTCCTCATTAGATCTTCTGCCAAACTGGGTGCTTTCAGCATCTCATGGTGCATGTGGACTGTGTTTGCTTTGTCATGAAACGTTTTTGCACCTCCTTTGCATTTGCCCCAGTCTCTTACCTGAATGTAGACATTGGTTACGACCTCTGTTCCTACAATTCAGCAATAGAACCTGCTGCCAAACATTCATTTTCTGCCTGAGTGGTGACTTTCTCATGCTGACAATTTATTTGATTAAACTCATGGACAAAGCAGAGGGTCTTTTAGTTGGCAGCAACCCACTACCGACAGCACAGGTCTAGGTGGGTTAGCTTAGCTGTCCTTGATCACGTTATAAAGTTGGCTGGGCTACTCAATAATCTTTGTCACATGCTTGGAAGCCGTTGTTGGTACTAAGGTTTTTAGTGATTTATACTGCTTTATTATCTATAAATATGCTGACGTAATTAATTTTAAGGAAAGTCATCCTAGATATGAAAGTACTTTATAGCGGTTGGGGTACCAATCACTCGCCTAGCTGTATCATTGTTTTACTAATTTTTTATTTGATCTTATAGTGATTGTTGCTGATTAGCAGTGCTCTATCGTGATGGATCAATTTAACACAAATGTTTTTGAGGGTTGTATTGACACTAAGCACTTTAGTGATGTATGTTTTAAATTACTTCTGACACCTAGCACTTTAGTGATGTAGGTTTTAAACTGTTGCACTTGAGCAGTAGCACTTTTGATTGAAAAAGCCTTTAAAAATGTAGATTTAAAATTATGTTACTTCTTTTTTGTTACTTCTTTTTAGCACCTTAGTGACTTAAGTCAAAGTGGGAGCAGAATCTTACTTCTCTATCGTTCAGTACTTGTGATTGAAAATGTATCTTTTGGCTGATGGGAAACACTTTTAATTTACATCGTACCCCTGGTCTTCAGGGGAATGAATTTTGTACATTGGTGAACATAGACCTCTGTATATTATACCTTATTGTAATGTGTATGGTTTTTAATAACTGTGATAACATTTATTTATAGGGAATGTAGTGGGCAGGAACGCCTGCCCTCTCGACCTTGCGCTCAATAAACAGAGAAACACATAGGTTTCTTCTCCAAGTTCAATTTAATTTCATCCAGATGTAAACAGATTCAATTCATTCTAATTGATGAATATATTCAAAAGTTTCTTGCATGCATAATGGTAATCTTATGTTGCAATATCGTAATTCCACATTATTTAGCGTCCACCCAATGCATTTCGGGTCAGTCACTATGACCCTTCGTCAGGGGTCTGAAAACAATGGGTAAAACAGGACCAAATTAGTTACTCCGAATTGGCTATATAATAACGACATTTATAAGCAATAATATCCATGCTTAGGACGATGGTTAACATGCGCTGTGAACAAGAGGGTGAAGGATACTTAACTAGGACGGTGCTGTAACGTGCTCCCAAGTGTCTACTAAAACGAGTGTCCGTGAAACTTACAAAACCGCGTGAAGTGCCTTACAACGATGCCACCGAAATCAACATGCTTACCATGGAATACGAGGAACCCAGTGCAAAGAAACGAGTGTCGGTTAGTATGGAGAATCTACTTACGAAGGATCGGACGCTGCCGTTTCCTCAGAGGAAAATGTCGGTATCCACAGTTCTATGAGAACCGTGATGATAAGTGGATCAAGAGTCACCTGATCGGGAATCTAACCAATGGGCGCCCGAGAAAACCCAGAAAGGAAAACACCTGTCACGTGATCTGAGTGTCCATGCTTCATGATGCGGAAGTGTAAAAAGTGTCAAGGTTTAGTGGGAATGTGAAACTCGAATCCCGATGGGAGTGCAAACTGAAATACCGTGCTCAGAGTATAATAAAGAAAACGGATATGCCAGCGCTAGCATTATGACCAAGATTAATACAAATACATGTTCATGATACAGTGACACTATATTTTACAAAACCAATAAAACAAGAGTGTTCTACACGATCATTCATCCCGACTGGGTGAGCCGTATTCAGTTTTTTGATCCAGTAAAATTCCGCTCTCAGACGTTGTTTCAAGGGGTCCATGTCTGGGCGTTGTGGGATGGTCTCAAGAACCGTAAATCTGAGTCGAGATATTTGATGTCCCGCTTCTTTCCAATGACATGCTACAGTTGATTTGACATTCGCAAGTTGAATATTGCTCTTGTGATCCGTGATGCGTACCTTAATTTTACGTTCTGTTTGTCCAACATATATTTTGCCACAAGGGCATTTGATTGCATAAATGCAGTTCATAGTGTCACAAGTACTGGTGTGATGCAGATCTACTGAATAACCTTTGGTGGGATGAGTCAGAGTTTTACCAGTAATCACATTGTTGCAATGAGTGCAATTGTGGCATTTTAACATACCTTTCCAGTTGGGATTCGCTTTTTTGGTTGTGTTTAGTAATTCTTTCAAATTCTTAGATCTTTGGAATGCAAATGTCACTTTGTCACTGTATATATCCTTAAGAACTGGTTCAGATTGAATTAAATGCCAGTGTTTGTTGATGATGCGTTTGATTTTTGTGGATTCGGTGGAATATTTCATCACACAAACTGTTTTTTTGCTTGGAATCTTGGATTTCTCCTGTAACAAAGTCATTCTGTCGAGTTTTTCAATCCTCTTTAACGATGTGTCTAGAATGTTTTGAGGATAACCTCTCTGTTGATATTTCACTGTTTGTTCCTTGAGTGATATTGAAAGGTCTTTGTCATTGGTCGTGATTCTTTTCAATTTGATGAATTGAGACGTCGGTAGGTGCTTTTTCAGGGAATCTGGGTGAAAGCTTTCAAATGAGAGGCTGGCGTTTCTGTCTGTTTTCTTTTTGAAAACTTTAGTGCTGATTGAGTTCTTGTCTAACATCACTTGGACATCTAGAAATGCAATGGATTCATTTGCAATGGTGTGAGTGAACTTGATGCGTTCATTATGTGTGTTCAATCTTGCTATGTTCGACTCTAGTTGATCTTTGGAAACTTGCCAGGTGATGAAAATGTCATCTGTGTAACGTTTAAACATTACTAGTCCAGATGTCCATTCATGATTATGTAAAACGTGATCAGTCTCGAATTTGTTCATGAAGATATTGGCATATGAGGGAGCCCCCCCCAAAGCCCATTGATGTCCCGTTGCATTGATTACAAAATTGACCTTGCCACTCGAAATAGCTGTGGTATAGTGCAAATTGCGTGAGTTCCAAAATAAACACTTTTTGTGGCTC
Organism: Lissotriton helveticus; assembly: GCF_964261635.1. Classification (NCBI taxonomy): domain Eukaryota; kingdom Metazoa; phylum Chordata; class Amphibia; order Caudata; family Salamandridae; genus Lissotriton; species Lissotriton helveticus. Next base: position 1,096,832,418 of record NC_136061.1, on the reverse strand, counting down.
TTCCAAATCGCTGTTTAGTAAACTCCATTCTAGAGCTTCAATGCCCTCATTGTGCGGGATAGAGGTGTATAGCGCCGTGACATCTATAGTACACAACCAGTATGAAGAATCCTCCTGTAGTGATACTGTTCTGAGTAGGTTCAAAAAAGATGTGGTGTCTTTGGTGTAAGGACAATGACACCACAGCTATATCGCATCAAGTTCACTCACACCATTGCAAATGAATCCATTGCATTTCTAGATGTCCAAGTGATGTTAGACAAGAACTCAATCAGCACTAAAGTTTTCAAAAAGAAAACAGACAGAAACGCCAGCCTCTCATTTCAGGGCTTTCACCCAGATTCCCTGAAAAAGCACCTACCGACGTCTCAATTCATCAGATTGAAAAGAATCACGACCAATGACAAAGACCTTTCAATATCACTCAAGGAACAAACAGTGAAATATCAACAGAGAGGTTATCCTCAAAACATTCTAGACACATCGTTAAAGAGGATTGAAAAACTCGACAGAATGACTTTGTTACAGGAGAAATCCAAGATTCCAAGCAAAAAAACAGTTTGTGTGATGAAATATTCCACCGAATCCACAAAAATCAAACGTATCATCAACAAACACTGGCATTTAATTCAATCTGAACCAGATCTTAAGGATATATACAGTGACAAAGTGACATTTGCATTCCAAAGATCTAAGAATTTGAAAGAATTACTACACACAACCAAAAAAGCGAATCCCAACTGGAAAGGTATGTTAAAATGCCACAATTGCACTCATTGCAACAATGTGATTACTGGTAAAACTCTAACTCATCCCACCAAAGGTTATTCAGTAGATCAGCATCACACCAGTACTTGTGACACTATGAACTGCATTTATGCAATCAAATGCCTTTGTGGCAAAATATATGTTGGACAAACAGAACGTAAAATTAAGGTACGCATCACGGAACACAAGAGCAATATTCGACTTGTGAATGTCAAATCAACTGTAGCATGTCATTGGAAAGAAGCGGGACATCAAATATCTCAACTCAGATTTACGGTTCTTGAGACCATCCCACAACGCCCAGACATGGACCCCTTGAAACAACGTCTGAGAGCGGAATTTTACTGGATCAAAAAACTGAATACGGCTCACCCAGTCGGGATGAATGATCGTGTAGAACACTCTTGTTTTTTATGACTGATCTAATTTTTGTAGCATTGACTTGAGATGAACACTGACCCCCATCAATACACCATTATTGGTTTTGTAAAATATAGTGTCACTGTATCATGAACATGTATTTGTATCAATCTTGGTCATAATGCTAGCGCTGGCATATCTGTTTTCTTTATTATACTCTGAGCACGGTATTTCAGTTTGCACTCCCATCGGGATTCCAGTTTCACGTTCCCACCAAACCTTGACACTTTTTACACTTCCGCATCATGAAGCATGGACCCCCAGATCACGTGACAGGTGTTTTCCTTTCTGGGTTTTCTCGGGCGCCCATTGGTTAGATTCCCGATCAGGTGACTCTTGATCCACTTATCATCACGGTTCTCATAGAACTCTGGATACCGACATTTTCCTCTGAGGAAACGGCAGCGTCCGATCCTTCGTAAGTAGATTCTCCATACTAACCAACACTCGTTTCTTTGCACTGGGTTCCTCGTATTCCATGGTAAGCATGTTGATTTGGGTGGCATCGTTGTAAGGCACTTCACGCGGTTTTGTAAGTTTCACGGACACTCATTTTAGTAGACACTTGGGAGCACGTTACAGCACCGTCCTAGTTAAGTATCCTTCACCCTCTTGTTCACAGCGCATGTTAACCATCGTCCTAAGCATGGATATTATTGCTTATAAATGTCGTTATTATATAGCCAATTCGGAGTAACTAATTTGGTCCTGTTTTACCCATTGTTTTCAGACCCCTGACGAAGGGTCATAGTGACTGACCCGAAATGCATTGGGTGGACGCTAAATAATGTGGAATTAGGATATTGCAACATAAGATTACCATTATGCATGCAAGAAACTTTTGAATACATTCATCAATTAGAATGAATTGAATCTGTTTACATCTGGATGAAATTAAATTGAACTTGGAGAAGAAACCTATGTGTTTCTCTGTTTATTGAGTGCAAGATAGAGAGGGCAGGCGTTCCTGCCCACTACATTCCCTATACTTTGGTTAAAGGCACGGTTTGACTACGTGTGACGACCTATGCGCCACCCTGATTCACTAACTAAACCTATCGATCAACATAGCGTGTGCACGGGGATAACAAACTTGCTCATAACATTTATTTACTCACACTTTTCACTGTTCAGTGCCAAACCAAGGACATCAATGGTACCAGAAGAGAGACTACTAATGCAGACCTGTGTAGGGTCTTGTACTCATGCTTCAGGACAACACATCCTGGGCAACCAGCCAATAGAAGAGTCTGATGTTTGGACATTTCCACTCACTAGTTCTGTATCCACTTGATCCAACAGAAACCTCGCCTATTCACCCACTATTTCCAACCATACAATGTGTTAGACTTATCTTTAAACAGTGTTGCTTACAGATGAGCTGATCCTATCTCTTTCAGGGCTTACTGCTGTCTCCAAATGCATTTAATCTGCATCGATATGCTGTGATTAATGAACACTTGTTTGTATAATATATAGAATTTTAGATGTTCAACTGTGAATAATAGGAATGTTTTTCACTGAGGGCTTCTGATAGACATCATACTGATAAGGAGAATGAAGCTCAGATATATATGATACCAGTCAGAACACCAAGGTTAAAAGCAAGACCATTATTCACAGTTGCCCACCTATAATGTTATGTTATATATGTGCCCCCAAATCACCTGCCCCTGATTCGGACATATATGCAGAGGGAGAGAAGTAAAGAGGGAGCTATACATAAAAAAAATAGCCTCCTTCCACCCACTCACACTGCTATCAACATATACCTTGCCCTTTTCCTAATTTGAAAAATAAATATATGGTCTCCTGCAACCCACTGCCAGCACTTGTTCATCCCCACCCAAATCCAAATATTAAAAATATGCATGTCTACTGCCCGCACCTCCAACACACTCTACCTCATCCTGCCCCTTCCCTCTGTGAGCGTGGGTCTGCAGAGACCTGCTCTGACAGGGGAAAATGCAGTTGGCCCTTGCACAGCACCACCGACGCTCTCCCTCAGGTCTGCGAGGCTGGTGAGCCTGGCAGTCGCCATTCCGCCACCATGCTCGGATCTCCGGAGGCCAGGTAGGGCAGTGGAAGAAAGCAGAAGCAAGCTCTTCCTCCTGTGACATCACAACAGTCGGTGAACACTTTGATAACTCACTGTTTTGACGTCACTGCAGCAAATAGTCGGATTTTGATCCAGTTAATCATAATACAGTCTTCCTACGAAAGTGATATATAACAATTTTTTTTTAAACATATCAATGTAAACTAGATAAAAGCTATATGTTTCCATATCAGTGGAGCAAATTAGACCTACTATCAGGGTCATAGAGAATTGCAGAACAAGTGAACAATCCATTGATTATCATTAATTTGCTCCTGCAAACTACACAGGTGTACAGTTCAGATTGTCAAACGTATAGAAAAAAAGATTCTTATGTTGGAAAGCTGCAAAACTTGCAATAACATTTTATTTTGGAATCTGCACAAATAATTACCTATGTATCTGCTAGCTAGCTTGTTCATAGTGTAGTGTTAAAAAATATATTGAACAATGCTGGCGTGACTTAAATGATGAATTAAAGAAAATAGGCAATTAATGACTATTTTTAGTAGGAACAACACTTCCAAAGCAATGCATCTATTTTGCTGTCCTACATTTGCAATGGGTACACAGTGTGTTGTTAGATATCCTTATAAATGTTGCACAATGCTGAAGAAATAAGAATCCAGGGGAAATGCCCTGGGCATTACCATATTACTTGTAAACAAGTTAACAGCATACCATTATAATCTGAAGGGATGGCAGCATGCTGCAGAATTACTACAGGTGTATTGTAAGTACAACATGAATTTAAAAAGTAGTGAAAATGACTTTGTCTATAGATGTCTTGCAAAAATAATTTAATCCATCACCATATGGCCTTACCCTCGCAAAGGAATATTAACGAAGACATCCATAATTCGTCTTCTGCCCACATCCCATTCATATTGTCTCCCTTGTCCTGTATTCTGCTTATCTCATGGAGATTCTACCACTTCCTCATTGCACACCATTAACTCTTTTATGCATCATTCTCTTTATCCTTCACCAGCTGACGGGTTCTCCTCCAGCCATACACATATAGCACCACACACCACCTTCTCCTTACATAAACTATTCTCTCCTCTTGTACCAATCACATACTTCCTTTGTACTGTACACTCCTAGTTGTATTCAATCTGCATGTTACTCTTTCTTCAGTTTTCTGTCATCTTCTCACTACGCACCCTTCAATACTGCCCATTTCACACTTCCTTGTAGATATTTGGATCAATGTCATTGGTATGTCAAGGATGACCCCTCTAAGCAATTCCTTTAGAAGGTGCCCTTGTCTTGGAAAAATAATACACTCTAGGGGGGCTTTAGGGGCTAGAAAATAAGGAGCCTCAATGTATGTATGTATTTCTTGATTGGTATAATGAAGCTTCTAGAAAATATAATTACTCTTAGATGAAGAGTTTAAAAGACACATATAACAATAAGAATATCAAACAAAAATGAAATGTATTTCGAGATACCACCAAACCCACCACCCCCACTCTCCCACCAAACTCTGTCCACAGGGACCCACAGCAGAGTGACTTACCAAAATATGATGTGGGACAACCAGAAAACATTATTGATTTCTTTACTCAAATATTTACAGCTCCCACTCACAACATCGTATTGCCCATCTTCAATCAGTCCGTCCATCACAGTGTAGAGCTCAAGGAGGTGTCAGCACCGGTGCCTCTTGCAGCACATCTCTCCAAATAATTAAAGATGAAGTAACACCTTTCCAAAATGAAGGGCAGATTTTTTCACAGGTTGCTGGTCATACTGGAAGTTGCACTTTGACTCCTGATCCTACTACCAATGAAACTATAAGGTAGCTGCCATCAAAAGTAGAAGAAATGAAAATCCTTATCTATGCCGCAAGGACCTCCAGGGACACCTGAAATTTAGAAGAACTTTTCTCAAACATTAGAGTGAGCCACAAAAGTGTAAAGAATAACGTATGCTAATGTTTCATTGTTTAATCTAAATTGACCTGACATGATACTGCCACCAGAGGTTCCCCAGGGGGTATCTGCAACACTAGTGTGGCAAGTCACAGAGGATTAAAAAAGCTGAAGAATTACCAGCCGTTCACACATGGATTCTTGAGAAAATAATTAAGGTTTGCCCCTGCATGGCAGGCTGGGGAAAAATAATGATTGTAAACAAATTAAAGGGAGTCCTGAGCCACTATCTAGGCCACCTTAAAATGTTTTCAAACAAAATTCTGCCACAAACAATCCAGAAGAAACTTCTAAACAAGCTGTAGCTGCTGCATTTGTAGAAGGTCTTTTGATGAAATTGCAAGAACAGTTCACACCATATATATTAGATAGCAAAGCAAGGATCTGGATGAGCTTTTGTCATTTACCAACCATTATCTAAATTGTCAGGAAAGAAACAAAACACTGTAGCAAAATGAATGGCTCTCAAGATTCAACATAATGAACCAAGGAGAAGATACCATAGAGAGACATTCCAAAGGGTAAGTGTCATGGAACAGGGAAAGGTAAGGGTCAGACCTTAGTCAGGGGGATGGATGGACTGCTATAATTTTGTCCAAGAAGGGCACTGGAAGAATGAATGCCTATAATCATCCCCAGCCAACAGAAATGTCTTCAGCTTCTTCCTTATTTGTCCCTGCCCAGTACTATTAACAGTTTCTACCACCTTACTTAGATATTAAGACCTTACTTAGACCATACATAGCTAGCCTGAGGTAAAGTAACTTCATCATGACTCCACTTGTCCCCATAGATGAATGTAGAATCTTATGACTCCAGCCTAGTGAAAGACAAAGTTACAAAATGCATGGTAGATACAGGTCAAAAAGGAAGAAGAGCAACCCAATATATCCATGTGAACTTGGTATAAATGTAGCAACAAAGAACAGGTGTTCACTTCGAACTCAATTATAAACACCATATGATTACACAGAATTCTGTCAGACGCAATCTGTATAATAGTAATTGTAATGGAACAGACATGTTTTCTGTGAGGGAAACATCCTTTACAACGCAACTTTTACCACGCAGTGCTATTACAACGCAGGTTTTACAACGAAAACCATTACAACGCATTGCGCTGGGGGGGGCGCTCTAGGATAGGGAATAGATTTAATTTACTATCCAACACCTTCCCTAGTGTCCACGGGGACTGGAGTTGGAATAGTAAATTAAACTATTCACTATCCAGCACCCCAAAGCGCTATGCGTTGTAATGGTATGCGTTGTAAAAACCGCGTTGTAAAAGCATGCGTGGTAAAAGCATGCGTTGTAACATCATACATCCTTTCTGTGAGAACTTAATCCGTTCACAAGCTCGAAAATTTTACTGACCACCAGTATGCCATCTTTTTTTCATCCAATTTGGTTCAGCCGAACAAAAGTTTTTATTTGAAAAACACATAAGCAAGGATTCTCATCACATTGATCAAATGATGGAAAAACCAGAACCAGTGAAAAATAAAATGTGATCATTTGAGTGATAATCCCCTGATTGCAAGCTTTCATGAGACATATACAATAATATACTGTTTTTATACATTTATCTCCTTGTGTAGAACTCCCTGTATTCATATTGGTGGCCCTTCTTCAAATGCAATTCCTCCACACAGGATTGTTGTAGTTTGGCCTGTACTGGTCAGCACAACTGTACAGTGCTTTTTGACCTTTGGTTTACTAAACCCCTCTCCAGTGACACAACCAGTATATATCTACAATTATTAATTTTATTTGAATTACCCACTATTTTCATTTTCCCAAGACTAATTACTCCCACCCTCTCAGTCCCCCAGGTTTTCCCCTTTAGTCTCAATAGACCCTAGCATCCGCCATTAGGGCGAAAGGTTGTCGACAATAATAAGAGACAGACCTTAATTTTCTAGAAGAAACATATATAATCAAACACATATTTAAGTACATTATGAAACAAATAGAATCTGCACAACCAATGTACCTCGGTTAAATGCTGCAAAGGCATTGCCCAGAATATCTCCATTGGTGGGGAGCAAAGGAGGGTTTTCAACCCGTATAGTCATCCCCAGTAGTGCAAGGCATTTTATTCCCCACCTGCAGTCAATCTAGTACCCCCAATCTACCTGTAAAAAAACCAGGAAAGATGCCCCTTTGTGCAAGATCTATGAGTGGATAATGCAGTGTTTCTACGTGATTTCCTGATTGTCTCTATTCCTGCCACCATTTTTCATGTAGCCCTGCTACAGCAAAGGAGTTCACCATTGTAGACCTGTGTGCATTCTTTTCCATCTCCATCCCTCCTGACATCCAGGTCCGTTCTGCCCTCACATGAACAAGGTTGCCCATGTGGCACACTGAGTCACCTTCTCTATTCTCCCAGATCCTAAAGAAGAACTTGGATAATCAAAAGTTTAGAAGGGGTTCTGTATTAATGCAGCATATAGGCGATCGTTTGAAGGCTTCCTCCTCCGAGAGGATTTGCAACCCTCGGTTAGCACAGGGAGGGACACACAGCCAATTGAAAGAAATTACTGCTGTGCCTGCCCAACAGGCCAACAGCATTTGTCAGACTCAAATTTTAATGTGAAGAAATCACATAGTTGGTTTATAGTTTGAAACTTTTATTCTTTGCTTTATGTTGTCACATTAGGACTATCCGAGGAGTTAGAAGATTTGCATCTGATATTGAACCCTCGGTACCTTGAGATATTCCTCAGGGCTTGATTATTTAGGCGTGTAATTAAAAAGGATTTTGTTCAAATTGAAGAAAAGACTTATTATTAATGTTTTTTCCCAATTATTGTGATTCCAATTATTATGTTCATTAGTATTTTAAAAGAGTTCTCATTTGCATACCTGGATACATTGGTTTAATGTTTCTTTTGCCTAACAGGCATATTAAAAACCTGAATAAATACACTGAAACTGAAATCTGTCAGCAATTAAATATGGAATGATTCTCAGAGTCTCACATCCCACTACAGTCTACCAAATGTGAACATTTTCTGTTCTGGCATGATACTGCCAACAGTAAATTTTAGGATACTTCTTCCTAGTCAAACTCCTTCTAGAACTCCCCCATCTTCATACTCTAGAACATTTACAATGGACAAATGAAGCACAAAACATACACTGCTTTGAAGTAATCCCTACCCTGAGACGATGCTTTAGGTCTCACAAGAATATTTTAAACCATTCGCTCATCTTAAATTAATAGCAATGGCTCCATGTTGCTCAGTATGCTGAGTGCTCTCGGCAAGGGATCATAGACAGTGCGCTCCTGCCCAATGTCAATTCCATCTGGGCTGAGTTGGTCATCGGAAGAGAATGCATAGAATTGTTTTCTTGTTTCATTAATTGGTTGAATACCATGCATCAACATTTCACTTTTGCTTTTGAGGTGAAAAACATAATCTGCCCTTTTTGGACCTTAATATTAAAATAACTGATGGCAAACTAGGGTCCTCTTCATATTGTAAACCTACAGAGAGGAATATACCCTTACTCTATTCCAGCAACCATCCCAGAATACTTAGTAATGAACCACCATAGGGACAGTTACAAGGCATTTTTAGGAACTCGAAATGGCATAGTGATAATTTTAGGGAAGATGCTATTCTTGCCAAAAAGTTACACAACAGAGGGTACCCTAAATGTTCGATTTCTCATTTACTCAAACAGGCTTAGCACTTCCCCAGAGATGCCTTACTCATCCACAAAGAGTAAAAACCCAACCAACGTGTACCACTTGTTACCACGGTCAGCCCTACGAGCGACCTAGTCTGCAAAATCATAAAAACAAAATTAGAAATTGTTAAGATTTATTGAACTATTCTCTGGACCACCTCTTTTCTCATACAAAAGATGTCATAACCCCTCGGAACATTTGATTCAGGTCATGAGCTCTCAGGCCAGAGACCTGCCAGTGCTGAAGGGGGCCCTGGGGCCCCTCTGCACCGCAGGGGCTGGATTAGGGGGCTTTTGCTGTGCCATTGTACCTCTACCATTTCGAGATTACCACCCATAGTCTACAATTTTAGGTGCCAGAATTATTCCCTCTGTTGCCAAGCTACTAGCACGAATAATTTCAAGCATTGTACCTTAACATATGATCTAAGACTGTTAACTTATTCACCAATTGTATTTCTACAAATGTTATATTTGCCATTCTGTGTCATGTGGACTCCTGTACATTGGACAGACGACAGACGTTGTGTTCACGGATCATTCAGCACAAATTCAGAATACGGTGTAAAACTGAGAATGCTCCTCTGGTGGTGGCCTATATTTCAGGGAATTATAGTGAGGAGGATTTCACATGGCAGGTCATTGAGCAGCTTCATTTACCTCTGCAGGGTGGCAATATCAGTGAACTGTTAACCAGAAGTGAAAGAGCGTTGGATTTCAAAGTGCAACTCTGTTAACAAGGAGTTACATTCCATAGAGAAATGGAACAGTATAGGTGTAATTTGATTTAATTTTGTTTTAGAATTTACAATATTTCTAGATTGTATGCCCTTTCTCAGACTACTTTTTCTATGTCGAGTGGTCTCTGCCTTATCCTGTTGTCTCATCTAGATTCACATGCCTTGGTTTTCGGCCCATACAGTACCAAGCATAATTCAGTATCTCATTATGGCTGCATTATGGTCAGATATTGTTTATGCATTGACTTTTCTTTTTGGGATTGATTCAATCATCGTGGCACCTCATATTCTGCCCCTTTATAATTCTTTCAAAATGCAGACACCATGTGGTCCTTATTTAATTGTTTCCATATTTTTACATAAGTTTTCATTTGGTTTAACCTTTTTAATTATTAAACTCTTCAGCAATTTACACCCATGATTTGGACAGTATGATTGACTCTTTTCTCTTACCACCTAGCTTACATGGTCTAGTTTATTTTAATTTGCCCAGGGTCACGCTGAGTTCACAAGTTCACCATACGTTAATGCACACTTGAGCATTCTTTTCTTTGGCAAACTTTTCATTCAACCTTGATTTCATTATAGACCATGTACTGAGGTCTCACCCTAGGCTGTAAACCTGGCCTTGTCATGCTGCAGCAGAAATGAGACACGCGCACACAGTTTAATGGTGTGAGGTAAGGACCACGTGTGGTCTTCGACCATTTACCATATAGCCTCTGGCCATGCTTGGCCAGAGGATGTACAGGGTGCAGTTCTGGGGTATATCAGCACTGCAGGGGTGGTTCTTGCTGATTGTTACATCCCTTCCCAACTTAGCATCGGATTTTGCTGTGGTACATCCCATGCTAAGTCTCTGAGTCTGTGGCTCGGGCTCGGTGGATTGGGCCTGAGGTCATACAGTTGATGACATGAGCGGTTGCCACAGTTTTCAGGTTCCTGGTAGCCCTGGGGGCTGTCAATAACATTCTTTTTAAGGATGCTTGACTCATGAGTAGAGCTCCTGGTAGGTGGCTCTTTGGGCCCACCTCCTGGTACGAAGCATCCCAATCAGTCTCTTGTTCTTCGATTTCTGAAATCGGCTTGGCTGAAAAATCCACTCTTCAGAACCATTCCACTTTTCTAGTGACTGTCTCTTGGCCCTTTTGGGTAGTGACCATGGTACCAACTGAGCGGATGACTGCCCATACACCTCGTTCGAAACTTCTATCCGGGTGGCCTTTCCGTTATCAGGGCCTGGTCCCTGGATGACAGCACCCAAACTCTTGCACAACGCATCTTGCTTGCATGCACATTCGTTTGAGTGCGTATGGCTTGGGCTTCAGTTGGGTCGTATGGAGGTGATGTCCATCCTGGGGAGACTGGAATGGTGTCAAGCCTATGTCCATTAAGCTTCAGAGACCATGGTGACATTTATTTGGTACAGTGGATTGTTCCTCGGTATTCCCCTAGGAACTTGTGCATGGTCAGCTCTGGATTGGTGCAATCTGTAACGGAGATTCTCAATATTTTAATCGGGGTGCACATGAAGCGCTCAACTTCGCCATTGGCTTGGGGGCATTGAGGGGTATTCCAGTGGTGTCTGATCCCCAAGTTGTTGCGTGGCTCCTTTAACTCTGACCCTTGGAATGGTGGGTTGTTGTCTGTCTCTAATTCTTGCAGTAAACCAAACAGCTCAAAAGCCCTCTCCAGCACTGGGGCTACTTTGGAAAAAGCAGTTTAGTCTATCATTTCATCGATGGGGTACTAAGAGTAGCTGTCATCCATTATTGCTGTAATGCGTCCATCTGGGAAGCTTCCAAAGTCTAGGCTCGCCTGAGACCACAGGGTAGTGCTCGGTTCCTCATAGTTTGATGGTGGGCGTCAGCAGTTCTTGGAGGCTTGTGATCTGACATGCCTCATCAACGGCAGCTTCCAGCTCAGGGAACCAAACCTTTTCTCTCTTCCAGGACTTCATCCGAATGGTCCCGTGGTAGCCTCCATGCTCTGTGGCGTTACCTTTTCTTTCAGACTTTCGGGAATAACGATGCGCGAGACCTTCAGGTGTGATGCTCAGTTCGTCATGCACTCTCCACCGTTTTATCAGGCGCTCCATCTCTGGGCCATGCCAGCCATTGGCATTTCTCAGGAAGTTCTGCCATGAGCCTCGTTGGAGAGCATCCATGACTTTTACTAGCACTGCGCCGGACTTGGTGACTTCACTGATTTCCTGGAGGCTTGGTGCCTGCGGGCATGCATCTTGTGTCACCTTGCTGATGTATTCTTCTGTGGCATCAGAGCTGTCGTGATTGTCAATAGCAGGAGGGGGAAGATGACGGGAGAGAAAATCTGCCAGGTTCTTAGCCCCAGCTCGGTATTCCATGTGGTAGTGTTGTAGCCTGTTGGTCCATCGTTCGATACACAGTGGGGGGTGTGGTGCTGTGCAGCAGAATAGGGGGAAAACTAGCTGATGATCCGTGACCAAACGGAACAGCCTGCTACTGAGGTATAGGTGAAAATTGTCACTTGATAGCTAATGCTTCTCTAACAATCGGGGAGTATCTGGTCTACGGAGGTGTGAGAGGTTTGCTTGTCCCACTTGCCTGGTTCCACCTCTTGGGTGAGTACGGCTCCCTGGCCTACAAACTGACATCAACTAGGAGTTCAGTATTTCTCTTATGGTTGAAGTAGGCCATTGTTGTTTGCCGACTAAGGCTCCTTTCACTCTTTGCAATGGCTCTTCCTCCTTCTGGCTCCACTGCCAGGGGGTGTCCATTTTCATCAGGGAACAGCAGGGCTCAGAGACGGCCATGCTTATGAAGCTTCATACCTCGGAGACTGTTGTCGGTGCTGGGGCTTGTGTGATGGCATGTGATTTGTGGGGGGTCAATCTGTACTCCCTGTAGATTGAAGATGTTTCTGAAAAACTCTGTGGAGGGTGACGCTGTGTTCTAATAATCTCTTTAACACTGTTCGTAGGTGTCTGTGGTGCTCTTCAGCGATTTCAGAGTGTACTAGGATGTCATCACTCCAATTCATGTCTCCTTGTAGGCCTGACAGCATCTTCCTGATTGAATTTTGGAAGACTTTCGCCACCGAGGATATCCCTAAGTTCAGCAGCTTATATCTGCACAATCCTAGATGCTTTGAGAATATGGTGATATAGCGGCTTTCTTCTGCAAGAAGTAGTTGGTGGTATCCTGGGTTAAGGTCCAGCTTAGTAAACCACCTTGACCCATTCAAGTCAGCAATGATTTTGCCCATCATCGGTGTAATGTACCGTTCCGTTTGATGGCTTGGTTGGAAAGTTGCACATCAATGCCTGCATGGCCCATGGCAGGAGCTGACCAGTGCTGAGTAGCGATGTTGTATAGGGGGGCGACTCTCACCTCCGCAGTCAGGCAAGTGGGTAATCGCCGGCCCGCTTCAGCGTGTGCTAGGTGACATCACCTCCACAAGGCCTGCGCAGTTCACAACTGGAAACAGGCGGAGCCAAGCAGGGTTGAGGTAGCTGCACGGACGAGTCGGCGGGAGCTGTGCCCAATGAGTCATCGTTCTGTGCTCTTTACCATCCCGAGGCCAATGGAATGGTTGAGAGGCTCAATAGAGTTTTGAAAGAGACTATCTCTTTATCTAAATCTATGTTTCTAGATTGGAAAAACGAAGTTATAGAAAAGATTGATGATTATAGGTTGACGCCACATTCTACCGCTGGAAAAACTCCTTTCTTGCTTTTTAGAGGGAGAATTCCTAATACCAACCTTGAACCGTCATGGGTTAACAAGTACACCTTGGAGAAGAGCAAAGACAATCGAGCAAATTATAGTGATGTACGAGCTATAGAGGATAGTAAAGCTGTGCAAAGAAAAATGTACTTTGATTTTAAGAAATCGTCTAAAAGAACAGAGGTGAAAATTGGTGATTGGGTTGCAATTAAACAACCTGGATTAATTTCTAGTCCAAAATATCTTAAACCCATGGTAGTTATTAAGGTGTTTAATAACAATGTGAAAACCCATGATTATAGGGTTTGGAACCTGAATAGAGTAGTAGTGTTGAAAGATTATTCTCATAAGTTCTCCAATGGTGTGGAGAAAGACAATTCTCATAAGTTCTACAATGGTGTGTCCAGTGGTTTAAGCAATAATGTGAGGGGAGGTGGTTCTCTACGATGCGCTAACAGACCGTCTATATGTCCCAAACATCTTGATGACTATGTTGAAGCTTAAATGCCTATTGATGTTGTGCATAGTTGTTAATCACCTTGATAACCATCTCCAAGTTCAAATGCTTGAAGAAGTTGTATATAGTTGTCAAATTTGTTTTTGTTTATTAAGAAGGGAGAACTGTGGTATTCCATGTACTTTCTTTATACTTCTCATTTACTTCTTTCTTCTTGTCTCTATGATCCTTGTGTCTTCTTTGTTATCCTTCTAGATTTAGATTGCTATCTATGATCAGAATGTGTATATGTCATAAGATGCTCATGTAAACTTGTAGATTCTAGTTCAGTTGAAGACTGCCTTTTCCTAGCTAGTAGATGGGATCCTTCTTGAAGATTAAACTATTTCAAATCTTACACCTGCTTCCAGCCTGACTTATTTGTCTCCATAGCAGATGGAGTCTGCAGCCCATCCTTGTCGCCAGACTCCTGGGGCCTCACCAGTTTATTATATAGCATCTGGCTATGCCTGGCCACAGGATGTACAGGGTGCAGTTCCGGGACTTACCAGCACCACAGGGGTGGTGCTTGGTGATTGTTACAGACCAGTTTGCTACCACTTTTTTTTGGGAACAGTTTCCTTACAAATCTGTAAACCATTTACTTATTATTCACTTCAATTATTTTCCAGTGCCAGTTTATACCATTTTAATTCAAACGGACGCGGCTGCCTGAGATTGCCTTTGCAGCATACCATGGTTGGATTCCGCTGTGGGTCCCACACCATTCTTAGATTGATACTCCTTTCTCACAGATTTACGAGTTTTCAGGAGGACCATATTGGTGTCCGGTTCTGTCACACATACTATGTGACTGTGTATTGTATTATTTCAGTTACCTTCAACGTACCCAGTTTTTCTTCAAATCTGTAAGTTTATTGAGATACATTTTTTCCAAAAGAAGATTACTTCATGTGCAGTTTCTAAGTAACTTGTTTCAGGAGTTTTTGCTTCTCATAAGAATTATACTTTTCTGTCTTAAAGGTAACTCAGAAAGACATCATCAGGTTCCCCAAATATGACCATAATCATACAGTGATATTTGTAGACTCAATAGATAACTGCGCTAAAGTGGACTTTTTGTTGATGCAGCTATTTTTATTATGCTGGGTTACATCCTGTCTTTGTCCTGATGATGACCCTTCAATGTGGCATTGATCAAAACGGTGTTGACAGCTATCAGGTTGAGAAAGACATTAATTAACGAACATTTCATGTGAATACTTTGATTCCTTTTGGATTACTGACTCTGCACTTACTATTTGCAGAATGCCTTGAGCTCTTTCCACAGTAGCCATTTTTATTGTGATCACTTTTGTTGCGTCTGTCACACAATTGATTGAGCGCAGTGTGTTTACACTACAATGTGCACTTATTACTCAGACATTCTAAATTATTCAGTGTTTAGGCTGCAAACAAGTATATATGGATAAAGTGTTACTTTAGTTTAAATTGCACTCTGTGGTTGGCTAGCGGATGGACATAGGAAATACCTAGAACGCCCCGTAACTATAGAGGAAGTCACAGACATCATCAGGCGTCTGCCCAACAACAAAGCACCGGGTCCGGATGGCTTTGTAGCGGAATTTTATAAGGCATACGTGGACCTCCTTGCGCCGCACTTAGTGCGGATGTACGGGATGGCACACGAGGCCCAGAAACTACCAGCTTCACTACGGGAAGCCATGCTCATCACGCTACTAAAACCGGGCAAAGACGCTAATAAATGCGATTCCTACCGTCCATTATCCTTGTTAAATGTAGATACCAAAATCATAGCTAGTCTGCTGGCGGACAGGCTAAAGCCACTTATGCCACTGTTAATTAGACCCGACCAGTCAGGCTTCATTCCAGACAGGGCCACCACACACAACACCCGGACACTGTTCGCATTGGCGCATTATCTGGCTCCAGAAACGAAGGCTGTGGCAGTGCTCCTAGATGCTGCTAAAGCATTCGACACAATAGGCTGGCCCTTTATACACGCGGTGCTGGTGCGCATGGGATTCCCCTGGATATTTCAAGGATGGATAGCGATGCTCTACACAGACCTGACAGCACGCATCAGAGTGAACCGATACATCTCAGAACCCATAAAAATCTGCAGAGGCACTAGACAGGGGTGCCCGCTCTCACCAATGCTTTTCGCTTTAGTGCTGGAGCCTCTAGCCTGCAAAATCCGACAACATTATCACAACTCAGCGATTCAAATGCCCTCCCGACCCATACACATCTCACTGTACGCGGATGACATGGTGTTGTATGTTAAACACCCGGAACAACACTTGAATCCCCTACTAAGGGAATATATAAAATTTGGTCACCAAGCGGGCTTACAGATTAACTGGGATAAATCTATGGTGCTGGCACTTACAGACAGCACGCAACCGACCACCCTAGACTATCCATTGGAGTGGCAAGAAGAACCCACTAAATATTTGGGTATATGGTTCCACAGAGACCCTGAGGTGGTCATTAGAACGAATTACGGGAGGGCGATTGCGACCCTGGAGGATAAAATAAAAAAATGGAACAGATTGCCACTTTCGTTGGCGGACAGGGCAGGGATAATAAAAATGGTGCTCTTGCCAAAATTTCTTTATTTATTTAACAACATCCCAATAAAACCCCCCGCTGCTGTCTTCCGCAATATCAAAACACTAGTACTCAGTTTACTGTGGGCGGGCAAGCAGGCACGGATGGACCTGCGCACCATGACATTGCCATATGCCAGGGGGGGGTTCAGGGTACCTGACTTCTACATGTACTACCTGTGCGCGCAGGCGCAATACGCACACTTTTGGTATCATGAAGTGCCCTTCCTAACTCATGTGGCGGTGGAGGCGGGCGACACTGACCCGATTCCATTGGCTAATATACTCACGCACAAACGTACCAGACTACATGATCGGGATATTAACACGGTCAACGCGACCGCTGAGGCGTGGCGGCTAATAGGCAAGGAAGCGAGTTGCCTGCCACTGTACGCACCTGCACTCCCACTGGCTCACCACCCAGCCCTCTCGGTGACACAGGAAAAGGTTGGCATGGATCTGCTCCGGCAGGCCGGAATCGACACATTGGGGGACCTATACAAAAATGGAGAATTCCAGACGCTAGATAAATTACATTACATCACAAATCCATCCCCGCTGTTTCATTTTAACTTCTACAGACTACAGAGAGCAATACGAGAACACTACCCAACATCCAGAGGAGCCACCAACATTGGTACCCCTACAGCTGCTCTTGACTACACCCACAGCATCACACATGGTGTCCAAGCTATATGCGAGTACACAGGGGGCGGTGGGAAACAACACACACAAGGCCAGGGACAGATGGAGTGCTGGGCTAGCAGAACCCCTGACGGAAGTAGAATGGGACTCCGCATGCATGCTTACGGGTATGCTGACGCCCAACGGGAATTTGAAAATTATACATTACAAGTACTTACATCAGGTCTACCACACCCCCCAGAGGCTACACAAGCATGGCCTGCGGGAGGACTCGAACTGCTGCCGGTGTAAACAAGCAGATGCTGACTTCATGCATCTAGCGTGGCACTGCAGAAAGGTGGCGGGATATTGGGAACAAGTCGTGCAGGTGTTGAACGAAATGTTGGGGGTTAACTTGCCATGCGAAGCAAAAATCTGTTTATTGGGTATAACCCCACACTTGAGAGCCTTGAAGCGTAAATTCTGTGCTATTGCCCTCCTGTTAGCTAAAAGGAGGGTGTCCATACATTGGAATAGTAAAAGGGCTCCAGAGGTGAAACGCTGGATTGAAGACATGGTATATTGCCGAGACACGCTCAACACATACGAGGAGGAACTACCAATTGGCTCTAGGCCCAAAGACTACTGGGGGTACCTACGTGTCTATTTACTTGAGCATGGTAAGTCAGATTCAGAATCGGAAGAGATGTAGTGGGGCTTCTGATGGGGACAACACAGGACGAACGAATTTACAGTGCTGGCACCTGGGAGGGAGGATGCTGTGATGCAGAGGGGAGGATGCAGAGAGGAAACTACAAGTTGGGGAATGCACATTTAAGTTACATTTAAGTTAAAGGGAACAAAAAACTGTAAAAATGTAAGATTATTGATGTATCAGGCAGCGGACGCAGCACTGACGTGCGACTGGGCTCTATCGGACAATTCGCCGCCGGTCCTCTGGATGTCGGCTGATGGGCTGTGTACATCTAACAATGTTGCTAATAACAATAAGTGCTGGACGCCGGCCAAGTGAGGTTGTAGGCGAGCACGCTATTGATGTTTATCGATTTGTCTTGTATGTAATGAACAACAGTGCATTAACATTCTTACACCAATTAAAAAAAAAAAAAAAAAAATTGCACTCTGTGGTCATATTCTTGCTAAGGGATTGTACATGTTTCACAATACATTATTTAAGTATTTCACAAACCATTTATAACTAGTTTAATGATACCTACTAGGGTGTCCCGTTACTGACAGATTGTGGAAGACTGAACCTAAGGCTCCTTCAAATGTATTTATTTATTTATTTTTTTTTTTTTTTTTTTAAAAACCTTTATTGTAAAACGTCAGAAACAAATACGGGCCTACAACCATCCGGCCGGCCTCAACAACGTTTCGAAGCACATAAGCGCACAACATGGCATCGCAGCAGTACGTCAAACAAATTACAGTCGATTCATATCACATCGGCAGACATATACCACTGGGAAACAGGAGAAGGGGAAGGACCATCGTTAAAGGTTTTCTTTTTTATGCTTGTAAATAAAATAGTAAGTTGGAAGGACTAGGAAGGATCAAGGACCAGACAGAACAACAGAATTGAAGCGGGCAACTCACAGCAAAGATCCAGCGCGCATGAGAACATCGTCAAAATGGCGGCACCAACACAATACATAAGGATTGACATTCGCAGAACACGTCGTGCGCCAATAGCTACCCATCCCCGGACAGCTAAAACCCTTGACCCAGAAAAAGGAAAAGAAAAAGGCTTAAAATAAAAAGGAAATAAAGGCCCATAGAAACCAAAAAGAACGAAATAACCCCCCACCCTACAGCAATGCGGAGGCTACGGCCTACCCCCCCCCCAGCAGAGTGTCTGTCGCCCACTAAGGAACCCGAAATATAGACAAGAAAGGAAGAGAGAAAAAAGGAAAAATGAAGAAAAAGGAAGAAAAAGCCCTAACAGCAGAGAGAAAGGGAGCGAGAAAAGAATAAACTAATCCACTACTCCCCGAAAAAGGAAAGGTGAGGAGGAGCCCACCCAATATCAGGATCTCCCGGACATCCCGGCCAAATACACCATCTACGCCACATGCAACAGTAAATTCGGAAGACATGAAACAAAAAGAGAAGCAGAATCTGTTACACCCAGAACCTGGGGCCAAAACACAACCCCCCGCCAATACATCAGGAAGAAGAAGGACCGGAAATTTCAAATAAACGTAGGCAGGGAAAGTAAAGCAATCAATGTGCGCAACCACAATCGCCCATCCCCGAACCCCAAGACCAATACAGAACCAACACCCCACTACCCGGCATGTGGATTACAGTCCCAGCACTAAGAACTTCAGCAGGCGAAGAAAAAAAAAAAACAAAACAGCCTCAACCCAGCCCCTTACGGTCCAATGTGCCAACAGAGTCCAACTGCGCGATATTTATCACTGGTGGGGCAAGCAGACGAGACGACCTCAGCAGAGTAGGAAACTGGCCGCCATGAACTGTCCAACACAAAGCCCAGCACGGCACGAGCACAGCAGGAGAAAGACCACGCAGCAGTAGAGCACAAAGAAAAGTCAGCCCAAGCAGTAGAATCAGTTCCGGGGGAAGATGACGAGTTCCAACAGTAGTCCCCAATGAGGCTGCCAGACATGGCTCTTGGAGAGAGTTCCCACTCCGCCGCATAAGGCCATGAGCAGCAGATGTCTTCCAGGCTAGTACATGTAGCGACACGGTGGGAGCAGGATCTTGCGCCGGCAGCGCAACCGTGGACATCGGAGTAGATAATCCGCAGTAGTAGGGCATAGGATGTGGCGCAGCGCCCTGCACTCGCAGGCAAGCTTGGTCGGTCGGTATCACATTGGATGAAATAGCGTCCAGGCGGTCCCCCAGTTCTCGAGCAACAGTACGGTGGGCGACACGTAGCTCACCCAGGGCTTCCAAAACGTCGACAATCCGCAGGGGCGTCTCAGGGAATAAAGGTGCAACAATTCCCTGTGCGTCGGGCATACCAGCAGAAATCGGTGCTCGAGAATGAGCGTCGTCGTCCCAAGGGACCAGGCGATCCCCGAGTTGCCACTGCACACACCGCTCACAGGCGTATACCGAGTCCTGATGTCGGACGCCATCTCCTTGCACCGTTAGCCAGGTTCCCCGCCGGCGACCACCACAACACAGCCAAACTGGGGGTACAGGGGCAACACAATCCATTCCTGCACCTCGCACGATGTCAGGGCAAAGCAACATCAAACGGGCTCCAGCAGCACCCTGGGCAGTCTCTCCCCAATAGCGAGTGCGAGCTATCTAAAATGGCGGTCACCGCGCTGGGGGAAACAAATGTAGCGAGAGTAGCCGTCCGAGGCCGGGGCGAAGATAGAATGTAGCGGTTTCAGCCTGGAAGCAGCGTGAGGGGCAACAGAGCAGGATGAGCTGCCAAGAGGAATCAAAGGCAGCAGTCGTTCTCAACAGTCAGCGCCGCCCAGCTCGAGATGGCCGCTGTCGTTGTTCACAGGGTCGGCCACACAAGCAGAACAAAGATCCGGGCTCAGCCGCGAGGCATCAGGGAAGGGCGAGGGCGCTCCGTCACTGTTACAGCCCAGAACGCAAAGTTAAGCACATCCCTAGAACCGGGTTCTTCTCCCGACTCCGGTAGCGCCGGTCAGATTCAGGATCACGAGCAGGATAGGGCAGGAGACGGGAGGAAAGCGAGAAGGTCGGCGGAGCCGAGGAATCAGGCGGCCATCGCGGCTGCTGCTAGGCTCCTCCTCTCCAAATGTATTTATTTAAGAAGTTTAATATAGCGCTGGCCTGACCCGAGGGTATCAGAGCACTTTACATCAGATACAATGCAGAGAATCACATAAAACAATAATAGTAAAGGTCGGCGGCGGAGAGTTCTGATTCAAAGTCTTGCGGACATAGAGCCTGCTTCCGGGAAAAGACTGCTCCTATCAGTTCCATAGGAAGCGGTCGAGGAGCAAGGTTTTGAGTTGACTATTGAATTTTACAAAGGAAGGGATAGTTCAAATCTTCCATGAAAAAATCAACTACTGGTGCAAAGCACCTAATGGGTAGCAAACACCATCCTGGTGGGAATAAGGTGCCAAGAGGGTCACCAACTAGGGTGCAAACCAGTGGATTCATCGATAGAGATCTTGGCTTTGAGGAAGTCAGCAGACAATTTTTTGTTTACTGTAGCTACGGAGGGAGGGAAGAGTGAGGAGTTCTTGGAGCACGTCAGTGACTCCTTACTTTGCCTGTCATTAAACTGCCGGTATTTAAGTAAACACAACCATGAAATGTGTGAGTTAGTAATGGATTAAAAGCCAGTAGGGTTGTTTTTAGTTGAAACTTGGCTGCATGGACAATCAGCACTTGACATTTTGGAAGCACTACCAGAAGGATATGCTATTTTAAGAGTAGATAGACCCGAGCAGAGGGGTGGAGGTTTAGTGGTGATTTTTAAAAAAGAATACCAGGTAAGAATCAATCAATCAATCAATCAGAGGTTTGTACAGTGCGCTACTCACCTGTAGGGTCTCAAGTCACTGGGGGGGGGGGGGCAGCTCCGGGTCAGTCGAAGAGCCAGGTCTTGAGGTCCTTCCTGAATGTGTGTAGGGTCGGGGCGTCTGATGTTCACCAACAGCTCTTTCAAAGTCCTGGCTGCGATGTAGGAGAAGGCTTTCTTGCCTGTTCTGTTTCTGTGGATGTGGGGGACCTCAGCCAGGGCGAGGTCGGCAGAGCGGAGGTTCCTCTCGGGTACGAGGAAGGATACTCTGTCGTTGAGGTATTTGGGTCTGATGTTGTTGAGGGATTTGCAGGTGTGGGTAAAGAGTTTGAAGGTGACCCTCTTCTCGACGTGGAGCCAGTGGAGGTCTCGAAGGTGTTTGGTCATGTGTTCGTAACGCGGTGTCCCGAGGATGAGTCTGGCTGTGGCGTAGAATGACCAAACTGCCAATGCTAGGGTGCGAAGCATCGCTCTTTAATATGTCTTTAAACAGCGATTGGTCAGTTGCATGTCTCCTTATTTATAGACCCCCAGGCCCGGCAAGAACATTTATTAATGAGTTGGTTAAAATAGTGCCCCTTTATGCCATCCGTTACCCAACTTTTGTAATCCTAGGGGACCTGAATTTACATTTGGATAACAAGCAAAATCAAGAAATTTGTGAGCTGACAATGGGATTACAGGCCTTGGGTATAGAAGAGTTAGTCCACATTTCTACGCATATCAGTTGTCATATATTAGATAATATCTTTTCTAATAGTAATCAGGTGAAAGCTTTGCCACCTGTGCCTATATTATGGTCTGACCATTCAATTCTTCCATTTAAGATTAAGAAACCTAGGAAGGGCTCTAGTAAACTGACCAATAAAAAAAAAGTTCAAAGGGAGGGTCCTAGGGATAATTTGGAGACCAGCATAGGTTTGTATCCCCAATAATATAATACAAAACAGTGTGAAATCCTTGGGTCTGAACTGGAATTTGGTAATGAAAACTATAAAACAAAAATCGCTACAATGAAATAACACAGAACCAATAGATAGTGCCCATAGATCTAACAGTGGGCAGATCCCTTTATAGGACGAAATCCCTCCCTCACCAAAGGTGACATGCTTCATCATTTGGGATTCTCCTCCCAGGGGAAAGACCTAGTTCCTCTGAGGGCTACAACCCTCTCTCTGAGAGGGAGGAGCTCTGGGATGTTTTGAGTATTAGTAGAGTATACTAAACCCACAAGTGAGAAGCTATAGTACGAGTGAGGACGCAGCACAAACAATAAGAAAAGTGCAGGATTTGTGAGCTAAAACTAGCTAATGAGCACAAAAAACATTTTTATTGGGATATGCCCATTGCCAGGATTAAAACGCAGTGCACCAGTGGTATGGATTTAAACCGCTTTGGTGTACGTAAAAAAGTGGTCAACATGTTTCAGTCTCAAAAGTCCAAGCATGGACGGCTTTCGTCAGGACCTCAAAATGGTGCTGCTGCTAAAGTGAAAGTGTGAAATGAATCAAAAAGGATATCAAACACAGATGAAATATCGTATCAGTCTGTCTCATGAAGAATCATAACCTAAAACACCAAAGTCAGTCATCATAAAGCTATAACTGTTTAGCAATGTGACACAAGTGTCGGTTCTGTGAAAGAAAATGATAAGGAAATCGTCTCTTACCCGCGACTGCTGGGACACCATCCAAGTCTCCTCTTGGATTAAGGAGGCAGTGGATTCCCTAACACCTCTGAAACCCTGTAAGAGTGTCTACTTAAATCCTTCAGCGGAATGGTTCTCAGAGGAATTAGCATTACTTAAAAAAGAATGTAAATGTCTCCAAGGTTGCTGGAGGGTGAATTATCAGACTGTGAACAAGTTGAAATATCTAGAAGCACTTAAATATTATCGCAAACAAATTAGGAGAACGCGTATGGACTTCTACACTGATAAAATTGAATCTGCTAAAAACACCCTAAAAATATTTTCTGTATTGTCAAACAACTTACTTCCTTGGAGCGCGTTACAACAGCATTGCCAGCTTCCACGGACTACTGTAATAAAGTAGCTAGTTTCTTCCTGGAAAAAATAGAGAAGATACATGCTACCTTCCCTGAAACCAGTAGGAACAATGGGCCAGATGTAGGAAGCCAATTTGCGACCGCAGACACTGAAAGTCGCAGAATTCCAGCGTTTGCAAGCGCAAATTAGCAGTGTGCAATGTAGCACACAAAAACCCCCTCTCAAAATGAGGAATCGCAAAATTTGCGATTCCCTATTTTGCGATTGCATTTAAGGAATGGCAAATTGCGATTTCTTACATGCAATGTAAGAAGCACAAAAAATTGCAATTTGGCTGTAAGGAATCACAAATTATCACCAACTTCAAGTTGGTGGTAATTTGCGAATTCCTTTAAAAAAGCACTTTTTTCCTTTTTTATAAGTGCCATGTGGCACACATTCATGCCCTTATGGCATGTATATGCGCCACATGTGCACACATGCACATTTCAGGGGTGCAACAGGGTGTCCCTCTGGAACCCTTTGCACCCTTGAAATTGCGCACGTAATTTGCTAGCACCTATTGGGTACTCACAAATTGCGTGCACAATTCCTATTCATTCCAATGGGCCCCTAGGCCCATAGGATTGAATGGGAAGGTATTCCTTGATTGCGAATCGCAATTTGCAATTCGCGATTAAGGAACATTAAGGAATCGCAAAAAATATTGCGATTCCTACCTACATGGCCCTATATCTCTGCCCTACCTAAGAGTGAAACATCATATGAGGGAAGCTTTACTTTTTGTACACCAGTTGAAAGAGAGGTACTTCAACTCATGTCGGTAGTCAAATCAGGCTCTCCCATGGATATTATCCCTCCAAATATGCTATTACGAGGGAAGGAAGCTATTGTACCAGTGCTCACAAACCTGCTGAATCTATCTTTCTGCTCAGGTCAGGTTCCAAAAAACTGGAAACACGCAATGGTGGTGCCGTTATTAAAGAAATCATCCTGGGATTCTGCGCTTCCAGAAAATCTGAGACCAGTATCATTGCTCCCATTCTTTGCAAAAACTGCAGAGAAATTTCTAAATTCCCAATTGACTATGTTCATGGAAGATTGCCAGGCACTTCATGAAACTCAATCTGGTTTTAGGGCTTTACACAGCACCGAATCTGCCTTACTCCTGGCTTCTGAGGCGTTAAAAATAGCAGCTGATGAGGGAAGGATGGCAGCATTGATCTAAATGCAGCTTTTGATAAGGTCTCCCACTTCCTTCTTTTGGAGCGTCTGTGGGAGGCCGGTATCAGAGATAGCACTTGGGATTGGATCAAACATTTCCTACAGGATAGATCTTTCCAGGTTCTGCAGTGCCCCTTTAAGTCTGAGATATGGTCTCTGTCCCAAGGCGTGCCACAGGGTTGTGCCCTCAGTCCAACATAATTTAATGTGTATATGCGCCCACTAGCAGATACTGTATTGAAACATGGGGTGAAGCTGGCATCATATGCTGATGACACTCAGCTGATTATCATATTGGAGCAGAAGGATATAGAGGCAGGGCCTAAATTCAAAGCCTGCCTAAGTGATTTGGCAAATTGGATGAAGTTCAGTTACCTTCAATTCAATGCAGGCAAAACTGATATCATGGTAATTGGTAAACAGCCTTTCATCTGGTCCCATAGGTGGAGGCCAGAAGAACTAGGACCAACCCCGATTCCCAAACCGAAGATTACAAATTTGGGAGTCTGGTTTGATGACACCTTATCTTTTACATAGCAGATATTATCTCTGGCGGACACGTGCTTTGGAATGTTAAGAGTTCTACAAAAAGTCCTAGATCTTCTTCGTCTAGACGCCAAAAAGGCCCTGGTTACATCTCGTTTGGATTATTGCAACATTCTCTTTTTAGGGGTCCCAAAAACCAATTTGAATATGCTGCAGAAAGTCCAAAATGCAGCTGCCCGGAGTATATTGAACATCCCGAGGCGAACCCCGGTGGGAGCGGTCGAGAGGGAGCTACATTGGCTACCAGTGCAGGCCGGAGTTACTTTTAAAGCTCTATGTTTCTGTCATAGGATTCTCAATGAGAAAGGACCTAGGGCCACATGTACGACCATCAATTGTGCGACTCGCAAAACTGGATGTACAACAGTGTGTTTAACACTGTTTTCGATTTCCAATGGGGCCGCAAATTGCGAGGCTCATGAATATTAATGAGCCTCTCGCAATTTACGAGCCCATTGGGAATGGCAGGCCCTCCCAGGCATGGTGGCCTGCTGGGCTCAGCAGACCACCATGTCTGGGACTGCTTTTAAATAAAGCAGTTTTTGTTACTGCAGCCCGTTTTCCTTAAAGGAAAACAGGATGCATTTAAAAAAAAAAAGAAACATTTTTGTTTAATTATTTAAGGGCAGGTTGTGGCCCCTGGGACCACTGCCTGCCCTTAAAAAATATTTGTAGAGCCTGTAACAAAGCCGAGAGGGTCCCCTGGGCCCCCTTCCCATTTGCAACTCCATTACCACCCTCTTGAAGAGGGTGTTTATTTGTGAGTGTTTTGCAACCGCAATTGAGGTTGCAAAACATTGATACATAGGTTTGAGAGTCGCTATTTGGAAGGGAACGCCTAATTCATTTGTGACTCGCAAAATTGTGTTAGTACACAGCCATTCCAATTTTAGCATGTGCAAACGGGTCGCTAACCTGTTTGCACATGCTAAAATTGGTCGTACATCTGGCCCCTAGTTACCTGCACCCCTTACTTACCCCTTACAGACCTATCCGGAATCTTAGCTCCGCAGGCACCGCTAAGTTGGTAGTGCCAAAAATTCAAAAGGAACGTTTGGAAGGGAGGTCATTTAGCTTTCTATCATCTAAAGCATGCAATAAACTGCCATTGGAGCCGAGGATGCAGCCTTCGGAAGTGCTGTTCCGTAGAAAATTTAAGACATGGTTCTTTCAGTCAACCTCGGGGGACTGGTGTTAATCTCTGCTGTTTTCGGATAGGGCTTCTCGGTTAAGGACTAGGGTTTTTTTTAATAGGGATTTGCTGTGAGGACTGGGACACTCTGTTGGGAGTAACCAAGCACTCTATAAACTTTAATCTAATCTAATCTAATCTAATCTATGCCCCATGGGGATCAAATTTAGAGACTGTGACTCTGATCCTTTTATCGATAAATCACTTTTTAAAGGTAATTGAAGGACATTTGATTGAGCAATACATCACGGGACAAACTTGAGTTCTGACTATATAAAAAAGAGAGATGTTGGTATTCCTTTTTCTCCTGGTGAGATGAAGGGTTCCTCGTTACAATACAATTATGCATCTTCATCATGATTTGTACCAGTCAACTCTATGCAATTGTCTGATAGTAAATGTGTTTTCCTGGCAAATCTGCTGTTTACTGAAATGTATTTGACACTATGTACTTGCCCATTAGTAGGAGGTCAGACAACCAGCTTCCTAATTAAATATTAATTAGGCAGCTTTCTATTTGTAACCCCATGCCATTTGCTATGAACACAGTGACAGCAGAAAGCCATCCCTGCATTTGCCTTCTCAGAAGCCTTTGCCCCCTTAAAGGAGCAGAGGCTGATTTAAAAATATGTTTGCATTTGGGAAGACAGTGTGGGGAGCAGGCAGTGGTACCCTTGATCAATGTTTGCTCCATTGAAGAATTGAATACTATTCCCTTTGCAAATTAGTTACCATCTCCTTTGAGGTCTTGTTAACTTTTCAAAGATTTGTGACCACAATCGTGACTGCAAACCTATAATAATACATACCATTGCGAATCGCAGTTATGAGGGGATGCCCCTTTCACGATTCCCCCTAATTGTGAATTGTAATGATTCTGAAAAAACCCTTTTGCAACCAGAAACACATTTCTGACTTACAAATGTATTTCAGAACCTGGTCAAACTTATTTAATCAATCGCAAACACTATGATTCCACAAATATCAAGGATTGCCATCATCAGGTTCTAAATTTCCGACAGATAAAAAACAAAAGTCATTAATGCACACTAAAATATATATTGAGATGATTACAATTCAGAAGCAGTTTCACAGTACATCACAAATATTTAAGGTATTGTCCTGGTATCTATTTGTGGACAATGTTTAGGTTTATATAGAATGGGGATAAAAGGTGCCCGTTGAAAAACAAGCTTTATAGCCATAATGCATGCACACACTTAAATTGGTTAATCAAAACAGTTATTCTTCCTTTCTTTCAAAGTTCTACTATACAAATTACATTTAAGACGAAGATGAGGTACGTAGGTGTGGAGCTAAGAATCATAAATCTATAGATATCTATATTTGTTTACCTTCAAAATACAGCGAGAATGAATGTTCTGGATTCAGTATTTTCACAACATGACAATATTGACCTTGATATTGCGTATAGATCTGATTTAACTTGATGTTGCTTCATGTAGTGACCATTGTCAGCAAATAGTGAAGTAGCAAAGCATACTGCATGTGTCAGTTTTTCCCATTACTTTATTTCCTTACTTTAATGTTTCCAACTTTTCCGAGGGGGGCCATCTTTCGACAGTCACGTTATTGCGATAAATGTATTTGCTTTAATTATAAATATTCTGAGAATGTATTTTTATATAGATTTTAGTTCAAGTTGCGATTCAATAATGAAAATAAATGGAAATGATTAGTTCAATAGTTTTATCCCATTATCCACTGCATTCCTCAAATCATATAGAAAGACTCAATCTTGGGGCATGTCCAAAAGAATTTACCATGTGTCGCTCTCTGATGATGATGATGCTGGTAACATCCACTTTATCAGTGCACTGTTACCCTTTTAGGGTACCCTGGCGCTGTGAGGGATTCAAGACAAGCAGAGGCAAAAACAGGAAACCAAGAAGCAGTGAATCACAAAGATTTTATTTGCATATGGAAAGAGAGCAAGTTAGCTGTAGCTTATGTTTCAAAGTCTAGAAGTAAGATAGTAGAAAGCATGTCCACCCTGAAAGGCTTTCAGATTCTTAGGAATCAAGAGATGGCAAACAGTATTCAAGCATAAGCCCCGATTAGTTCTATAAAAAACCTGCAGGGTAACATAGAATGTGGCGTGGGCAAAACAGAGTTATTAATGCAGACCCTATATAGATGTGCAGCCTGTGCAGATTGTGCAAATGCTAAGAAATTGGTGACTGGCAGGGGTTGCATACGATAAGGTGGGTAGCCAAATTCAGAACCAGATGAAGCACTCAGAGAAGATATTGTAGGAGGCTATATTTTTTGAACTCCCATAGTCCAAACTTGATAGAATTATAGTCTGGGCATCAGTTTTTTGATGAATGAGGGGAATAAAATGAATTATCTTCCAAATCAACTAGATATAGTAAACACGTGACACACCAAATATTGGTAATCTTAGGTGAAAAAGATAAGGTATTATCAAAATATACACCTAGATATTTTGGTGGATGAGGAAGGGGTGGGAGGAGTTCCTAAATCAGAGGGCCACCAGAGTGTATTCCAAACAGAAGATGGGCCTTTCAAAAGAAGAATTTTGTCTTATCTGTTCTGAATTTGAGAACATTTTCCAGGATCCTATGTCAGACATACAAGCATGAAAATTAGATTGACCTGTGCTCACACAGGATTCAGTCATCAAGGCTTGATGAGTGTCATCTGCACAAACCCTGAGAAACAGGCTAAAAGAATGAATGAGATGGGCAAGAGGGGTAACATAAAAATTGGAGCTGAGGAATGAACCCCACTGATAAGGGACTTCAAAATGGAGATGAAAGAGGGAATGTGAACCACTAAGATTCGATTGGCAGTGCCGGAGCTTAGCCTAGAAAGAGTCTTGCAAAAGCTGGTGCACTCCCAGTGGCAGATACGGATGGCATGCACAACCATGTCAAATGCAGCAAAGAAATCCTGCAGGATCAGTATGCGACTGCTGTTTGATCTCACAACATCCTAAGATCCTCCATGACTGCAAGATGTGCTGATTCTGTTCCATTGCTGAGCCGAAGCTGAATTAAATAAGGTCAAGAAAAGTGCGTGCTAGATTCTAGGTAGTGAGAAATCTGGCAATTAATATGTTTCTCCAGAACTATGACCACTTTACAACAGTTTAAATCAGGACCTTTCACTGAAATTCACGGGAGGTTGGAAAGTAAGTTGTTTTATTAGAGATCTGACATCAGATCTAGTCCACGTACTTGTAACTTGTGTAAAAATGTAAGGTACATATTTCTATGTTCCTGGATGAAGGTGGATTCAACTAAATGAGATAACCCCATTCAGTTGTAAAGACTGTAATTGGTGGTTGAACAATATCCGTTTTTACTTGCAAACAAGGTTGGCTAGAAAATTATTAATAATGTTTAAAAAATAAATGTATCAATTGGCAGGTGTTATAGTCTGAACATTTAAAAGTGATATGGGGGCATATAATGTTTTTTTTTTTTTTGCTGTGCAGACGATAAGGCAGAAATGGCTGCTCCACTCTCAGAAATTCCACACTTTCATGTCAATATCATAATTGTTTGAGTGCTTTTTAGATCTCACCTGAGCCAGTGCATGCGCTGCTCTGAGAGACATTTAGTAAGTAGGTTTTCAAAGTGCTACCAAAGGCTTTTGCTAGCCTCAAGCTTGCGGTTACGTGCACGTGCACCTGCGCAGCCACCATCTGGCATTCTATCTTTTCCTCATTATGGGCATCACTTTTGCGGCGCTCAGTGCTTGTTCACTGTATTCTCTGTATGCACAGAGCCATCGCGAAAATGACTGTGCCTAAAATGTACAAACGTTTCTTCTACTTTACACTCCGTTTGTCAGAATCAGTGTTCTAGAACACTTCTATAAATGTCTTTTTAAATGTTCTCTTTGAACAAAGCTGACCAGCACAACCACATTTTTGTTAAATGTTCTTGTTTGAACAAAGCTGACCAGCACTACCGCATTTTTGCGAGGCAACACCGAACAGGGTCAGTGCATGCAAGTTACTTCAAAACAGAAATGAAGTAAACAGCCCTGGATTAACTTCGCTTAATTTCCTTTGCGAAGCCCGAACGCAATCTCGATTATGTGACGTGGTGCAATGGAGTAACAACGTCAGGCATTTTGTGTAACAACCACAACACGAAATGCGCTAAATTGTGCGAGATTTCACTAGTGTAAATGAAATTTCATTGAGCCAATATTAAATGAACTCCAAGCGTTGCTGAAATAGGTTTCCTAATCATGTATAAAATGCAGCAAAGACAACTTGAGAAAAGGCCTAACCCAGATACAACGTTACTACATACAATTATTGGTATGATTATGATTTAAACATTTTGAGACTGAAAGTGTAGTTAGATGTTACCGAATTCTGGTAACAGAGTGCCCCAGAGTGCCCCTGGGTGCACACTGAAACATAAAGGAGAGTGTACAACGGCATACATTTCTGCATTTTGCGACAGG
This sequence comes from Lissotriton helveticus, assembly GCF_964261635.1. Classification (NCBI taxonomy): domain Eukaryota; kingdom Metazoa; phylum Chordata; class Amphibia; order Caudata; family Salamandridae; genus Lissotriton; species Lissotriton helveticus. The sequence goes on along the minus strand of NC_136061.1, from coordinate 1,096,801,385 downwards.
AAAATAATGTATTGCAACACATATTTGTCTTTTTAGTTACAATTATACTAAAATACAATCGGCAAACATAGCTATTAAACTTGCCACATTTATAAAGGCTATTTGAATTTCGCAGTTTTCTTTGAAATTTAAAAGAAGGCACGCTGAAAGCAAGTAATTTATTACAGATGGTAATTTGCTGTCTGTGCTTCGTACATGTTTCACTGTGGTATTCTGGGATGTCATTCCAACACTTAAAACAAGCATTGGCGTAGCCAATAGGTCTTGCCTTTGGGACCTTATAAGTGCTTAGTCATGCAACAGTTGATATTGTTGCACCAAGGAAATTGTGCTGCATAACTAAATACTTCTAAGATTCCAAAAGCGAGACCTATTGGCTATGCCAATGATTGTTTTAAAGGTAATGTAGATTTTCCTAGTAATTTATGAAGGAAAGCCTTAATTTGATTAAAGACACGGAGACTATTCTTCCCTAATGTTTCATTTATTAACAGAGCACCAGTCAAAAACTGTAAAACTGGAAATCCCATGAGGCTTAGTAAACAGACTAGCCAATGGGATAGAAAAACATAATCACAGTACCACTAATAGTATACCAATAACATGTATAACTCTCAACTTCACTGCGAACTGCTCTCTTTTCTTGTACGATAGTTAAATTGAACCAGAAAACAAGGGAAAAATAGATAACACAAAATGGTAATGTAAATGTAAGAGTTCTTGGCAAAAATTATTGAAACCGAAACTCCGAGAAGAATCCCGAGGTAGAGAAGGAAGAACACAAGGGAGATTCACAGAGGCGTAACCCTGGCCTCCGCAGCCCCGTGTTGCGGGGGCCCCCAAGCTCCAGGGGGCCCCCTCAGCCAGCACTCTGGCTGCAGAGCTCCTGATTAAGCCCGGAAGGGAGGCCCCCTAAAGTTTTGTTACGCCAGTGGAGATTCACCTTGGAAGAAATGGAAGATGAATATCCAGAAGGTTCTGCAATGTCTTTAAGAGGAAGCAGGTGGTAATGCTGGAGTAACTGTCAGGAAGGGAAAACAAACACCAAATTAACAAAGTGTCAAAGTGGGATTATACTCGCCTCCATGTCTTCAATAAAATTAAGACAAATTACAAGGAAAATCTAAATTTTATGGCAAGACAGGTGGCTCCTAATATGCTTGTTTAAAACATGTCAATTACAACAGAAGAGGTAGTGTGAACAGGTTTACAATAAAATGTCTGAAAAACGTTATCATTAGACTAGTCAGCTGATTTCATAATTTCCTATAGTCTGGATCCTGTCGAGAAAGTGTTAGAAGCCATAGCAACCCTGGAAGAGTGAGCCCACAAAAAGGAGTTGTCAATCAATGCCAAGACATAACCCATCTGACCGAGCGAGTAAGGGTGGGAGATGAAACTGGATTGTGGGTTTTTCTGGAGGAAAAGAGCAGATGGGAGACAGAGGACATTCTGGGAGCAAATGTCTGTTGTTTGTACACTTTAAGACATTGTCCAAAATTAACCTTGGGTTGATTTGGGAAATAGGGGTAAAATATTGTGTTTAAATTAGTCTTTGTAATGTAATCCTCTACATGGCCAGCGGGAAACCATTCTTTGGAATTTGGGTGGTGTATGAGAGATGGATCAAACATTGGAGTCCCTTCTGTGTCCAGATCTGTTTTGGCCGGAAAACAATCAGACGTGGAAGGAAGAAATTGGTCTTTTTTGGAGGGGATGAAAAAGTATCATTGATCCCAAAATTATTGCTATCATCATCTGGATCCCGCATGTCATCATCAGTATACAGAATGTGAGAAATGACAATTGTTGCACTTCGTATGAGTTTTAGTATTCCCTTCCTTGGAAGGAGGCCTGGGAGAACAACGTCCTCAGTCTGGTGTGATAAAACCTCACTATTCAAAAGTGCCATTTCCTTTTTCTGCTTTCCCCCACAGAATGGGCCATCAGTGTCTTAGACATCATACTTAACATAGAATTTTCAATGTTCTTAGACATTTTATACACAGAGGCTGCCATAGCCTATTCAATTCAAGAATTATTACATTCATTTTAACTATTTTTGAAAGCTTCCCCATCGTCATCATTGTCATTCACAAATGGGGTATTGTCTAATTCCATGGTAAAGGGAAATGCACCCAGTACTGTTAAGCAGAAAAGGGTTAAATGGTTATGGAGGCGGAGACAAAGCCGAGTTCACTCCCACAGGGCGTGCACATCCCGAGCAAGCAGCTGAGAGGGTCAGTAGGATGTGGGGATCAAAGCCACTCCTCTCCGCTGACAAAACTAGTCGAAAGAAAGACTGCGCCAAAGGAATATGGAGGGAGGATTGGCCAGAAATACCCGGTGCTGTGGGGAAACACACTGCAGCAATAAGGGAACCATGTGCCACAATGGACGGTAACCATTGAAGGAAATGTGCATTCAAAATTACGAACTTGGTAAGGGAAACACTGTGAAAAAAAACACAGCAGCGTGCGCCAGAGAAGGTGGCAGCGCAGCGTTAGCTGCACCCCAGGAGAATATCAACCTTAGAATATGGTAATGAAGCAAATATACCCTAACCAAATACAGAGATAGCAAATTACACCTGATATATTAATAAAGATACAATGCTGAAATTAAGTTCTTATCTTGACTGTAAGCAGCAAGAAAAGAGGGCTGTGTGTAGTCAAGTTAGGGATTATACATGTTACTGGTATACTATTGTGGCTGCTGAGATTATGTTTTTCTGTCTCATTGGCTAGTCTGTTTAGTAACCCACCTGAGATTAGTAGTTTTAAAGTTCTTGACTGCTGCTGTTAATAAATGCAAGATTAGAGAAGCATGATAGGAGCCTCCAGTCATTCAACTACCATAAAGTGCTTCCTGGATGGACCGGGAGTGCTGAAAATCGCCTAAGGATTTTGATGATCCACACCTGAGCCAAGTGAACAAATCAATACATTCAATGTTATGTGAAGCACATTAGGCTCCACAGAGACAGAGAATATGATAGTACCAAACCATGAAGGTTTATTAAAAGTTGATCGTTTACAGAAGGCAAAAATCAGGTGAACAGCAGTTTATTATCAAAAAGCATATGCTTCTATCAACGGTAATCAAATTAGATAAAATCTTACGTAGCAGAGGACGATCCCGCATGGGGTCACCATAAAGGGAAGAACAAAGGAAAAGACAGTCCTCTCTATGAGAGAGCACTCTAAAATCTCTATGTTCTGGTCTGCTCCCCAAGACACACACACTCTAACATTTTAGCCACCTACACACAGTTCTCAAAGAAGACTGTCCAATTAAGTTAAAGCAAAATTATGCAATTACCTACTCAATAGGTTCTCATGGTCTCTGACAATACGAGCTTCTCTCTGCATCCTTCACATTTACCTTATCTGTAACAAGATAAGATAAATTGATTAGTCTGCACACTCCAGGTGTCTCTGAAAGGGCTATTTATTAGAACAACATTCGATAATCCCAAAGAAAGAAAACATTTCTTTCCAAGGGAAAGAAGAGAAAAGAACATCATTTTCAATAGCATTTGAACCTCAACGTCCCTAGAAATCATATGTTCATGTCAAGAATAAGAATGGCAATAAACTTTAATTCATTTTGAAATTCATGCCTACATTAGCTATAATGAAACTAAACACGAATAAACACAATTTCTCTCCACAATATAGCTTTAGTGTGACTATGCGTTAATGTCATGTTAAAGCCAATATTGCTGGGAGTTAGGGAACATAAGGAAGCACTCAGGAGTTTGAGATGCAACACATGCAGGTTGTCAATTTTCGCTCTCTCTCGTTTTCTGATGAGTGTGTGGAGAATAAGGCGCAAGTTAAGCATTCCTCAAAAAAAACCTGTATAAGTGGCGAACAATGATATGGCAGCTGTACAATCGTTGGAGAATAGGAAGGGTAATACGTGTTGTATAACAGGATTAAGATTCGAGTTTTATATTCTTTTAACCTTATAGCAGGTGAATAACATATTTAATTGCCTAGAAAACACATTCACTTAGCTTTTGGATAGCTGGATTTTTAATTATGTTAACAATTAATTTAAGCCTAGGGAGGTATTACGCACACCCCAAAAAATTGCATTAAATTCTTGCACTGTTTACTGGTAATATTATCGTATTGAATTTTGTACATTTATACTGCAAATGTCAAATGTTTTATGTATGTTCTATTCTATGCGCTTTTATGGCTTATAGCCGAAATAAAGTTTAAAGTAAGTATAATGCCAATATTTCCTCACTAGCATACACTGAAATGTGTTACTTATTCGTCTTTACAATGAATTCAAACAGAGGACTACAATAACATTAATATACTTGGGCCTTGAGAGATTGAAGGGTTTCTTCCCTTAATGTTTTGGCACAGGGTAGTGGCTATTCAAAGATTTTGGGCTTTTGATTAGCTGTTAGTATGGGGCCCAATATCCAGCTATATCCAGCTTATAAGTAAGATTACTTTGTGTCTGAGCTGACTCAATCTTATGAGCCTTTTTTGGTCATATATCTCATAGTCCATGAGTATACTGCACAAGCTGTATTTATGATTATATCTGGCATCTAGACACATTAAAAATCATCATGGACAATGTTTCTTTTGTGGCAACTACTTTAGCATGCCTCATGGTCATGAAATACTTGAATGAGAAAAACACACACAATGTAATGATTAACAGAGGTTAGTTGGTGGGTACTATTTTAAGGAGAAAGTTAAATAGAGCTTAGAAAGTAGGAACAAACAATTTGAACATGGCCGGGCTAAAAATGTCCAAGGCTGTTTGCAAAATGGTGTATTCTGTACAACGTACAGATTTTTATGCAGTTTTGTTTTTGGACGAAATTTATCAAATTTTGGAGTCATACTAAATTATTGAATTATGTAGTTGTGTACCAATTGCACACTGCTATTAGAAAATATTAATCATCTGAGTACCTCCCTTACTCACAGTGCTCCCTGGGTCAGTGATAATGTTGTTCCTGTCCATAGTCTCTGTCTCTAATTATTTGCTAGTGTCTGAATTCTGCGTTTGATCTTTAACTGTCCTTCATCTGGTTGTTTTTTTGACTGTGGCTTTCTGTTCTACTTAGAAATAAGTACGCTGTCTGTCAAAACCTTGAATCCATTTAGTGTGACCTCTGTTTTGGTGTCCATTCCGACCAGGAAAGGGAAGACTTCAGGTGCTATGTCCAGGCCTGTTGAAGTGTTACCTGTCTTTTTGTTGTCAGCCTTGGTACACTTGTGCAGTCAGTACAATAGCCTCTAAGACATGTGCAAACAATGACTTTATTGTATGATTGTTGTTAATAGCAATCTCTTAGCATCAATCAAATGCAATTACCCTGAACTACAAGACTTTTTGTCCATGAGCGTTGATTCACCAAAATGCCGGTGCTAGTAGTAGAAGTGACATCACAGAACCACCCTTTGGCCCATTGATGTCATAGCAAGTGATATCATATGATGTTATTGACACTGAATCCTCTCAGGAAGTAACCTTGCATGATCTTAATCCTGATGGCATCACATTAATTGATATTGCCGATATTGCTGAACTTCAGAGCCTCTTAAGAGCACGTGTTTATCACAACAGTTACTAACACATATAAACTTCCATTGTATATACCACCCACATTTTAAATAGAGTACATCTGCTGATATGATGGAAACATGACACATTTCTCTTTTTTTTTGTATGAAAAGTTATGTGTTTGTTGAAAGAGGAGAATATAGTGTCACATAATACAAAACAACACAGGGAAGCCAAATTATATATACCACGAACAGTAATGATTTGATGGTTCCCCTAGTGTGTATCGCTGTCATAAAATGCACCAGTAAATTACATAAAGATGAACAAAAAGATTTTTAAAAAGTAGTGATTTTGTCCACAGTTTTTACTTAATGTAGACTGCATATTTAATGAGAGCTATGTTTTTGATTAACCTATTCCTTAATGCATTTTGATTTCATCACCGGTGAGGCATTATCACTGGTTCAAAGCACAGATGTGAGGTTTTTATGAAAACACATATTTTTCCATGTGTTTACAATAATACAAATCTGCATAATCTTGTTCAAATTGTTTTATTTTTTTTATTTAATTTCTTCAGCAGAGTATACATTACACTGCTAATTTTAATGCTTTTACAGAACCAACAGCCTGATTCATGTAGGTAAATTGCCCTCGCAAAGGGCCAGATTCTGAGAATCTGGCCCTTTGCGAGTGCGATTTTTGCATTTGGTATTCATGATACCAAATGCAAAAATCGCTATTTAAGAAGTCGCAAATATGCGAGGAATAGCATTTAAGGAATCTCTAATAGAGATTCCTCAAATGCTATTCATGAAACATCAAGAAATAGCGATTTTGAACTTTTGGGGCCGCTATTTACCGACAGGTCAGACCTGTCGGTAAATAGCAAAAACTCAGAAAAATGCTTTTAAAAGCATTTTTCAAAGTTGCATGTAGCACACACACATGTCCTTTGGACATGTGTGTGCGCAACACCTGTCCAAAAGTGCATTTTAGGGGTGCTACAGGGCGTCCTTTGGACACCCCTGGCACCCTTAAAATCGCTATCTTAGTTGCGAGTAGCAAATTGCTACTCGCAAATCCCCATTCATTCCTATGGGCCTCTTGGCCCATAGGAATGAATGGGGAGTATTTGCGAGTAGCAAATTGCTACTCGCAAATAAAGAACATGTAGGAATCGCTATTTAAGTAGCAATTCCTACATGAATGCCGTTTTGCGTGTCCTCAATAGCGAATCGCTATGATTCGCTATTAGGGACACGCAAAACGGCATGTACATGAATCAGGCTGTAAGAGTTTAAGGTCCCAGGTCACAGTGAGAGTTGTAGAAAGTAAATAGTGCACACCAGAGCACTATTCTCTGTTCTTGGCATTGGCTTTGCCACCACTGAGACAAGGGGCCTCAAAGACAGTGATGGGGGTCACAAGGAGCAAGCAAGGGTTGCAGCTCCGAATACCTGCCCACCCCAAATGACATCCAAGCTCTTGTCATAATTAAGTACATCCCTTACTCTGGTCAAACCTTGTTCCCACTACCTTTGCCTCGTTCCCGTCTCTCTCATTCTCCCTCTGCTTACCACCAGCTCCTGTCTTTTACAACTTCTGTGATCCCAATATTCCTGTTACGAACAACCTCACACATTCTGAGTGCTACGTGTTACCCCTGTCCCTTCCTTCACACCTTGGCATTCTCCACATGGTGGTAATGAACAATTTACTTAACAAAAAATTCATTTTTACTATCTGTGTCATAAAAATGCCACAGAGCAACCACACTTTATCAGTTGATTAAGAGTCTAAGGCAGACCCTGCTAAACCCTCTCCTGCTTGCTGGATTTGTTTTCAAAATAAGAGATTTACAGAACATACCGTTATTTATGTTGGCCAATCCCATCAAGAGGGCACTCCAATCATCCCACAACCTCTTCACATTTCTCCAATGGAAGGTACAGAGCTACAGAATGCAATCATCTTGCCAGGAAGACACGTTTTCAGACAGCTGCAGATAGGGAAGCTGTTTTGGACATAAGATGTCCACTTGCAGTTAGAGGGAATTAGTGTGGACACTTGCTCAGAGGAACTGGAAATGAAAAAAATATACAATAATGGACGCTTTTGTAATCTGAACCCTGCTCTGTTTCCTAATCGTGCATTTGAAGCAGGTCGGGTTACGGAAATTAAAACTTCCCAGTATATACAACATTAAAAACTGGAAATTACTCTGCCAACAAAGCAGCAGAAACCGAAATAATCTTAAACACAGAGGTTTTCTCAACACTATTCCGCCATTATAAATAATCTTGCACCACAGGAAATAATCATGGACGCCAAAGGGAGAAAAAGCGTAACATTAAAAAATTCCAGACGAAATTACACAACTGACTTTGGCTACTTGTGCCTCCACCCCCGCTTCTATGTCTCTTAAATTGGAGTTAGGAAATTCTCAAACGCTTCAAAGTAACAAGTGATCTGAGCTTTTCGAATATCATTCATTAGATAAACCGTCCTCAGCCAATCAGCTTTCCAAACTTTCCTTTTAACAACATTCTTTTCACAGCCCAAGTATCTTCTTTTGTTTATAGAAGGAGGGAAGAAACTAATATGGCTCTTTTAATTATTTAATAATCTCTGGAATGCGCTTCCCTCTTAAAAAAAGAACAGAGTAAGCAAATTGGAGACAGTGGGGGATGGCTGCAAGACAAAAACATTGATTAAATGGAAGACTGCCTGGTTTTTCTGTCACACATTATTTGGCTAAGCAAAATATTGGCATGTGTGAGTGCTGGCTCTAATTTTATAATAAGAGTTAATGAACGTTGCTAGGAATTTACTTATTTATGTAACATTGTTAGCGAGTGTCAAAAAACATCATTTGTCATACCAGGTTTATTTTCTTTGGTTTGTGCACACAACTGGTAAACACATAAGAAAGGGCTCTTATATTTCTAATGTCTGAACATGTTAAACAATGTTTAGCTGCTGAGGCCCTAATTCACAACTTTTATGCGATACCTAAAGCAAATGTTACCAAAAGAAAAATCTAAAGAATTAGGCAACTATAAATTATTGGGGCATAGGGGAACTTGCAGCCTGATTCATGTACATGCCGTTTTGCGTGTCCCTAATAGCGAATCATAGCGATTCGCTATTGAGGACACGCAAAACGGCATTCATGTAGGAATTGCTACTTAAATAGCGATTCCTACATGTTCTTTATTTGCGAGTAGCAATTTGCTACTCGCAAATACTCCCCATTCATTCCTATGGGCCAAGAGGCCCATAGGAATGAATGGGGATTTGCGAGTAGCAATTTGCTACTCGCAACTAAGATAGCGATTTTAAGGGTGCCAGGGGTGTCCAAAGGACGCCCTGTAGCACCCCTAAAATGCACTTTTGGACAGGTGTTGCGCACACACATGTCCAAAGGACATGTGTGTGTGCTACATGCAACTTTGAAAAATGCTTTTAAAAGCATTTTTCTGAGTTTTTGCTATTTACCGACAGGTCTGACCTGTCGGTAAATAGCGGCCCCAAAAGTTCAAAATCGCTATTTCTTGATGTTTCATGAATAGCATTTGAGGAATCTCTATTAGAGATTCCTTAAATGCTATTCCTCGCATATTTGCGACTTCTTAAATAGCGATTTTTGCATTTGGTATCATGAATACCAAATGCAAAAATCGCACTCGCAAAGGGCCAGATTCTCAGAATCTGGCCCTTTGCGAGTGCAATGAATCAGGCTGTTGGTGTTAGATGCGCATGCTTTTGTTAAGGTAGTTGGTGAGGGAACTACTAGGGAAACTGAGCCACTGCCACGAGGTTAACCTAACAGGGGGAGATAAAACAATGAAAAGTGTTTGAAATATATTTTCACAAATTGAATGGGGAGGTGGTGACCCTGGGGAGCAATGCATAGGTGGTGAAGGTTTTTAAAGTCTACCAACCAAAACAATCATTGACAAAGTCAGTAGGTCTGGCCTTGGCAAGTCTGCAAATTTGTATTTATTTATTTTTCCAAATATCAACAATAGTCATTAGAATTATTGAAATAATAAAAGTAAAAATGAATCGAATAAGTAAAAAATGGCCCATGGCAACATAAATAAAAAATATTCATTAAATGACATAAAACGTAATACGACCCATAGCAATGAATATGGACTACTTTTTTAGCTGATGCACCGAAGCAAAATGCTGTCCCAGCGAAGGGAGCCAGTGGCCAAAGCCGGCTGACCCATTGCCCCATGCTGTATGCTGTGGAGGGTCTATGCAAAATATAAATTCCCTTTGAACAGACCAGTGGTTAAATAGGTTTGATCGAAAGCTCCTGTAGGTTTATGTATATTTATGCATGTATTTTTATTAAGATTTAAAAACAAATTAAAAAAAACAGTAGGGCCACGAGATAGCTTAAGCTGTCTCTAGGCTAAGCCTACATTGTATAAGGGGGTCAATATTTGTAATGAGCCTAAATTAATTACACAATTAGGTAAGGTCATCGAGAGCACACATGCCTTAATATGGTGCACACCGAAAAAAATAGGTATTAATATTCCTGCAATGTGACAGGGATGGTGTCGTCTTCCAGTGGCAGCTTCTGCACAATGAAAGTGTGGGGGCGTGGGGGAAGAGGACTGGGAAGGAACAGGCAGCGTAGCCAAACTAGACACTGCTCTCATGCTATTGTATTGTATTGCATTGTAATTACATTTGTATAGTGCCTACTACCCCTGACGAGGCGTCAAAGCACTTTTTTGGCGAGTAGCACGCTACTTCGGGACCCATAGAGGATTAGTGTTGAATTAGTATAGTGAAACATGCAAGTAAATTTTAAGTGGTGAATAGGTTATTCAGCTATTTGGATTCGGAAGGATAGCTGGATAGACAAGGGAAAATGGTTTGTATTTATATAGCGCTGGCTGCCCCTGTTGGGGTGTTGAAGCACGCTACTCCGGAAAACCATAAAGGATGAGTGGTGAATTAGTATGGTGAAATATGAAAGGAATTTGAGTGGTGGATATTAGTCAGTTATTTGGAGTGAGAAGGATAGCGGAGGGATAGACGGGGTAGAAAGGTTTGCATTCATATAGCACCTGTTACCCCTGATGGGTGTTGAAGCGCTTTTCTGGCAAGTAGCAAGCTACTCCGGAACCCATATAGGATTAGTGTTGAAAATTTGTATAGTGAAATATGAAGTAATTTGAGTGGTGGATATGTTATTCAGTTATTTGGATAGAGAAGGGTAGGTGGCGGGATAGAAGAGAGAAAGAGGTTTGTATTTATATAGAGCTTGCTACCCCTTATGGGGTTTTAAAGTGTTTTTTGGCGAATAGCACGCTACTCTGGAACCCATAAGGATTATTGTTGAATTAGTATGGTGAAACATGAAATTAATTTGAGTGGTGGATTTGTTAGTCAGTTATTTGGATTGAGAATGGTTGGGGAGGGGTAGAAAAGGGAAAAAGATTTGCATTTATATAGCGCTTGTCACCCTTATGGGGTGTTAAAACGCTTTATTGGTGAGTAGCACGCTACTCTGGAACCCATAAAGGATTAGTGGTGAATTAGTTTAGTGGAATATGGAATTTGAGAAGTGAACATGTTAGTGTGTTATTTTGATTGAAAAGGATAGTGGATGGATAGAAGAAGTTAGGATTTGGTTTTTTAATTTCTTTTTTTCAGGTCATAGCAGTAGGAGGAGGCTTTTGGATGAATAAAAAGGGTTTTTGGAGGTAAAGAGTCAGAGGGAAGAGTTTAGAAAGGTTTGTTTTGAGAGCAGCACCAGGATTGGTCTGAGTGGCCTAGTCTGCCTCTCAGACAGTACCTCGGAACCTGTGGCCTTTCTCCAACCTGGCTGTGAAAACATCTGGGTTGGAGAAATAGAAGTGAGCATGTCTGTTTGATCGGCCTGCAACTGAGCTGAAACTGAGATTTGCATTCTGAGATGTGCACTTCTTAGTGCCCACCACTCTTGCCTGCTATGGCTTGGACCTGCCCTGCATGCACGCACAGTCAGCCAGAGCCCCTCACAGCAAAATAAAATTAGATTATTGTTTTATTATAATTTTATTTTCCTGTGACGGACTTTGACCAGTGGGACGGCGCTTCTCCACCATTACAGAGGAACCGCCCCTGTCGTCTTCAATACTCCATGTGGATATAGTGTTGAGATCTTGAGAAGATATAGACACAATGTAGACAGTGCTAAAATGGCTAGAAAATAAGGTGACCCCAATGAGAAAAATGTCAATATGTATACACAACAAGGAATGGGGGTAGAGTTTGGACACCCATTTCCTAAAGGGAATAATCTTTATAATAGGCTACAGTTTTTAGTAGAAGAGTAGTCCTAATACTAGATGTTCCGGTTTAAGAAGTGCGAAGTGGCAAAGTCAGAGACTTTGCAACTTTGTATGTTTTTTTTTTAATTTAGCTAGTTCACAAAGAGTGAAACTCAAAAATAAAAGGCAATTAAACTAGAGATGCGTGCAGATGCAGGTTGACCGTCCTGCTGCATTTCTGGGATGGGACTACCCTACCCTTTCTTGGTAGCCGCTCACCAGCCATTCACCATTCATTCCTTGCCCACCTGCAGTTGTGCCCCTGAAGGCGGGACTTATGGCATACGGGGCGGGGGGGATAGGAATGAACAATAGCCAGTGTTACTGTGTTTTTCGGCATCACTCAGGGATTAATGCCGTCCGCAGAGGTTGCATGGAACACTCCTCCTGCCACCCCTTAGAATTTCTTGAAGACTGATATCCCAGCTTTCCTGGATCAGGCATCTATCTGCAATGAATCAGTGCCGTAGAACCCAGCGACCTCTGAAAACAGCAACTCTCTTTGGGGACTGCGAAGATTCCTTTGTTTGCCTGACTATGAAGGTGAGGTTTGAACTTAGCACACCCCAAGTCAAAGTATGAAACTGGTTGTGGTAGGGCTCAGGGGTGGCATTGGAGCATACTTTTCATGGAGAGGGTAGTGATTGCAAGGAACGAACACCCAGTAAATGTAATGGACACTGAAACGGTACACACATTCAGCAAAGTCCATCAAAGTCACAAGACTACAATAGTACATAGTACAGAAAAAGACACTGTGATACTGACAACCAATCAGGAGCTACAGTGTATTGAAAAGATGACAAAGCAATAAGTTATATTTTCATCGCTTTATGTCCTACACATTCATATAGACAAGATGGAAAGTTACAGCTTTCAGCATTCTCAAAAAATATACTGTGAATCTACCATTGTTGACTTCAAGATGGACAGAGACTCCTTGTAGAGTGGGTATATGAGGAGAAATTACCATCTGAATTCTGATTGTAAAGTGAATGTGGTGATCCCTGTGGCATTCATAGTTCTACTGATCCTTCTCACAGACAGTGATCCACTCAATTCAGTGAGTACAGGGTGTGTTCTCTATTGCTATCAATATTCAACGCGTGCAATGCACAATACATTTGGCACCAGTCTTTATGAACTTTGATGTCATACTATATAACATATAATTTGGTTGTAAACTTGTGTTCAGAAATAAAAACATCATTGGTTTCCACCCACCTACAGAGTCGCTCCAAAGACACAAGAGTAGGTCAGAAAAAAGGTACTGCATCTGCCAGCCCCTCTTCCACCAACTGCTGCTATTCCCCGAGGTCTTTACAGACCTGCCCTCAGTCTGCTTTGACACAAAGGAAGGAAAAGAGAGGAAGGTGCTGCCACATATCCCAATGCCACCTCACCATGTTACCCTCATGCCAATAAACTTCTGAGGGAACCAGTGGAAACGTTCCCAGGCCCCGCCGTGGCATTATCAGAATTCCAACCAAATGATGTGACTCCTCCTGCTATTAGAGTGAGGGTAGGGTTGGTAATTGAATGTGCCCTAGGGTGGTGGAGCAGGATTACAGGAGGTCTGCTGTTAATTGTTGTATTTTTTGGAGAATGAGAGAGAGGGAAATCCTGACGGAGGTGGGGGACCATAGGAGGAGGATTGCGGTGGGAAAGAAACTGATTTGCATTTGGCTGATCTCTTTCTGTAATGGCACAGAGAAGATACAAATGATTTCTGCAAATGCACCAAGATTAACTGCCAATTATTAATTCAAGCATTTCCATTCTTTACTTTTTTGCTGTCTAAGTGAGTCAGTCTAAGAGACCTAAGCATGGTTAGAAGATAGCTTACATATTCCTGTTTTTTTATTGTGCACTTCAGAAGGGAGCTGGCCTTGCATTTTAGGGTGGGCAGTCCATTTGGTGCCAGAACCCAAGCTGATTTGTGGATGGTTGGCACCCTTATATAATAGAACTGATTAGATCATAAAGGATGGAATGGAATGCACTCAGAGTAATTAACAGTGGTTCAGATGAATTAACTAATTTCCATTTTTTACCCTGAGTGTCCTACATATGTCCAAAATAAAACCCCTTTCTTACTGCTAAAAATGTTGAAATCTGTCATGAGTTTTCTTGCATTTCCATTCAGATGGCATGTGGGGTGACAGTTTAGCTGGAGTTCTTTATTTAGGCCGAGACCTTGGCTAATTTGCACGCGATTATCCTACAAACGGCATAGTTGAGGTAAAAACAGTGGTATTAACTGCAGTTATTATCATTGACTTCAGTTAATTCAATCTTTTTATCCATCACATGCTGCTGTCAAAGAGGGAACAAGGAGGCTATTTTTTGTGTATAGTTCAGAAGGAGGGCTTTCTAGATGAGGGAGTCAAGATGATTGGTATTTTCATAGAGAGAGAGGTAGCAGGGGCTGCCCACTGGATTGCTCCTAACCTGCAAGATTGTACATGAGGACATCTAAGTTGTGCTGAAGGAGTGTTCAAGGTTTTGTTTCTTCTCTTTGACGGAAAGAAAAGTCGAAGTACAGAAATGTCCAGCAGAGAAAAACCAAATATTTTCGCTCTGAACCTAATGCCAATATGTCAGCACAATGCGCAGGGCTGTAGGGATGACAAATTAGAAGGAGAACAAGCGAGAACTATTAACAGGCTGATGGCAGCTGACCCGGAAGTAGACTCATGGGACTTCCAATCTTCTGGGAGCACTGCTGATGCACAGGAAGCTGCCAGAGGAGATTCGGGAGAAATGGGACCTGAGAGCCACTTCATGGCCAAACATATAAATTTCCATCATGGCTGATGTAGCCACTCTGGGAATCCAGTAGTCTGAAGGCGGCCCTGAGATCTTGAAAACAACATGTAATAGTATACAAATTCTACAGGAACAATCTCCACGCCATACTTTCCCTCTCAACAAATGCCAATGGAGACACCAGCACAGTGGCGGCTAGTAATGTTTGAAAGTAGCGGGGCTGTAATAGGTAGGGCCCTAGGCCCTCATGCAAGCTAATAAGGATGCAGACACATTGTGGTATAATCTGGAACTGGCCTAGTGCAGGTGCGCCCGGCCCCTTGTATTACCTTGGTCACCTGACCGGTGACAGCTGTGATGGATGGGTGTGGGGTGATTATTGAAGAGAGCCCTGGAGGAGTGGCTGTGGAAACACATTATTTTACAAACACTAGACTGTTACCTGACGGTCACTACATCCCTCCCAAACTTTACTGAACACTGGACAACGAGCCTAACCTGTGGGAGAGACCAAAATGACAAACAAAAACTCCACAGATTCTATTCAGGTTGCTTGCAGGACAGGAGGAGGGGGACTGGTGCAGCCGGGAGCACCCGGCATCACCACATGCCTACGTAGTTTCACTACACTACTCTGGACATGTAAGGCTGTATGGATGAAGTCCACCCATGTTGTTACAGTCTACCTGGGCACTGTGTGTCCTGTCCCACCTCATCTCACTGTGTGGAAGTCTATTAGAGTTCACTTGATCGTGCATCTGGAGCAGTGGTGGAGTTTGCTGCTGGTATTTCTCCAAGGGCGCCCTGGCTCCACGGATAGCAAGCCCTCAAAGATAAATGTTGTCACTGCGATGGTTGAAGAATCGTCCTCAGATGCTGCAATGCTTCCTGTACCCGTTGGTGGTGTAACTCCAAGCTTCCCTCTCTTTACCATTATTCCCCTCTCAAAGGAGTCTCTTGAGGCCCTTTTCACTGGGCTTCCACAGGTCTGTGTGGACTGCGCCGTATCCTTCCCATGCCACACCATAGAGTCACGGAGGAATCGCCAACAGCACCACCTCCAACTCACTCGCTCCGCCTCAAGGGTGGTTGCTTAAGGGTCTGTGTACTCTTGCCATCCGGCCTCTTGTGCACTGGCATCTACTGGATAAGCTTTGGTGACACAGACTCCATATGCACTTTCCGTGCTTCCTGACAACCATCTTCAAGCATCTGCAAACACATCTCTCTTGGCAGGATTCGCCTCTCATGGGAATCCCTTGAGGCCCTTGCCCCTGGATTGCCACACGTACAATCCCAAGGGTGGATGGTACAATGGTCGAGGGTGCTCTCTTAAGCAGGCGTCATGTTTACCGGGACTCATGGATGATCTCTGGCTGGCCACCCTCCCAGGGTGCCAAATATGCCTTGTTGACCTCTGGGTGTTTGTACAGGCACAGGGTTCCACTCTAGATGTTCGGTGCTCCTTAGATGGTCTTAGTGATGTACTTTACAATGATGACACTCACAGATCACAATCAGTAGTTTGTGGTGTGACAAGTGTCTACAACTCACCTTTCTCTTCTCCCTTCATCTTCTTTGCACTCTAGCGCTGTGGCCTCTTGCCACACTCTTCTTCTCCCGTTTCCCATCTCCTTCACGACGTGGCAGTGTACCAACTTGGGAAACAACCATTACAACGCATGCTTTACAACGCATGCTTTTACCCCGCATGTCATTACAATGAAATGGCTTGCTGTAGGGGGTATAAGGTGTGGATTTAACTCCAACACCTTCCCTACTGTTGCACAGACTGGAGTTGGAATAGTAAATTATACTATTTCAAAGTCCAGCGCACCCCCGACAGCAAGTCGTTGTAAAAACTTGCGTTGTAACGGCATGCCGGGTAGAAGCATGCGTTGTAACGTCATACAACCTACCAACCTACCAACTTACCACATTCTTCACCTCTTTTCTATTCCTCTTCCAGATGTATCTTTTGTCCATCTTGTCATGATCTTCTTCCTTGACCAGGCCTCTCCATATGATGTGCAGTTCACTTTGACCTCCCTGGTCACGTCCTACCCCTAGGACAGACTCTCTTCCCCTCGGAATCCTGACCAGGCCGCTCCCTGTGATCTTCTTTTCACAGGGACCTCCCTTCTAGCGTCCTGTCTTCTCCGTAGGACCCAACTCTTCTTGTGGACCTCTCACAGGTCTCCCTTCTTCTCATGGACTTCTCCCAAGTCCTGCCCCTTCCCTGAGGGATCTTCTTAATGCATCACTCCCTGGCTGGAGGGTCACCTTTCCTCTTTCACCTCTTCCTCTTCACTTGAGGACGCATTCCTTGCGCTTCAATGCTACGCCATGGCAGCACTTGTTCCTGCCCAAGTGCAGGCATGCTTCTCAATGTCAGTCACTTCAAGTGACACTTTCTGTGGGCCAACTGTGGCAATACGCTTCTGGGGTGGGTGCCTGGTGCTGCCTTTGCTTGCTTTTCACTCTCAGAGGGCTGTCTCAATCTCTCCAAGGCTCCTGCCCTGCTGTCCGATCTCCTGGTGCAGCCCTCTGCACTCAGGTCAGCTCACACTCAGCCTTCTCAAGCGACACTGAACTCGGGCAGTACATACAGGCTAATGATCAGAGTCTTGCCTGGGTGAACTCCCACTTCTGCTCCTTCTTCCTTTCTTTCTTCTCCTTGGGCGTTGCCTTTGTTTCGCTCAGATTGCGTTACTGTCCTCTTGGCAGCTTTCCTTAAGGGGCAGTTTTAGGCTACCTTGGGGCTCTTTTTCAGCCACGGTCTACACTCTAATCCCTTCCAAAACCCTTAGCAGCCCACCAGGGGTGTGTGTTGCAGTCATGGCAGGCACTTTCTGCTCTACAGTCTCATGCTTGGCAGTTCCTACCGGTTGGTGCTGCCACCCATTTAACTGTGGGCCACTGCTGCCTTCTTGGCTTTGCGGCCATTCCTCTCTAAAATGTCTCTTTTACACCAGTGCAGTAATCACATGAGGTCACTAGGTGGTATAGTCACATTATTTCCAGTCCCCTGGCAGCTTTCCTGATGCTGTCGGCCTCTCCACTCCCTTAGAGGGGATGCTGCCTTCCAGGCCAACAGAGCAAGGTGAGGGGGCTTTCCCTTATTCTAGGCAGCTTTGCCATTGACCTCCGTGCCCATATTGCCTCCTTAGAACTGCAGAGTGCGGTATCACTGCCCTACACGGCCACTAGGTGGAGCTGTAGTCACTTCAGATGGCAGCCCCTCTCCTGCAGTGGGACTTGCTGCCTTACCTGGCCGGCTCTGCCTGAGTAGCTGCAGAGGGTGACCATCACCTTGGAAGTAGTGTGGGCCGATCCACTTTCACTCTCCAGTGCTGCAGAAACCTGTGTAAACACCCAGGAATCGTGACCTCCCTCATTGGCCACTCTCTGGGTAAGTTCGGTTCCATAACAAAGGAGGGGCACAGAGGCAGGTGATAGGCGTTCAGGGGAGTCAGCGGCCTCAGGTGAAAATGCTGCACTCTTCTTACTCTGTCATGGGCCGGGGGGGGGTGCTCCTAAATTAAATGCGCGCTGCATCAGCCTTCCTAGTGCTGCGGGCCACGCCTTTCCTTGTGGGCTGTACTGAACTCATTGCAAGGATGCGATGACACTTTGGGGTCCATTAGGATGGCGGACGGATCGCCACTGCCATGCAGGCGGTGGCGATCCGTCCGCCATCCCTGCCTGTCTGCCACCTTTCTTCCCCGCGCCATATTACGATGGCGGGGGGACCGTGGCGGAGGAGAAGACCGTCCGCTGCTTTTCCGCCGCGGTCGGCTTGCGACCGCAGCGGAAAAGGCCTGATTTGGTGGCGGTGTCTATCAGACACCGCCAGCCATATTAGGATGGCCGGTGAGGAATGCCTTTCCGTGGCGGCGATGCCGCCACAGAATGGCATACGGTCTTTGCTTTGGGGGCCCATTGCGGGCCCCCAGGGTGAAGGGGGGTGGGTGGTGCACAAGGGGGGGTACCTATGGCACCCCCAGCATTTCAATGTACACCATGACAGGCACCACGCAGTGCCTGTCGTGTTGTGCATTGAAATGTACAACGTGCATTTTTTGCATTGCGGCGGCCGGTGCTTCAAGCACCGTCCGCCGCAATGTAAAAAAATGCGGGATGCATCCGCCACTGTGGCGGATGCATCCTAATTGGGGGCACGGTTCCTCAGCTCTTGTGGCGGACGGTACCGGCCCCCGACAGGATGGCGGACGGACTTTGTCTGGACCGGGTCATGGGCTGATCCACTTGCCGCATGCAGGGTACTTACTTGTGGTGCAGTTACTGAGCTACTCCTTTCCAGTACTAAGGCAGCTTCACTAATGCTGTGGGCATGTCTGTTCCACTCCAGGCCAGTGCGGCCTCAGGTCTGGCCATGCACTCCACAGAGATGATACATCTGGCTGCTGGCAGCAGGCTCACACTGCTGGAGATCTCTCACCTGCCCGCAGCCCTTCCTCGAGTTGGCAGACTCCTCACCAGGCCAATGTGCGTGACCTGGAGGGGAAGGACACTTTTTTGTCTGTACCGCAACTCCACATTCCATGGGGTTCACTTGGTTCACTGCTGCCTCATCGGAGTCGCAGCAGGCAAGACAGTTGGCCAGCTCTCCCTCCTAGGTTCAGGGACACCACTGCTTGGTGTACCGCTAAAGGCTCACGGCAGGCAGCTGCTGCAGGGTCATATGCAAGCGGGCACCATTTTCCTAACCCACCCAGTGCAATTTGTCGACAGGCAATCCTTCGACACAAACTACACATCCCCCTCACCAATCTCCAGCCAATCTTCAGGGCTGCTTCACACGCGGGTCCAACCCGCTCATCGTTATTGTAAGGGTTATGGCCCTACACCCTCATGCACAACTAATAAGGATGCAAACACATCGTAATATAGTCTGGAACTGGCCAAGGGTAACACCTGTGATGGATGGATGGCTGTGGGGTGAGTGTTGAAGTTAGCCCTTGAGGAGTAGCTGGTGGAAACACATTATTTTACAAACACTAGACCGTGACCAGCCGGACACTACAGGGGTGTAGTACTTGCCAAAAGTGCATCTATTTTTTTTATAGTATTGCTTGAAAGTTCCCAATTACATTCATCATGCTGATGCCAAACAAGATTCGAGTACCACTGATCTGCCATTGATGCTGCCCATATATGTACAACTGGAAGGTAATTATCAAATCCTTGTATTCAAAGGCTCACTTAGACACACTTACCATAATGTGTAAAGCTCAAAGCCAGGGCCAGACTGGCTGCAAGGGGCAGCAGTTATTTCCCTGGGAGGCTGGAAGGGTGGGAGCCGGCTTTGTTACAAAGGGCCGGTTTTGCAGCAGTGCTGAAATATAGGTCCATAGTAACAAAAGCAGCAAGCAAGTATAATCCACCCACTTTAATTTCCAGCCTCCTGGGGTAAGCCTGTGCTTCACAGTTGCACCCTCCCAAACTCCCCTTGTGGTGGTCAGGCTTGCTCCCTATGCACCATGCGGGGGCTTGTCTGACAAACCTGCCAGGTCTGCTTTGGGTTCCCAGTGATGGAGCAAGGACTCATGAAAAAGAGACTTGCTCGGATGCAATCTTCTCATATGACCTCTAACCCCGTACTAAAATTGTATTGTGAAAATAACATGCATTTACACAACATGTATTAGTTAGAATGAAGCTTGCCTATGTGTTTTATTAAGCAGTAACTCATGAGTGAGTCTAAGATGGCCGCTAACTGAAATGCTTTAGTGCGTATGCGTCTATTGCATCTACTTAGTATGACGTATCTATCGCTTGGAGGGAACTTTCTGCATTTGCGCAGTAGTTAACAAGATGGCGGTTGAAACTCACATGCTTGCCACCTGCTTGCTGAAAAACGAAACCCAGCTAATTTATTAATGCCAATGCGGGGAGAATATTAATAAGTAAATGGGATTAGAGTACAGATAGGTGGTAACCACCGAAACCATTTCTTTTTTATGTTAACATTTGTGTTCTTGAATTTTTCAATAGTGCTCATTATGGGCCTGCAATTGTGAGCCACAGTCTATTGCCTCTCATTGTGCCGCACATACGTAGTGCAACTCAGCTGGAAGACGCCATGCCATGTCAACTTCAACATTGGCCAAGGCTGCGAATGGATACATTCATGGGAACATAGTCCACTGAAATGCATGTTTTTTTTTCTAATATGTGACAATTACATAGTGAATACGGGTGGGAATAAAGACTGATGTATAAAACTTGAGGGTGGGATTTTAAACAAACAGCTGAAAGAAAATAATGAGAAATAAGCATGGTGTGATGATCACCTCACCTTGCCTGTCCAATCAGAGTTAGAATTTGGGTGGTACTAGCATATAGAAAGGTATAATTGAGGTAGCATTAGTTAGCTAGTGAGTCTGAAGACAGAGATGCTGAAGCTAGAGACCGTGATGCTGTCCAAGAGCACAAAGAAGACCTAGTCTGAGATGCTGAAGAAGAATCGAATTACTGAACCAATTACCTTAAGCAAATTATATTAGAAGAAGATCGCAGAAGAATCTCGATCAGGAAGAGACTGTCAGAGAGGGGTGCTACGCGAGTGTCGGTGATAGAGAGTTCACCTGTCCTTTCCTGATTTCTGTCCGAATTCATGTCCTGAAGCCTTTGTTCACCAGATTTTTCCTGGGGGACCCTTACCAATTCCTAGGCCTGGGAGTTGGTTTTCACACCATTTCTCAGTAAATATATTATATCAGTGAAGGCGCTTATGTGCTTTTCTCTCTATCCTCTCCCTTTCATGCAGTGTCATTGCAAAGTATAAATGAATGCATTTTGATTGATTATTTGAAATCTTCCTTCCTGTGAGAGATGGAGTTTGTTCTGTACTGTGTAAGTGGTTCACATGGGTTTAATCTGAGATAAAAATTTAAAAGTCATCCTGACTATGTGATCATTTCCAATGTGTAAGTAAATTGAAATCTTATGTCATTTCACCATCAACTAGTTCAACTAATTGTCCGTCGATCAGAGGAAAGAACTTTTTGATCAGTGAAAAGATTGGTAAGGGAATAGAAATAACTAATCTTGAGAATTACAAAAACATGACCCCAGCTGATATTGCCAGTGTGTTGTGAATGACTTTATGGGCCCAGGTGAGTATGTGGTGGTAGATTACCCGTTGCTGGTAACCCGCTGGATCAGTTTTACCTGCACAAAGCACAAGGAACTGGGGGGCATGTTATCAAGCAGGGCGATAGGCAATTATCGCTGCTTTAGCGGCCGTTTTCGGCCGCTAAGCGGTGATAGTTCTATCGCCCTATCAGCAAGCTGTCGCTAACTGATGTTAGCGACAGCTTTTAGGCGATGACGAGCGGTTTGGGGCCTGCTTTGCATGTCAGCAATGTTTATCACTAATGACATGCAAAGTGGGCGTACCCAACCAGTTAGCGACTGAAAGCAGTCACTAACTTGCTATCGCCTATTAGCAAGGCAGGCGTAGCGATGGAAATATTCGCGCTAAGCGCTTATATCTCCAAATACTAACACCTACCCAGACCAGTTCTTAGCCATGTTATCCAATGGGAGGTGGATAACATGGCTAAGAGCATTTTGTCGCTAATGCGTGAATACTGCTGTATTCTCAGCGATATTCACACATTTCTCCGCTATTGCTGGATATTTTAGCACAATGGAGAAAAACGTTGCTAATAGCATGTTTTCTCCGCTAACCTATCCAGCGATAGGCAGCGATAAAAAAAAATGTGCTAAACACATTTAGCGATAAATATCGTTATTCCTTGGTAATATGCCCCTGGATTCTTTTCAACAGTTTATCTGTTGCTACTGCAGCAAACGTGATCAGGACTCTAATATTCCTACTTTGAAGTGTGAGAATGGTGTTAGAGAGAAGGAAAAAAGAGACCAGCTATACAGCATACACCGCTTTACAGTAATGTTTGCCTTTTATGCTGATTTTTCTAGTTTAATGTGAAATTGCTATTACCAATGCGGTAGGTATAGTAACAGCACGTTGGAAATGCCTTGGTGTCATCACATGCAGTGGTGAGGGTAGGCACAATTATTAGCTGATAGTACGGAATGCTTTTTGCATGAAAGCAACGGTTGTTAGTGAGGTTTCTGCATTCTCTGGTGGAAGCACAACCCAACACTGGGTGAGCTGCAGCTAGGAACCTTCATTGTTTGTTATCCACTGTGTTCTGCATGAGAGAGCAGGTTTCGCTTGAACAGAAGAGCAAGTGCTCCTTAGGAGACCGAGGGGCTGCAGCTGTATTTCTCCCGGTTCCAAACATTGTACAGGTAGGAGAGGCCTTGAGTGCGTATGTCAGATTGGTCACAGCAAATACACGTCCAACCCCCTCCCATGTGCATTTATTTAGTTATTCCATTTGTAAAGTGCATGATTACACCCACTGGTGTGTCCTCATGCTGAAGATCTAACCCCAAGCAGACAGGAGGAGGGGGAAAGGATAGCTGGGGGTCTGCGTTTGACCAAAAAAAGCTCAGAGATATCATAAATTATGCAGTCCTGGTAGTGTACTGAATAGCTAGATTTTTAGTCCTTTGCGGAAGGTCCTTTCCATAAGTTCTGCTCTTTGATTTGGCGGTAAGGAGTTCCAAGTTTTGGGCACCAGACAACTGAAGAACCGGGCTCTCAACCCGGCCCTCTGCACTCGTGGCACCCTTACGAGTTTAGCCCTCTGTGGATCTTAAGTTCCGTGAGATATTACCATAGAACGTAAATATCTAGAGCCTTTGTCCATCAGGATTCTATGACAGTAACACATGGCCTTGTAAATAATCCTTTAAGACCAGAAAGCCTTCTGTCAATCAATTAAGTCCCACCCCTGCCTTCATGCAGAAAGGCAGCCAGCCTGTGACTTAATAGCAACGAGGGCAGAAACAAACATTTTATTTAGCATTTACATAATATGGTGTGCCGGGGACGAAAAATAAAGGATCAACGCTCAAATAGAGGAGCCACTCCTGCAACAGCACCAGCACATCTTCAGAGAACAATAGTGTGACTTCAAAGCTAAGCCACAAAAAAGATGAGGGGAACAGACTGCACCACTGGAATCAAAGTAATTGCCTACACTCTAAACATGTGTGAGAAGGAACTGATGCTCAACTTCCTGCTTTCTATTGAGACTATAATGCATTTCAGAAAAGTGGTGTCACCTCCCTTGGATTCAAGTCACTGATCTATAATTGTTTAGAAATATGCTAATTTGCGTTCATTTGTCAGAAATAAAATTGACATTTATTCAGAAAAGCCTTTGGCAGTCATTTTCAGTTTGTTTATTTAATTTAGTTCTCTACAGAGAACAACAAATTTTCTGATAAAACAGTTAAAATGTGTCAATATGCAATACATTTTTCAAAACAAATTTTGAAATGATTTAAAGAATTTAAACAGATTGTGACAGACAAATTTATCTGGTGGGGATTTAAACAACAAAATCAAACTCTGCGCTGATGTACTATGATATCTGAATTGAATTTATCTTAAATAGCGCTTTCTGGCCTCTACTACTATTGGATTCAGACAAATAAACAAAACATGCTTTAGATCTTGGACTCCTTTACATAAATCACATTCACTGGTAACGTTTTCTTTATAGTGCCATTTGGATGTCAGTGAATTAAAAGGGAGCATCCCAAGGAGTAAAAGTATAATACATCGCCGGACTCCATGCCTTGGAGTAAAATGAATATAGTGTTGTAATTGTTTATATTCAATTGACGCAGCGTAAAGTTCGTAATGATGAAGTTTGGAGCAATGTTTGATGCCCAAATCGAAACTTAGCCTCGGCGTTAGATGTTTTAAAAAAAGCTTAAGTTGTGCAGGAGTCCATGATTTCAAAAGTGCAATTGTGCAGTTTGATACTTTAAAAACAGTAGTCAAGTTTTGGGGAAAAATTTACTTTGTTGATTCCTGCTCGAACGTCTCAGTTTTTAGTATTGATCTTAAGGTACCTGGGTCTGAATGTAAGAGATTGTAAGCCCATCTTAAGATGTTAGTGACGCCTCGGGCATTGGAGCTGACTAAGGAAAATTCTAGACGTAATGCTTGTGTAGAGACGGCTTGATGGACCTTGATAATTTTGCGGAGAATTTTCCCTTCCTTAATTTGTACTATATATTGTATTCCAAAGCTCATGATAAAATTGGAGGGATCTTGGAACTGTAAACCTGTAGTAGTGGAAGAAAATGCCTTTGTCCTGAGGAGGAATATAAACGCTGTAGCGCCCCAACATGAACTTCTGCTTTTCGACTGATGTGCTGCAGATGGGGAGAGTTTTGTATTGATTGAGTAAATATTTGCCCCAAATATGTATACTCTTTTACTACTTCCAGCGATTCTCACCCCAATGTCCAATTCTAGTTTGAATAGTGCTTTCTTCCTCTAAACGGCAATATTTTCGTTTTTGTTGTATTGGGGATCAGGAAATTTTCTTTTGTAGATTTAGTGAGCACTTCAAGATTCCTTTGAAGACCGATTGGAGTAAGATCGAGTATTACAACATCATCAGCATACATCATGATATAAATTTCACAAGATGCTATCTTTGGAAGAAAATTGATGACCTGTGAGAAGCATGCCAGTAGGTCACTGAGGTATAACGAAAAGAGGAGGGGAACCAAGAGGCAACCTTGCCTTAGTTTGTTGGATGTATCTATTGGGTGTGTAAGACCCTTCTCTTTACCCATTTGAACTTGACACCAAGTTTCAGAATGAAGTGATATAATTATATGAAGGAGATTTGGTGGAATTCCCTGGTTTCTGAGCTTATTCCAAAGTGTAGGTCTATCCACTCTGTCGAATGCTGTTGTAAAATCGACAAAGACAGGGTAAACAACCTGTGATTTTGTAACCACATATGTATCTATGATTGTCTGTAGTACTGCGATGTTGTTGGTAACAGCATGTTTTGGGCGAAACCCAGCCTCAGTAAAAGGGATTGCTCCTTCGGCAGTCAATGAGAAACCTCCTTTCCAGGTTTTGGCTCCTGTCTGCCCCTACTGGTTCAAGTTCATCCTGACCTCCTGGCCTTAACTGTATGATTCCGCTTACATCACCTACTCCATGCTGTTACCCTCAGCTAAATATTTGTCCTAATGCGACTGTAGTGCGAAACCTTAAATCTCAAACTAACATAGCAAGAAAATTAAGATAATTTCTTACAGCACAACTTTGCCACCAACTGTATTTCATACATTTTCACTGTAAAAATATTTCAAACAATAAACTCTCTTGGAAAACACGATCATTTTCTAAAAGTCGATGTCTTTGCAATGGTTAGACTTGTACAAACGGAGTTCTGTAGAACCGTTTTCTAATACCACATAGAATTTTCACTTTCATTCCGACTTGCCATTTTACAGAAAGCCTTCCTTTCTACACCACAAAAGAAACACTGAGGTTAAGCAGGCATCTCTGTGGTCATTGTGGTAGAACGCTGGTTCCCCACTTCTTTAAAGGAAGCAAGCAAGCCCTTCAAGTCTCATTAAGTTTATTTTGTGTGCATAGCCATTCAACGGTTGTATAGGAACACATGCATGAACCTTTTCACACTTGGTCATTTAGAGGCAGTGCCATCAACGAACAGCTTTCCTGTCTTTTGGACAAGCAACTCACACGTTTCCTTCGTCCTTCGCCAGTGTGAAGTTGACACACCTCCAAGTAACATGACCACAATGGTTTATAGGTGTCAAGTACAAGAGACTTTCCTGGAGGCACCTCACCCTGCAGAGACCCGAGCAACTGTCCACAACTGATAATTCGCCCCTGATCTCTTTATTCTACATCCTAACTGTGCATTCTACACCGCATCATCACAGTGTTTCTTAGAGAGAGAACGGAACAAACATATTACCAACCAATGTGAAATCCCCTCACTCACCAAATGGGACTTTCTCAGACTATTTTCACTCTTCAGTGGAAGCCCCATGGACAGATAGCTAGTTCGGCATTTTAGTTTCTTAAATTTTTTGCATGAATTTAATGGTGTTACCGATACTCTAGGGTGGGAAAATCCCACCTTTAATTTCATGTGGGCCCACTATGTTATGAGGAATTAGCAGGGAAATTGGTAATTCTGGCTACAGGTCTCTTGGTAATTTCACCTCGAGTAGTCAGCAACAGGAACACACCGTAATTCCAATAGTGGGCAAAGACGTAGCTACCCTTGGTGCAGCAGGTGCAGTGGCACCTGTACCCAGAGCCTTGAGGGGCTTATTGACCCATTGTAATTGCTGTATTTTACTACCCCAAAAACAGACCGAGGATTTGTTTGTTTCTGCGTGGCAAGTTTCTGAAACTTCCTAAGCCCAATATTCCGAGCTTAAGTTGAGCTGGTGGTTGCCGGTGGGGGTCTAACAACGCTTAGTTTTGGGACCAGGCACTTATTGAATCTCGTCCAGCATTTCCTGACAGCAAGAGAAGGAAAACACACAACGGAGAAAGATAAAGACGGAAAAGCTGTCACAAAGGGAGAAAGGAGAAACCTGCAGGAATGAGATAAAGGGGTAGGGAGTGCCTGGAAGCCGATTAAAGAGGTCTGAGGTAGATTCCAGACTATGCAGCCCTGGTATTCTGCACACCAGTGTTGCGGGCTTCTAAGCAAAGATTTGGGCACCGCCATTTATTCCTCAACAAATTAAGCACTGTAAATTTTAAAGACATTTCCGTTCAAAATGAGGACTGCAATTTCTTTCATGGAAGTGACTTCATCTAATTAAACTTTTTTTAAACAGTTCTGTTCCTTTTTTTCCATCTGCATATTTTTCATCTACTTATGCCATTTACGCATTACAGTTGAAACTTTAAGTGAAAGGGTCTAGTGCTAATAAATAACACCTTAAGCATCTTGTGCATTTCCTGCTCCTCCTAGAGTAAAACAGGTTTATTCAAAGTTCACATTCCAGTGATGTTGCTTGGATCCTCTTCTATCCATATGTAGTGCTTCCATTGTATTCTTCACAAGTATTCAATTGGAAGTTTTAAACAAGAACTATAACAACACTTTCCCAAAAGGCCCCAACTAGACTTTAAAAGGTGTGAGTCTATTTGTGTGCATGGTATTTGATCCATGTTGGTCCCTTCTGGTGACTGTGTGTAGGCATGTACTCGTACCCCCTTCTTGTCACTGCTACCATTCTGTTAATCTCAATTTACTGCAGACCTGCCAACATACAAGGTCCCACTTTATGTTACACAATATCGACTCTGCTCACGTACAGGCACATGCATCAATATTGCTTTTTGCGATTCCTTAATTGCGAAAAACAAGGAATCGCAATTAAGGAATCACAAAATGCAATGCATCAAGAAATCGCTAAAAAAATTGTGATTTCTTAATATTCCTTAATTGCGACTCGCAAATTGCGAGTCGCAATTAAGGAATACCTCCCCATTCATTCCTATGGGCCTAGAGGCCCATAGGAATGAATGGGAAGACATTCTCAATTTGCGATTCGCAATTAGCGAATCGCAAATTGAGAATGCAAATTCAAGGGTGCAGGCGTGTCCAAAGGACACCCTGTTGCACCCCTGAAATCAATCTGTGCACATATGTTGTGCACACACATGCCTTAAGGGCATGTGTGTGCACATCATGAAACTTTGTGCATTTTTCAAAGTTTTCGCAAATTACCATGAGGTTCAACCTCATGGTAATTTGCTCCCCCTAATTGCGAAATCGCAATTTTTTTAAGTTTCATGCATTGCATTTAAGGAATCGCAAAATGTGATTCCTTAAATGCAATCGCAATTTGAGAATTCGCAAATATTTGCGAATACTCAAATTGCGAGGGCCTTCACCCTTCATGCATTCCAAAAGCAGATTTTACTATCGCAAACGGACGATTTTTGCGATTCGCACCGTTTGCGATCGCAAAATCCTTTGATGCATGTGCCAGTAAGTCTCCTGGTGAAGAGCTTCATCATACAAATGGAGATATCATGAGCAGGAAACCTCTGTGTAGTGAGGGGTTCCAGCTCATGTTTAGAAGCTGGGCACTGCTAATGTTCATGGGAGTTTTTAAAAACTCCCCAGACATGAGCATCAGCCATGGAAGCCTTGGTTATGGGGTGGAGATGGATGGGGGGTTGCGGTTAAGTTTACAAAGCCTTGCCCCTCTCCATGATCCCAACCCTCCTGGCTATAAATCCAATCGACTTACAGCCCCGCCACTTCCATTCACCCACCCCTTTAAACCCTCACAGTTTCTTACACGGTGAAATTTATCTGAAAGTTGCCATGTCTCTTACTACCACTGTTTCATGTAATCCTGGTATTGTGTAGTCTAACATGGGTTCGTCATTAGCTTTCTAACTTTTTGATTTTCATAGGGGATTCTTAATATGTTTATGTCTCACCTGAGACAGCTCATGCGCTGTAACTTGCAAAACAGCAGTGGCCGCATCATAGTGCTTTTTTCCTAACTTCTAACCATGCTTCACTGCTGCACAACATGGCAAAACACATTAACCAAGGCAATTGCTCTACTATTTGTCTTTGTCAGTGGTTTTTTGCCATGTTGTACACCAGCACAGCTGGTGTGCAGCATGGTTTACAGTTAAAAAAGGGATATGGCACAGTATTGTTAATCATGTCATAGCCTTTGATTTGATTTTCAGTTTAGCCATGCTGCACAGCGTCTATGTTGCTGTGCAACATGGCTAAAAAACATTGACGAATACTGGCTTTGCCACTTCTTCTTTCCTTGAAGTTCTAAAGCATGAAAAATTCAATTGCCAAACTATTTGTTGCTTCCTAGTCTGCGTCAATTCCTCCCTACCTATTGCTTGATTTTTGGCTGTGACAACTGGGGGAGAGACATGTGACTGTCAGGACATTGTCTGCATTCATTTTAGCTAGCATTGGAGCCAGGTCTTTAAATTTGGTGCCAACTTTTTCTTTCTTTATCCAGAGAAATAATCTCCGGATACTGTGATCAGTTACCATTGTCAGATCTGCCACATCCACGTCAAGAACTCCTAGTTATTACACACCCCAATACCATATACGTGAAACTCGACATACCTGTCTACTTCTAGTCATTTTGTGGTAGCTGAGGTATACATTTTAGGTATCATCTCAGGGTCAAATATGTCTTGTGTATGAAATTAAATTGGATATATTTAAATCTTACATTTCGCAACACTTTGTGCGGGTAAGCCAAATTCAACACCATTTTGTGTTGCAGAATTCCCTCCCTACCTCCGTTTCCCACTTATCTCTCAACTTGGTCAATGTAGTCCAGTATAAACCCAAGCAATCAGATGACTGACCTTGCCATAGTGTGCAACAGGTGTACAACTTTTGGTTTCTAGGTTTCTGACTCACTTATTATACATTACCTCAATTATAGCTCCATACATCTGAAATTGTCCCTTCAGGAGTCTGATGTCCACCAGCCACAAAAAAGATACATGTGCAGTCTCTTAAAAAATCCCATACTGTGGTCATTGAAAACAATTGCCATCTTTCTAAATGTATTGATGTATAAAACCCTTGGTGCTCACGGAGGCCTACTAGTGGAATGTGTGGGAGGTATGGGAGTACGTTCTGCATCCCACGCTGATTCCTATGGAGGCAGACTAGGGTAACCCATACCAGTTGGAGGTCAGTTCTTGACTTGTGTGTCCCTGAGGGTAACAGGTGTTACAGCTTTCCCTACTGAATGTCCTCTTCTAACAGTGATATCTCTTTTAGATTTCTGGCCGCTTATCCATCTGTCTGCCCTTTGGAGTCGTGTTGAAAAATGGTATGATTCAAAATATGTTACACCTAACCCATCCTGGAAAGTGGATGTTTAAGTTTCTCCAGTGCTACCCAGTACCTTCTGTTTCCCATATCAATAGCCCAGGAGTATATCCAGCTCTCTGAAGACCCTTTTAGGCAATATTATAGGAAAATGAGTAAAGCAATAAAGAAGGGAGGGGAATCATCATTCCCATTCTGGCAAGTGCAATCCGAACTGACAAGGGCAGCATCCCCCAAATGTGACTCAGGAGCGCAGTGCAGCTGTGGCTTGGATAAGATTCCCATCTCATTGATCTGATTCTTTGTGGTATTTCCTTATTTCCAATTAGCAAAAGATGTTTAGTTCTCGCCTAATAGCGTCCATGCCCAGGCCCACCCACCTCAAATCAAGGCCTTGGGAAGTTGGGAATATAGATGATTTATTACAATTCACTTGCAGATGAAAATGTTACCAGTAAGTTGCAGGGACTCCACAATATGGGGCAGATCTGCACTAACATCCCTTGTGAATAATGCATATCATGTGCATATAGCAGGACTGAGTGGACACTTTCTCTTAACAGGATGCCCCAGTGCTAGCCTTCTTCCTCAAGTTCGTTGCAAAAGGCTAAATTCTAGCACAAAGAACAATGGGGCAGTGGACAGCCTTGCCCTGTTTTCCTCGCCACCGAGTTTGCATCAGAGATAAGCATGCCGGTTCACACCCTTGCACATAGTGCATTAGATGGCAGGGAGACCCATCTACTCATGGTCTCTCCCACCCCCATAGTTCCCAAATTTTCTGAAAATAAATTACAGGAACTAAACATAAAATGAATATGGCATTTTTATAAGTACTGGATCTTATTAGAAAAGGCATTATAAACCTCTTTTCAGCGGTAGCTGTGACTGTTGTGCTATCAGAGCTACTCCATACGTGAAAGACTGTGTACTTGTCACTGAAGTGGTCGGCTAAGTACGAATGGCAAATACTCCTATACGTGGTCCAATGGAATCTGTAGGTGCCCAGGCAACTTTGCCACTTAATATTTTTTAATCAGGTCCCATACAATGACTTGTACACGTTTTCCACATCATCTTTGATACCTACATTTTGCGCCTAGAGACAACCCCAAGCCTACGAGCCACAGGTTGGCGAAAAACACATAGGTTGTACTTTAACTTTTAACAGAAAGGGTAAAAAAATCAACCTAATGCAACCAAAGCATGTATACAATTTAACTTTCTGTAATGATATAGCATACTACAAGCCAATATGAGAAAATATTCAGAGACCCATTGTTATAAAGATACCTGAAGATGAAATCTTGTGGCACTGTCTACAAGGAGGCATATCCCTTTTGTGGTGCCCCTTGGGGCTTCTTCCTTTATCATTTGTTGTTTAACGTGTACCTAAATCCCCTTTTTGAAATAGTTAAAGAACAAGGCATATTTGCTCAATCATATATTCAGATGTAGATGAGGTATTCTTGAGATCTTTACTTCTACCTTTTCCTTACAAGCATCTTAGAAACCGCCAGGCACTGGATAAGCAAGACTGGACTACAGTGATATATAGGGCCTGATTTCGCGTTTGGTTGTGTGGCACCGAGTCCGCTCCCCCACCCCCGCTCCAATGCCAAACCTGTGACCAGGTCACTCGCCAGATTACAAGTATTTCTCATGTTTGGCAGGCTTTTTTTATGTTCCCACAGCAGTGCGATGAAAATGAGCACCACAATGGGAATGCCAAAAACAGTTCCTGCACACCATGGACTGTAAAGTCCATTCCATGCAGGATCTGTGGTGCATACATACAGGGGGGCACATGTTGTGATCCCCTGCATGCACCCCAGGGCGCAGAAGCAAAAGGGGCCCTTTAGGGCCCGCCATGTTTCATCTCTGCCTCGGTTTCCATGGAGGAGGAACCTCCTTTTGCGGCCTTCTGACTGCCGCAACACGGCCAGGGAACGGTGGTTCCCTGGCGGCTGCGTCAAGGCAATGGTGGTCCGACCTCCCTAACTGTAATAGGGCTGTCGGAAGACAGCCACCACCATGCCTCCATGAGTCTGGTGGTCCGTGGACCGCCAGACTCGTAATAGAGCACCTAGTGATAAGGTAGAGCCTATTATTTTATCGTATAGAGCAAAGGTCATTGGGAGCAAAGGCTATTGGGGGCTCTCACCTTTTGCCTTCTTAGGCAGGTTCCTCACTTTATATGCAAAGGTAAAGGACCTTGAGGTATATTTGAACCAGAGAAACTTGTTTAGTTGAAAGCAGTTGCTTCATTCAACTGTCCAAGCTTAAACCGATGGTAGTGGTAGACAATTGCAACACTTTATTTGACAACCTTTCCTCTTACCAATTTAAGAGACTGCAGTGGGTATATAATGTTGCCATTTACCTGGGTATGGGCTTCAGGAGTTCAGATGAAATCTCTGAGTCCAGAAGAGCAATGCTCTGGCTTCTAGTTAAAGAAAGAATTGCCATGTAAATGTAAATGTAGTTGAGCTTATATAGCGCACAGCTACCCGCAGTGGGTTTCCCGGCGCTTGCTTAGGGAACCCTTCCTGGTATTCCCCTGTGAGATAGCAGGGTATCCACAAGGTGAAAGTCAGGCATCCCGCCGCGAGGGGCCGTTGTGGAGATTAAGCAAGCTATTGCCCAGAGTCACAGAGTGTGAACCCATGAGTCAAGGAGGCACCGGGGCGAGAATTATCGAGTCCGTGGAATTTTTAGCCCAAGACCCGCCGAGGCAGGGAATTGAACCCTGGTCCAGGACCGATCTCAGCTTCCGGGTCTGCTGCCTCTAACCCCTGAGCCACTCTTCTCCATGAAGCTATATTCCCTGGTCTCTACTCATGCTCATGATCTGTCCCATTCTTACCTCATTCACTCTATTCACCCGTAGGAGTTCTGCCCCACTTTTGTGAACTCATTGCAAATACATTTCAGAACAATTGACAGGAAAATTTTAGAATTCTCTCTATCCCACTAGCACTTCTTTTAGATCCACATCATAAGACTCCTTTTCATTATCATTTTAATCAATCTGTAAGTAGTGTAGTTTTTGCGAGTACTTGGGGTGGTGATAATACTCACTAAAAGCCCTGGCAAGGAACTCAGTAAAGCCCCAAGGCCTACCTACTTCCCTCATTGGCAAGACCAAGGATAGATGATAACAAGCTTGTGGTTGCCATTTTGATTGTTGACTATCTATGTTCTAGTGGCCACTGTGAGTGTCCAGCGTCATTCCCCGTCCTGTTCCCTCCCTGCCCTGGCATTCCACTGAGAGCTGAAGGCATCATCTCTCTGTTTCCTTAGCCCAGTGATTCATAAATCAGCCAACCATGTGGGGAGTGGGGGCTTCCTATACGTTACTCTCATGGGCCTGTCCTTTGAGCCTCCTCTACACCAGCAAGACCCAATCTTTGGAGCGTAGTGTGAGGATAGAGGGATCTAAGTTGGAATTAAAATTCATTACACAATAAAGTTGAAAATGTGCTTTTTTGCATTTATGATGTTTACGAAAAGAAAATCTCTCTTTTTGTAACAGAAGACCTGGTCCTCACTAGTGACTTTCTTGTTCTGGCTTCACCCTGATCTCTGCATCAGGTGCATTAACACTAGGTCTTTTGTACCGGTGATCTGACAGTCCCAGTTCTTCACCAGTCAAAGAGTTAATAATCTGTCTTTGTCAATCATATTCCTTTGTGGCATCCAGTCGCATACTTTAAAATGTCCCCATTTGCCTGTGCTTAGTTTGTATTATGTTATGTTGTGTTATAACGATCAGTAGAGTACACTAATCACCCGTGAAGGTATTCAGGTTCTTGAGCAGAGAAACATCATTTACCACTCAGTCTAAATCACGCAGTGCCTCTCCTGCATCTTTACCATGTGTTCCGTTACCAAGCAAGTCTTTACAATGGCTTGCTTTAGGGAAAGTGTTGTGTGTTGTTGGACTGGTGTTGGATTTAAAGTCCAACACCTTCCCTACTGTTACGTAGACTGGAGTTAGAATAATAAATTATACTATTTGAAGTGCAGTACTTTCCTTAGGCAAGTAGTTATAATGACTTGCGTACTAAAGGAACGCGTGGTAACAACGCAGTCGTTGTTCAGACTGCCTTGTTAAGGCACGGATGGTAAAGGCATGGGTGGTTCTGACATACATCATCCCTTGATCAGGAGTGCAGGCATATGGTCCCCAGGGATACTCAAAGAGCCAGGTCTTTAGCCTCTTGTGGAACTCAAGAAGTGAGGAGGAGGCTCTGATACGTTGAGAGGGGTTGTTCCATATTTTGGGTGTGATGTATGAGAATGAACGGCCTCCTGTTCTGCGTTTGTGAATGTGAGGGATGTATGCGAGTAAGCGTGAGGGAGAGCATAGATGTCTCACAGGCTGGTGAAAGTGTATGCATCTTTTCAGGTATGCTGGTCCAATGTTGTGTAGGGCTTTGTATTTGTGCGTGAAAAGTTTGAATTGGCTGTACTTGTGATTAAAGAGCCAGTGACACTCCTTAAAGTGGGGTGCGATGTGAGTGTATTGATATTTGGTACTGAGCTTGGTCTTGCCATTTATTATTTTTATAAATTAAACACTGTCATTTGCTCATAAACGTTTTTGGAAACATGCCAATGTTTAGTAATGCAGTTAACAGCATGTTCCACTCACAGTGCTGTGATGAGATACTGAGATACATGCTTCTATTCTGATGAGATTCAGATTGCAAGTGATGTGCAGCGGTCAGGTCCTTAGCATTTTACCACACTGTTTCCCTTTTTACCGCGTCTTACACCTGGATGATTCTCTTTCACGTTTGCACTGTTTTTCTTTTGACTTCTAAGCACTTCTTATCCTTCACAATTACCATTGCATTTTAAACACGTTTGTTTTATATCCCTTGTGGCAGTTTGCTCAAGAAATCCAAAATCTGAAATTCCATTTTCCATGCTGAGCAGAATTTGTGTACATGGGTGAGCACCATGCACTGCTAAAATGGACGTTTAGCTTCGGTGCTCTTAGTCTTGCCTCTTTGATGAAACCTTAATTCATTCAACTTAAGCGCTTAGAGACCATTTGACTGTGATAGTTTAAAAATATCACTATTACTCCCATGCTGGACACATATTACTCCACCCCAGCTAAACCCACCAGAATTCCTGCTGCTGCTATATCTACAAATATCTCTAACAGTCTACTCCTATTTCTGGTTGTAGTCCCTTCCTTTTTCCGAAAGTTACTAATGCAGCACTTTGCATTGTGTAAATGTCTGGTGCAAATTAAGGTTCAGGCTGCTCGCCAATGGATCTATAGTTGCGGAGTGAGGCTTTCTCATCACAAATCAATTCATTTAAGTAATGTGAAGCGCATTTGGCCGTACAAAGATGACTGGGAGTAATAGCTTTGCAAGCCATGAAGGTTTATTAAAAGAGTAGCAAAGCTGCAACTTCATATAATAACAGTAGTTGTAATTCAAAAGCCAACACATCAATGCATTTGTCAATATAATTCAACGCATTCTGAAATCATAATTGCAAAGATAAACTATTATGAAGTTGTCTGAAAATAAATCAAAACAGACTCAAAAAGTAAAAGGGAAAGACCTCCTCAGTGGGTCAAGTTAAACCTTATGAGGCAATGGAAAAGGGCACCATCTCTCAAGGAAGCTAGAAGGGAATCTTGCTCAAGGAAGCTTAAAGGGGTCTACTCCTAAGAAAGTTAAATGGCATCTCTCTCTAAAGGAAACTAAACTGAACTGAAACTAAAACGCTGCAAACACATAATTAAAACAACAGAATTCTAACATCAGTAATACATAATTTCTCTAAAGAGCCAACCAATCAAGTGAAGGCTGAAAAGATACAGTTCCACTCATTAAAATATACAAAACTTTCTCACAAATAGGCTTCCACTGTGAACCTCAAAGTAGCAGATAAGACATATGGGCTACTTGCACTAGTAGGTGCAGCTGAAAGGCCTCAACTTAATTAAGAAATCCACTACAATGTCAAAGAACAAAACATTATTTTCTATGTAAGAAATTATTAAAATAAGCATTACATGTTCTTCAATGTTGCTTCAGCTTTTCAACAACAAATTAAATGTTAACTTTTCACAAGCAAAGTAACATGAAACATGAGCCCTTTTTAAAATACAGTCCTACATTAAATATAATCAGTTTAATGATGCTAAAGCTGCAGAAAATACATTTGCATATGGAATGTTACAGTTGAAATATGAGCGCAAGACAATAAGGAAAAATTTATTTCACTACTCACAACTCTTGTTGTCTTTTGAAGGAGTTAGTCCTTTTGCAACACATCTTGCAATGAAGAACTGCTATCTCATCAATAACCATATTACTGACAGCACCTTACAGACCCCTTTTATTACAGACTCCTGACTTGTGGCCGATTGCACCTCTCTAGCGGAAGCCTAAGTGACTCAAATTTTCAAATTAATATATTCAGCACATAGAATAGAGATCTGCATAGCCATTATATTTCATGAATTAATTTGGATTTGAAAAGTAAAGTCTGTTCACAGTTTTCAGCTTCTGATTCCTTTATTATATAAATCAGAATCTAAAAGCAAATGTTTGGGCTTCATTTTATCGTATTGTGTTAGAAACGGGGATCTCGAGTTGGTAGTGGTTTGCACCCTGTCCAAGTAGGGACCCTTATTCTAGTCAGGGTAAGGGGATTATACAGCTAAAATAACCCCTGTTCACCCCTTTAGTAGCTTGGCACGAGCAGTCAGGCTTATCTCAGAGGCAATGTGAAAAGCATCTGTACAAAACACACACAGTAACACAGTGACAAGACTACAAATGGACACCACACCAGTAAAAACAATAACCAATCAATATCTCAATAAAACAAGACCAAAACGACAAAAACCAACACACACGTAAAGATATGAATTTTACAAAAATAAACAAAAAATATAGTTCCTTGAAGTCGATAGTCCCAATCGGGGCTATCACAGCGTTGTGAACAACACAAATCCAACAGTTCAGTGCTGCAGTTCTGGAAAAACTCGCAAAACAGTACCTTTGGAAATGAAGGAGCCTCGGGGACAATGCGATAAAATCTGAAGATGAGACGTCGCCAGTGTCAGTGGGCATAGGTTCTGGAAGTCAGTGCAGAAGTCGGTGAGATCATGAAGTCACACGCGTTACGGATTGATCTCCGTGATGTGGAAGTCAGTGGTGCTGGCATCAGCAGGCTTCAGGGCTGCATGTCATCGCGTGTTGGGCTCCTCACGAGCGGAGACAGGGCAATGCATCATGCTAATCTCGAGTGGTGCCCTCAGCCACTGTGCAGGCAGTGGTGTAGATGACAACATGACAAGGTGTCGGCGAGGTTGGTGCGCTGTGCTTCTCATGAGCGGTGATCATGGCTTCGGTGCAGGCAGTGATGTCGATATCAGGGTTACTTTTCTTGGAGTTACAGCACAACCACTCAGTTCCAAGGGCCCATGACTAGTTTTGGCACCACTTGGCAAAGCAAGACTCACAGCAGAATAGTCCCAGAGCTGGCAAAAAGATGTGGATGAAGCCTTTGATCTCCCTGAGGCTTCCAACAGGAGGCAAACACACACAAGACCTCGGAGAAACTTGGTTAGCAGCATGAAGAAAGCAAAGTCCAGTCCTCTCACTGCCCAAGACAGAAGCAGCAAGCAGCAAGCCTGTACAACACATCAGCAAGCTGAGTGGCAATTCCCCTCCTACAGCTTCTCCAGCTCTTTTTCTTGGCAGAATCTCCCCTTAGTCCAGAAGTGTTCTAAAATGTGGGGTCATAGGTCCAACATGTATACCCCTTTCTGCCTTTGAAGTTGGCATACTTCAAAGGAATGTCTTTGTACTGCACAAGATCCTGCCTTGCCCTGACCTGGCTCCAGACACACTAAAAGGGGGTGGGGGGTGGAGACAGCTTTTGGAGGGACAGGCACAGCCCTATTCAGGTGTCAGTGACAACTCCCCCAACCACTCTAGCTCAGGAAGACCCATCAGCATGCTGATGGGCTATCAGGATACGTAGGTCACATCTCATCTTCTTTGAGTGACTGTTTAGAGTGAATGCACAAACAGCCCAACTGTCAGTCTAAACCAGACATGGATTCCACAGGCAGGCAGAGGCACAGAATGGTAAAAAGTGGCATTTCCTAACACACAATTTAAAAACCAACTTCACTAAAAGATGCATTTTTAAATTGTGAGTTCAAAGACCCTAAACTCCAAATCTCTATCTCTACCTAATTGGAAGTAACGCTTGTAAGAGGTTACGAGGCAGCTCCACTGATCAGCTTTGGGAGAGATAGTTCTTGCAATAGTGAAAAACAAAATCGGCAGTATTTCACTATTAGGACATATAAAACACACCAACACATGTCCTACCATTCACATACACTGCTCTCTGACAATAGGGCTACCTTAGGTCTACTTTAAGGGTACCTTACATGTAGAAAAGGGACGTTTAGGCCTGGCAAGTGGGCGTACGCCAGGTCGACATGGCAGTTTAAAACTACTTTCACCAACACTGCAGTTGAAGCCTTGAGACATGTTTGCAGCGCTACTAATGTTTGTGCTGCAATCAGTGCTGCAGGCCCACTAGTCTGGGGAGAGGTGTGGCGCTGCTGTCAGGGCGACTGCCGCTGGAATCTGGGGATCACGGTTTGATCCCCGGCGCTGGCGGCAGATTAGCCCAGCACTATTTGACTCTGGGCAATAGCTTGCTTAATCTTCCCGACGGCCCCTAGCACCTGGAGACCCTTACGGGTGATTGTTTGCGCTTTACAAATGTGGATTATTATTATTATTACCAGTAACATTTGAATTACAGGCCCTAGGCACACAAAGTGCACTCTACTAGGGACTTACCAGTAAATCCAATATACCAATCATGGATCACCAATCAAAATCACAATTTACACAGGGAGTATCTGCCTTTTAGCACTGATCAGCAGTGGTAAAGTGCCTAGAGTTCTAAAACCAGCAAAAAAGAAATGCAGCACACAGTCAAAAACAGGAGGTCAGAAGCTAAACAGACAGGGGGAAAAAGTTGATTATTTTAGATGTTTAGAGGAATTGTCTGTCGACTGTAACTCACTTTTGACTTAGCTGTGATTTCCGGTAAATTTAATGTGCTGGCTGATTCAGTGAATGACTGCATTGCCAGGGTATTCACAAAAAATAAGAACTCCCTTGGTTTGATTCAGGATCTATCTTGAACTATACATAAAGGGGGTCTTATGTTTGATCTTATTTTTCACCCTTCAGACTATGGGCCAGATGTATCAAGGCTTTTTGCGTTCGTAAACGGTCCGGTTCACAGAATCGTCCCGTTTGCTAACACAACAAGCATTTGCAATGCAATAGGTCTCGCAGTTACACAAGTTTAAGCTATTGGCATTGTAAAGGACAATGCCTTTTATTTATGTTTTTAAAACTAAAACTAAAATAAAAAGCATTGTTATTTGCAATGTTAATAGCTCAAACTCGCGAGACCTATTGCATTGCAAATGTTTGTTGTTGTTTTTTTAAGCAGCCCTATTCCGGTAGTGGACACAAGCTTCGTTAGAAAAACACATAGATATTTCCCGCTTTGGAAAGCAAATACCGAATCGGAGGGCTGTTCTTGCTCATCTGCCAATTACTGCTTCAGAAGGCACGTCTGCCTTTTCCTCCAGGCCACACATTAAAAATACCCTTAACAATGCACAGCTCACGGCTCCAGTGCCCTTTAGCATTAATGGCCGCCCAGGACTTTCCCGTCACCCTTCCGCTCAGAGGCTGTATCCATAACAGCTAGACACCTACAACATAAACATAACAACAAGCCGACGACCCGGAAGCGGTTGGGCAGCCGGCCAATTCCATCGCGGCCCCAACCGGAAGTCCCGCCCCATCGCGGCGAGAGAGAGAGAGCTGCCCGAGGAGCCACGAAGGCTCCTGATTGAGTCCCGGTCCCGAGATGGGGGACCGGGTGAAGAGCGGCCGGGCGCATGGGGAAGGCGGGGCTCTCATGTGGTGAGAGAGCCCCGCAAAGCGCTACCGCCGCCCGAGAGGCAGAACCGCCGCCGAGCACCGCCAGAACCGGTGAGTGTGTTGAGGGAGAGGAGGGGTGAGTGAGGGTGGGGAGTACGCGCGTGTGTCTGTTTGAGTGTGTCTGTGCGTGCGTCTGTCTGTCTGTGTGCGCGTGTGTCTGTTTAAGGGGGGGTGTGTGTATGCAGTGTGTGTATGGCTGTGTATGTGCGCATGCGTGAGTGAGGCTTTCTTTGTGCATGGGAATATGAGGCACAGCGACGTGCGCGCTCACGAGGTACAATCTCGGCAAGAAAAAGCGCGTGGCAATTTGCTGTCCACATTCCCCCAGAAGTAACAACATAAGTTTTCTCGCCCTAGACAGCAAAGCTTCGCTTTGCTTTCGTCTAGGCGAGACCTAAAAATGCCTTTTGCAATGTATGAAACTTTTGGCATTTGCAATATGGGTAATGTTAGATCTGGGGGTCTCTTGTTGGCAATGGTATTCACCTTTGTCCAAATAGGGACCCTTACTTCTAAGTCAGGATAAGGGGATTACACTCCAAAATAACCCCTGCCCACCTCCTTGGTAGCTTGGCACGAGGAGACAGGCTTATCTCAGAGGCAGTGTGTTAAGCATTTGTGAATATACACAGCAATACAGTGAAGACACTACAGATGGACACAACACAGGTTTTATAAAAATAAATATTCTTTATATAACACAAGACCGCAAACGACAAAAATCCACAATACTACACTTAAGATTGCTTTAAAGATGATAAAACGGTGCTTAGTTCAAGTTGATGATAAATGCGACAAAGTTCTCAACAAGGTATCTGGATGCGTAACACAAAGTAAACAAAAGGCTCGCAAAAGGGGGAAATGCGTCGGTTCCGTGATCCGGGGGAAGTGATGCGTCGTGCCTCAATGCTTGCGCAGACTAGGGGATGCGTCGTGATCCTTACCGATGCGGGGTTGATGCATAGATTCTCAGCCTGTGGGCCTGTTGCGATGCGCAAGATGGCGCTTTGATGTGATGCGATGATCCGGTTGCAATGCGAGAAGATGACGCCCTTGATGCGACGATGCGATGACGCTGCGATGACGATGCGTCGGCGCCCTGGCAGGCTTGCGACGACTTTGTACTTTGGAGCCGCGACAGGCCCTGCGACACGCTTCTCCAGTGATATGATGGCAACTCTCTTGATGGCGTCACGCTTCTCCAGTGATGCGACAGCAGGCAGCTTTGACGAAGACACGCTTCCAGGGAGATGCGGCGGAGGGTCACTTCGCCGGCGATGCGACAATTTCAGCTGTGGCGGCACACACTTCCTCTAGATG
This sequence comes from Lissotriton helveticus, assembly GCF_964261635.1. Classification (NCBI taxonomy): domain Eukaryota; kingdom Metazoa; phylum Chordata; class Amphibia; order Caudata; family Salamandridae; genus Lissotriton; species Lissotriton helveticus. The sequence continues at coordinate 1,096,759,589 of NC_136061.1, read as the reverse complement.
CGTCACGCTTTCAGGTCCTAGTGACACGCAAATGTCTGTTGTCAGAATTACCAGCAAAGAAATTCAGAGGGGAGCTGGAGATGAAGTCTTTTGTCCCTGAGACCTCAGCAGGAGGCAAGCACAGTTCAAGCCCTTGGAGAATATTCTGTAGATAATGAAAGTCCTTAAAAAGTTCCTTCTCCTTCCCTTGGCAATGAAGCAACCACTGCAGGCCAACCCAGCAAACAGTACACTGGCAGAGGGGCAGTCAAACTCCTGCAGCTTCCTTGGTTCTTCTCCTTGGCAAAAGGTTTCTTGTTGCAGAAGTGATCTCAAGTTCTTGGGACTGGGTCCCAATATGTATACCCCAAAATGCTTTGTTCTTTGAAGGCAGCCTATGGAGAACAGGTAGCCTTGCAATAGTGAAATACGAAAATGGCTGCAAAGGGAAGGTTTAGGGACTGGCAAGTGGGTGCACTTGCCAAGTCGACATGGCAGTCACAGACTGCACACAGGCCTTGCAATGGCAAGCCTGAGACACACTTTACAAGCTGCTTCCGTGGGTGGCTCAACCAGTGCTGCAAGCCCACCAGCAGCATTTGATTTACATATGGTGCACTGTACTAGGGGCTGACAGATAAATCAAATAACCCAATCATGGAATCACCAAATATTACATCAATTTAACATAGGAAGCACTTGCACTGTGGCACTGAATAGCAGTGGCACAGTGCCCAAAGCATATAACCAGCAACAACATATGAAAACAGAGGAGGCAGTCAGTAAAAATGGAAGGGAGACTCACGCCAATGATGCCAGGTCTAAGGGAGACTCACGCCAAGGATGCCAGGTCTAACAGGTAATCACAACTTTTTGCGATTACCTAAATTGTGAATGCAGTTAGCGAATCGCTATTTGCGATTCCCTTAATGCAATTCATGTAGCAATCGCTAAATGCGAGTTTGCATTTAGGTTTCGCAAATTACCACCAACTTCAAGTTGATAGTAATTTGCGATCCATTATAAAAATGCACAAAAGTGCATTTTTTAAAGTGCCATGTGTATGCGCCGTATGTGCCCACTTACCTTTTCTGGGGGTGCATCGGGGACCTTTGGGCCCCATAGCACCCTCGCGATTGCATTCGCAATTTGCGATTCCCAATTTGGGAATCACAAATTGTGAACGCATTCCCATTCATTCCTAAAAGGAAAGTTATGTGGTCAAAGATTAGGTTTGCCCAGTTTAGAAAATCAGCGACAGGGCTGGGTGCTTCACCAGACTCTGGCCTCACCTATTATAATGATATGTATTATTATACCTATTTATGAAGAAGATATCACAGGATAAATGTGTGTACTTCTGCAAAAGAGGAAATATAATCATAATGTTTTTAAGGCCAAGAAATCAAATTATACAATCAATGCTGTATCTAATTTTTTCAAAGCTATACTGAAAACATCGTTAGAAAATCATGGGTGTGTACATAACAAGTTTTTACCTACTCTGGAACTAATAGACAGTCCGTGGAAAAAATTCCATAAAAGGTTTTAAAAATGAGACTAGAGCTTGATCAACACACCATAGAGTCCTCACTTTTTATTGCAATCAGTACTGTACTTTATTGTATAAAAGACACCAGCTGCACGAAGCCAGGAAAAACGGTTCACTCCTTCCAGCTCCTGCTCTTTAAATGCCCGTTTCACCTCCCTACATCATCACATTCTTGAGCATAAGAATGCGATGACATAACAGAATGTAGGAGCAATGCCAACACAACACAAACATGTATAAGACTGGAATCATTGGGAAAGTCTCCATATCTTCTCATTCTATTGTTTTTGCACAGTTTGTGCTACTCTCTGTTCATGAAATAGTTAAGTTAACCAACTCTAGTAAACTCTTGTACTCTCCTTTGGACATTTGCCCTGCAAATCTAGTGAAAGAAGTCACTGAAACAGTCTTTCCTTTACTACAACAGCAGATCATTAACTCTTCCTTTGACAGAGGTACCTGCCCCCTTTTCTTTGCAACCTCTCGCTATTCACCCAGAGAACTGCCACTAATCAACTTCAATTCTTTCTTGAATTGGCAGGCCTGTTGAATCTTTAACAACTGGGTTTCCATCTTTGTTTAGAGACCAAAACAGTAGTTACTTCAGTCGTAGAAGAGTTGAGATGTATAGCAAATGTTGACAGATTTGGAGCCCTAGGTTTATTAGATCTGTGTGTGGTTTCCAGCACAATCGACCATCAGCTTTCAATGCACTACTTATCCTTCTGGCTATTGGGAGGAAAGTTCTTTACTTGCTCATATTGGATCTTTCTAACTGGACACAGTCTGTGCAACTTTTGGATTTCTTATCCAAACCCTATTGTGTTAGTTGGGGAGCACCTCAATGTTCTTCTCTCTTCCCTCTAATTGAAATCAAAACATCAGTTGTTTGGCAGATCTACTGTACAGACATAATTTATAGGACATCATTTCTTTTTGTATGTTGGCAACACCCAGATAATTTTTAATATAAAGGGTGAAGGTCATTGCACTGCATCAGGTTTGTCAACAGCATTAGATTAATTGTGCATCTGGATTAGAGAGAGCTATCTTAAACTTAATCCAAGCAAGACTGAAGTCATGTTACTTGGACAGGCTCCCTTTTCCCCCACACTGGCTGACTGCATATGTAATGCTCACACTACCTCAAGTGAGACTTGGAATGGAGAAACTACACAGTACCAAGATTATATCCTGTCAATGCACTTCATTTCTTCTCTTCTCACAAACAAATAGACCCACACACAGCTCTATCAGAGGCATGACCTACAGTAAAAGGCTAGAAATCCTGATTGTATTTTGTTTTCTGACTCATACATGTTGATGACCTATGAATGGACAGAGGGGCAAAGAAGGACATATTGTATCAGATAGGCACTGTTTGCAAAGGTGCAAAAATATTTATTTGTTATTTCCTGTCTGGAACATTATTTTCTGATTGGCAAAGACCATCATGATTTGCAACTGTGGAGAAATATTAATCTGGGATACTCTTGAAGAAATCTAGGGAACTGGAAGTTATCTGCATGCTTGCAGTGGCCTGGCTTACTAAATACTTTAATTGATTTTTTTTGTGTAAAACACCCAATTCGAATCCAATTATAAACTTTATTCGATCCAATTTGGAAAACATAGATCATCAAAGTATTCAAGTCAAAAAAATTCAATATCATTCTTCTTAATATAATAACATTTAATAAGAAGTACCAATTAAAAATAGCAGAATTCAAATCACAACCCTCCAACCAATGAGGGTATAGGGTTAGACTGTGCAAAAATGTGTAATTCAATAGTTAGTGCAATGAACGCAGTAAGGGGTTGAATAAAGTGTGGCATACTCCCAGTTACCAGATTATTTCATAAATAAATAATTAAAACAGTTGATTTCGATTAAAAAGACATCTTTTAGGAGTCATAAAACCGTTAAAAAATGATAAATACATTTTGCAGGACCTGTGTCGCATCAAACCTGATTAAAATAGTTTTAGTAATGTGGAGCTAAAGATTAACAAGACTTTCGAAATTCTAAATAATGTCTCCTTCACTTAAAAGCCCAGAGAAATGAAACTAAGCAGAAGCATAAAAGGGGCATGGAGCTTCTTTCATAAAAAAGAGGGTGACACGACATTGCCTAAAATTGTACCGCCTTAAAAGTGGTGCGATATATTTGGCTCTCTGTTCCTTATAAGAACAACAAAAGAAAAGGATGTGGAGATCAGACTGGACGGATATCACACGGGCAGTTAGTCAGGTCACTACGATCATACTTTTTCAAAGGGAAGCCTAACATCAGAGGAATTTGGTTTAAGTGGAACCTTTAAAGGGTGAACCTATGGTGGAGGTTCCTTACCGCATCCAAATACAAGGATTCACCCTCTATCAAAGGTGGAATCAAGTAATACAACTATACACTGTACAGTTTACCACACCTGCTTCACTTTTTGAAAGCAACATTGGGCAATATTTTACACCACACTTGTTTGAAAGTTCATTAGCCCCCTCTAACTCAACCAGGATCTGTCTTCCTCTTACCAGGAACTGTTATTGGGACTGACTTAACAGCATGACTGCCTGCATGACTAATTGTTACCAAATCTTTAAAAAATACATGGATCAGGATTCGGGATTTGTCTCTCACATCATGCTGTTGGCTCTTTGGTGTATCATTCCACCTTCTATGGAGTACTTGCACTGCAATGCACCAGGGACTAGTTAACATCTCAAAAGTGCACTGAATAATCACACATTAACATATTTATCACATAGGTGAATTGTATACAGAAAACAGTTGTTTTTGTTTAGTTTTTTTCACTACGGCAGGCTGTTCTTTAAATTTTTGGCAAGGGCTCAAAATGCAAGTCAGACCTATTGCCTATTCCAATTCTTGTATTAATTTTGCCAGCTTCTATGGGCCAATACGTTGGCTTTGTTCCTAGCATTAGTCATATGGACTCAAATATATGTTTTGCTTATTGCACAGAATAGCATTTGCATATCAATGTAAAGTTGCCTAGGAGACAGCCAGAAGTCTGACAGTCCAGGTAATTCACCACATATAAACCTTAACACCCCGTTTTGTACTCAAAACTTATCAGAAATGTACATCTCCTTGAAGTCGTAGAGACAGGAAAAAATATGTATTAAGTAGGGGTGGCTGGAACTTTCACTCCGCGAAATTTCACAGAGTGACATAAAAACGCTGCAATATTTCACAGAGTTTCGCCACGGGGCAAAAAATACGCACATAGTGCTGCCCATGTTGCAATCTAGCGTCAGCAGAGAGAGCAGAACTGAAAAAATCAGCACCAATGGCACAGTGCGCAAGATTGGGCAGCCATTTGAGTTGATTTTGCTAACCGCTCGAGTAGAAAATCTACCCAATATGAGAGCAAATTTACTCGAGAAGCAGCTCTCTGAACGCGACCACTTGTGTTCGCAGTGCTGGATGTCAAATCTTGCTTGCGCTCGCCAGTTTGCATATGTGGACACTTGCATAAATCCCACCATGCAGCGATTGGCGGAACTTCGCCTGAACCCCAATTTACAAGAGTAAAACAGAGTCACCAAATTCAACCAGTTCCACATGCGGAGTGAAACATTCCACCCACCACTGGTATTAAGGAAATTCGTACAGATAGACATTCTCTTTCTTGTTTATTATTACGGTTTTGACAGAATGCCTTTCGCTTAATTCTCTATGTCATGCGTTGCAATATTTTAAAGTTGTATTTTTTTCGTGTGTGAGATAATCACAAAAGTGTTACTCTATGCTATATGTTTAGCATTATATAATGGTTATACATTATCAAAAACTAAAATTGAAAATGAACATTTAAAATTGTGCATAACGTAATATTTTTAAATAAATCAATTGATACATTTAAACATAAGTTAAAAACACTTCCCACTCTCTTATCCTAAAACCTCAACAAATACATTAATAACAGCAAACAAATTTAAAAATGCACTTTATTTAAAAAAAATAAAAGCATAACATTATTTACAAAACAAAAAATAAAATAAAGACTCCGTAGACTACAGCCAAAATTGCGGGCTTTTTATACTGGGTTAGCTACGGAATTGGAAGAATTAAACTGACTACTCTGTCAGACACCATTTCCTCTGTATTTGAATTAGAAACACTAGGAAGGATGTAAACTAGTGCGTGTACTCCCCTTTTTGGTATATTTGAAAATCTCTGCAACATTTAGAGCCTTGAAAAAGTCTTTATATAGACGAAACAAGTGTGGGCTGCTAGATATCTCTTGAATACATGTACTTGCTATTCAAGATTATCTACAACACCTGTAGCAGTGAAAACAAAGAATAAATGAAAAAGAATACACATGGACTGGAATGTTTTAAAATATACTGAGTTTAGGGTGCTGCAGTGTCAATAGGTTTTTAACACCAAGGGCAATATTTTGATGTAGGTCGCATCAAAATAGGGTCGACAAACATCTTTGGTTTCACTTTCGACTGGCACATTACAATGCGGGCGGTCAAAAGTGAAACTGGCCTGTCATTCTGGCTGTATACTGATGGGCTCAAGGAGCACATCTGCCAGTCGGAGACCTCACCGTAATACCTAAGGACAGCGTTTCCACCGCCGGGTATACGATGTCAATTTCCGATAGGCTTCCCATGTCGGGCTCTCTGACATGGAAAGCCTGTCAGAAAGTAAATTTGGGGGCCCTTAGCTGGGCCCCCATTCCTCCACGGCCTCTGATTGTGGGAGGTGCCCCCTGAAAATCCCTGCCAAGGTGCCTGCCACCCGGTGCAGGGGTTAACAGAATCTTCCATTTCTCCATGGGAGCTTGTGCTACAGCTGGTTTAAGGCAGCAGCACAAGCTCCCATAGAGAAATGGGTGTATGCAACCGCACCATGCGCTGTCGCATTGTAATGGCGGTTGGTCGGTCCCGAGACCGCAGCTCAAGTCCGCCCGCCATCTTAATCAGGCCCGAAGTAGAGTGTTGAAGTTTGGTGGGGTTAGAATTACTGTTCCCACTCTGACGTAATCAACAGTAGGGAAAGTGTTGGGTTTTGGAGGGATGAGAATTACTATTCCTTCTCCAGAGTAAGCAAGAGTAGGGAAAGCTTTAGAAAGCTCAGATTTCATTTTCAAAATCCTAAATTAATACAAAGTGAACTACATAAATATAAAATAACATAAAATATACTCTCATAAGCAAATTACAAAATGTTTTTAGCATTATATAATGGTTAGAAATTATTAAAAACTAAAAATAGGAAATGAACATTTAAAATTATGTATGACATAATATTTTTAAATAAATCAATTAATACATTTAAACATATGGTCAAAACACTTTCCATCGCCTTACCTTAAAACCTCAACAAATACAAAAACAAATTACATATATAACAACAAACAAATAACAATGCACATTATTTAACAATAATAAATGAATACAATTATTTATAAAAAAATATATAATTCATTAACATCCAAATTATTTGAAACAAATAAATAGTTAACAAATTAACACGTACAAACTTTATCACTGTATTGGTAACATGATGTGCTAAATAGCTAAAAAAGGTAATTATGTATCTTATTGATACATTTAAAAAGTATACTTTTTTTATAATCAAATAAAATGTAAATGTTTAAAATGCTTCCTGACCTACTCTCCCTTACAAACCCAACAAACCGCCAAAAGATGGCATAAAAATAAATACTTTTAACACAAAAACTAATACAACTTTACTAAATAATGTAAAAATTATAATATGTACAACGACGTTTACAAAAATGATATAAAGGCACTTAAAAATTATATTTTCACCTTCTGTATTCTGTCCCATTATATTCTTGACCCACAATATTTTTGATACAAGACTTGTGTTGACACAATATTTTTTTCACAGTATTTTGTCAGACTATTAATATGACAGCGGATTCAATATTTATAATTCATTAAAAAGACTTTATACCCTTGCAACTATAAACCCAATTTACCAGCAATAAAATAATGACAATTTAAAATGTATTACCATAAAAAAACAGAGCAACCATATTATTTAAAACTATATAAACAAAGAAAATGATATACAAATCCGAAAAAACTATATTCTTTCCTATATATTGTGTCCCACACTATTCTTGACATCATAATATTTTTGACAATATATATGAGTCTCACAAAACCTTTGGTATTATATTTTGTTGGAATACCAACATGGGTATGAGGGAACATACGGATCAGATGTCAAAATATGTCCCAGTGCTAGCTTGAGTAAGTTCACAAAGCAAGAAAGGCATAGTAGAGTTGCTCCTGGTCTTACCACTGCTGCCAACACCACTTCACAGCAGAGGAGAAAGACTTTGAACAATTCAGTGCTGAAATACCCTAATTTGAAATAAGCCAAGGCTGACTTTTGAGGCCAGCACTACTCTAGATGGATGTATGACGTTACAACGCATACTTTTACATCGCATGCCTTTACAACGCGGTTTTTACAACGAAAACCTTTACAACGCATAGCGCTTTGGGGTGCTGGATAGTGAATAGTTTAATTTACTATTCCAACTCCAGTCCCCGTGGACACTAAGGAAGGTGTTGGACAGTAAAGTAAACTTATTCCCTATCCTAGAGCGCCCCCCAGCGCAATGCGTTGTAATGGTTTGCGTGGTAAAAGTTGCGTTGTAAAGGATGTTTCCCACTCTAGATTGAAAGATTTTTACTGTGGTTCGTGGATTGCACTGGGTAGGACCATACAATCCAGTTCAATGAGGTTTAGGAATCCTGACACTGCCGTGTAGGTTCTTTATTTGTTATTAATCTGTTTGTGGTGGTGTGCCTCTAATATGATATACTGCAGGTAAATTATATATATGATAAAGTAGCCTCTGCAATACATTATGAGGAAACTGCACGTCACTGAGGAAGTATCTGACTGCATAGAAGAACAAGGCCAAAGGCAAAGTTTGTATACAAGGACATATAACTCCTACGTGACTTGCAATACCCTTTTAATGTATGGCAGAAAGTATTTTATTTCCTTATAATACATGGGCACGCATTCACCCTTCCCACAAACCGCTTAAAATATTTTTGCTAATATGCACCAGTTAGAAAAGACAGTGCAAAAATGTGTAAGCAATGAAATATAAACTTGTTATTTTACAGAATGGAATAATGACATTATAGTTTATCAAAACTTTCAAACTATGGGGCCTATTAGGATGGCGGACAGACCTGCATCCGTCCGCCACCCCCGAGGTGGAGGGACCGTCTGCAGGGCCAGCGGCGTTCCCTCCCTCGGAATTAGGATGTGGCCGCCACCCTGGCGGTCACATCCCGTATAGTTAACATTGCGGCGGGTGCTGCTTGAAGCAGCACCCTCCGCAATGTTAAATATGCATGTTTTCCCTTTGCATGCACAAAGCGGCAGGCACCGCGCGGTGCCTGCCACTTTGTGCATGCAAAGGCAGGTGGTACCCATAGGTACCCCCCATGTGCACCCCCTCCACCCCCCATCGCCCCGCAACGGGCCCCCAAACACAAAAGACCACATGCTTTTCCAGGGCGGAAAACCCGCCGTGGAAAAGCATGTTTCCGCATGCATCCTGATAGACACCGCCACCATATTAGAGCTTTTCCGCCACGGTCGGAAGGCGGCCGCGGCGGAAAGGCGGCGGACGGTCTTCCCGTCTGCAGATGACCCCCCTGACATCCTAATGTGGCGGTGGTCTTTTCAATCACCGCAGCGGTGAATCCGCATCCTCCGGGCCGGCGGTGGCTTCCGCCGGCCCGGAGGATGCAGATTCACCGCAATCCTAATCGGCCCCTATATTAGAAAAAAAAATTGGGAAAAATATGTATTGATATGAATAACGTGAAAATTTGTAGTAGTAGGATATTTCTATTATTAGTCAAATCCGTATAACAATATTTTTTGAAGTTCATAGATTTGTATGGGAATTGGTTTACTTTAATTATATTTGAGGTAGATTTAAAGGGTTATTTCATTAAACTGTGTGATGAGAAGTTAAAGCCCTTTTTTAGATGCCTTTTTCTCTGGTGTTGACCTTTCCTCTAATTTAATACAATGGATCATTCTTTGCAAAGAGTAATATAACTTGTTTGCCCTGTACACTTCTACCCCTTGACATCACTTTTTCAAATGTTCACAATGAAATATGCATGTGGGAATATAATTTTAGCTATGACCATAAGCTGCAGCCTTTTATTTCTTTTTTAGTAATGTTAGGCATGTGTGGACTCGCAAAGTTTTGTTTCTCATTACTGGCATGAGAAACCAGCTTGATGTTTCAATCATTTTAGGTGACATGACGTGAAAATAGCCATGTAATGGTCTTTTGATGGTGGTGTGATGCTACGCCCCTGGACTTTACCAAAGAGCTTACAAAAGAAGGAACCCTAAAGGTGGGGCAGCATTTGAGCAGGTAGACAGAGATGCATAGAGATGCACAGATGTGCCTATGCAATCTAACAATCTTTTAGACACGTCCTGAAGAGCATTGCATTGCATTGCGGACCTGACTGCTATTCGATTATTTTTTTTTTTTTTAGGATTTTATTGAAAATTTGCAGAAACAAATCAACAAGGAATGAAGGGACAACAAAACACTACAAAAGGTGCACATTGAAGAGTCTAGGACTGGTATAGAGGATCCGGGTTGGAACGCTGATGTAGAATAAACGTATATCAAAACTCAAGCGGATCGCATCAAATCCGAACAGTATAAAATACAGCACTCTAAAAGTTCACAGATAATACAGTACAGGAATAATAAAATAAAGAAAAATAAAAAACAGTAGGTGGTTGAGTGAGAAACAATATATAGAGAGGAGCTGCTCAGATAAAGTACAAAGTACATGATTCCAGGTATCTAGTGAGCATCAAGGTATAACAAACTACTCTCACATTAGAGTTTTACGGGGGTTTGGTGGTGGCAAAGTAGTTGTCAAGGGATGTCCAGACAGATGTTTTACAGACGATCCATGGGGAGCTTCGGAATGAAGTGTTGTTCGCATCTCTCAGGAATTGATTTTTGGACTCTTTTACTAACTCGATTTTTTAACTCTTTTACTAACTTTGGACTGCCTGGTTTGTGCTACAGTCGGTAGCATACTGACTGAGCCCCTCTGCCGAACTTTTCTCATTGCTTTAATTCTGGTTATACTAATGGACCCACCCTTGGTGGACTCTAGTTGAATATTCCCAAACCCTTATAATCTGAGCTGTTAGATAATGAACTATCCTTATGCCTATTTGGTGGTTGGACTCTGAAACTGTGGCTATTGCTGATTTGAATGCCTGCTTAAATGCTTGGCACTGTTAATAAAGGTGTTATATTTTTGACTGAACTTCTTAAGCAAATGCTGGGTATGATGAATTTTGCATCTCTAATACAATAACCAATTTATTCAATTTTTGTCTGAGTCCATTATTTAGTCCTATTGATTCGTCCATTTTACTCTGATTAATGGTCTAAATGCATTGTAGGAAAAATCAGCAAGCTCTAACAGAACATCAGGTGTTACTTCTCTTATTCTGTGTAGTGACTGTAGAGTGATTGGTTTGTTTAATCTTTACTCATCTTGCAATTTTTAGGGGGTTGGGATTTCCTGTTGCTATTCTTCATATCTACTCTATGGTCTTGAGAGTGGTGTCTAAATCTGATTTCTAACCTGTGAGTTGGCTGTCAATTAATGGTCCTCATTGGACAACTAACAGAGAGTTTTAGTCATCCTAATTTCCACCCCTCTTATTGGCAGATAAAAAATCATCAGAGGATCATTGCCTCTGTGGTAAATTAATTGATTTGGCTGTCTAATCGTAAAAGCCCAGTATGGAGGAGTAATATGAGAGTAGAAAAGTAAGAAATATAAAAATGTATTTGTTAAGCACATTTATGATGCATCAGCCCCATTTAGTGCAAACCAGTTACTGAGCCATATTTAGATGTCTACTGCTCCGTTCAGTAAGCTGTGCAAAACAGATTTCTTATGGCCCCAGCCTTATGACATGAAATCAACAAAGCTGCAGATAGTAGGACTTCTATTCCCTTGCCTCTCTCCTACTTCACTTAGTGCATGCATAGCACAGAGTACACTCGCTTCTCAGGCTTCTGATACTTTCAAGCTGATGAAGCTGGAAACAATGCGAGAATACCACCTCAGTGAATCTTCAGTTTCTAGAGTTTCAATAGAACAGATCACTCTTGACTCCCACTAACTGCTGCATTATGTCGATTCTATGCAGGAGAGAAGAGGTGCACTAGTGTCTGGTACACTACATAACACACAGATTTAGGAGCACAGAACTGGGTCCATTCACAGCTTTTCATTTTAGAGAGGAGTGGACCCTCATGGCTCCTCAGGAGCTTGGCAAGAAAGTTTCTCCTGTGGAGGGCAGGGAGTATTGAAAGTGCATTCTTCAGAGGAGAGTGGACAATAATGGCTTGTGTTTATGTGCTGAGAAAGGACGATCTGCAGTAATACTGATCCAGTGTGACCACCCTGGTCAGTCCACCTTCACTCTCCACATTATATTATGTATAGTAAGATGAATAGATGACATCATTTAGGGTGCATTGGTGATTTTATTACTAATGTTCCTTGATTATGTTATATTTGGTGTCACTACCAATTCCATATGAGATGATGTTTATTTTGTTCCGTGATATCACCAGCAAATACTTTGGCCTTTCCAGGGCCTACACCAGGGGTGGCTTTTATGTATGAAACGGGAAGGTTTGGGCCTGGCAAAAGGTATATTCACACGAATGACTTCACACGTGAGCTGTACAATTCAGCATGAGAATGAACTCCTTCAAAAGTGGCAGCTCCATGGAAGATTCGGGTTTCTGCAGATCATGTCTTGTGTACAATAGTGTATGAAAATTGTAATGCGCATTTATGAATAATGGCATGTTTTGAGCAGCGTGATATATACCATCGAAGGGGAGGGTGGGGCAACATTGTAAATGTCTGGGATGTTAACTGGAGGGTTCGTTTAACTACTGAGGATGGAAAGAGCTGGAGATGAAGTTCGTAATTGAGCACGTACGAACACATTGCATTGTGGGGAGGGTAGTTTAAAGTATGGGAGATAAATGATTGCCGATTCACTATTGGTTCACGAGGAGAGGCGGGCCATGTCATGGAGATTTAAAAGTTCAGAAAGATCAGCTAGTCAGTTGCTGCTTGTGAGAAAAGCCCAGGAATACAGACAGGAGAAAATATGAAGGTATGCGAAAACTAGGGTGAACATTGGAATGAGGGCATTGAGTTATAGGAGATTGATGTCGGTTTAGAATGTTGGGGGTTCTAACAACTATACGACAGTATAGAAAGGCAATGTGAAGTACTTGAATTATAGGACTTTCAGGACATTTATTGGGTAACAGAATGTTACGGTTGTAGAGGGAACACGTTGCCTTAATGTTGGTTATAAGATGAGGCATGACATCTAAATACCTAAAAAGTGCAAATTCCTTGTTGTTAAGGCTTGGTAGTTGTAATGTATTGACTGATGTTTTTCTTATTTTTAGTGTAACCCCTGAAGAAGAGCTCATATACAGCTTGAAATGCATTGGGTATGTTAAAATCCACTTCTGAAGATGTTTTATGTGTTGTGTCGTACCCAGAGAAAGGCTCGGATGGGCATATCTGAGGCATAAGAAGCATTTCAAGACATATTGTCTCATGTGTGATTTAACATCTGAAAAATAAATTAAGTTATGAAGAATTTGTGGAGGATGTGAACTATTTTGTTGAAAAACTGAAAACAACCATTAATCTAAAAGACAACGCTGTGCGTCCGTGCAAGGAACGCAAACACGCTCCTACTTTTCAAAAAGGTTTATTTTGCCAGGTCGATGTGTGAGTTGAAAATTGCACACACAGGCTCTGCAATGGTAGGCCTGAGGCATGTTTAAAGGGCTTCTTAAGTGGGTGGCACAATCAGTGCTGCTGGCCTACTAGTAGCATCTAATATATATATGCCCTTGGCCAATTTAGTACACATTAATAGGGACTTATTAGTAAATTAAATATGCCACTCAGGTGTAACCCAATTTTACCATGTTTTAGGAAGTGAGCACAAGCACTTTTTCACAGGTTAGCAGTGGTAACATGCACAGACTCCTAAGGCCAACAGAAACAAATTCAGTAAAACAGGAATGGGAGAACGCTAGGTTTGGGGGAGACCACCCTAAGGCTGACGAGTCTAACAAGCAATTTACCCACTGTTGCTCAGGGTGGAGTGGCAATAGTGATGCTAACTCTTCCAAAGTCCAGCACTTTCCCTAATGTTTGTAGTGGGAAATTTGCCGTTTTCACTTGCGTTCTAATAAGAGGACAAAGTGCCTGACACGAGTGCCACTACATTTCTAAATTTGTCCCTCGAATGTGATACAGGCTAAGAGTGACAGATGCAGGGCTATGGTTTACCATGTCTGCCAGTATTCCTTTCTTGTACTGAGCCATCACTTCTTTGGTCCCTGTACGGTGCCACATAGCTCGTAAGTGTGCATAGTCCTTGGAAAAATTAGAAGTCATGTTATTTTTGCTATTGGAGTTCAGAGGTTTTTTAAAAAAAAATCTTAATATTTGTAAATGATATAGTCAATTTGGATACAATTATTATGAGATAGCAGTCATACATTTCCACCATTAAGTCGCAAAACAGTGCACATTGTTCAGTCATACTGTTAATGCTTCTCCAGTGTTTCCTCAGCCAAATCTTCCCTGATATTATACATTGTGGCTGCAGCACCAGGCCGCAGTGAGGGGCTAATGCAGATTCCCCCCGTGGGCATTCCACTTTTCCCAGACCTGGTCCCATTTACTGGGGCAACCTCTGCTATCATACACCACCCTGTCTATGATCATGCACCAGTCCATGTCTTTTCCCTACTCAATTGGAGATGGCGCAGCCTGAGCCCCCCAGTTTCTAGTTATATTGCACTTTGCTATCATTATTCCCAAGTGTTACCCGCATTTGGTCTTTTGTTGAGGAGACACTGTTTTGGTTGGAGTTCTAAGACTCCCCCACACACCCTAGTCATTGTGTTCACCATACTGGAGTTCAGAGAACAGCGTTTTGTGCACACAGGAAAATAAACAACATGATTAAAATTTGTGAACTAAACTGCTAAATAATAATACCTGTTTTAACAACAGTGTCTCAACCGGATTTAATGAGGAAGGCAAATACACAAGTATGTACAAGACATTACAAGGTAGCAAAGAAAGGAGAGACTCCCGGTATCTTTTTCGAAAAAGTGCTCATTGCATCATATATTGAATTCACACTATATACAGGACAGTTATAACAGCACTGTTGGCATAAAATGCGGCGGCAACCCAAGGGGGCGCTGTGCACGTGGTGCTCGTGAAACAAAGAGTGACGGCGCGAGTGACAGGTGGAAAACACAGCGATGGACGCAAAGTGACAAGGTGAAGAGCAATATATACAAAAACAAAGGTTCCTCTTCAATAAATGGAAGACAGATAATTGTTTTTGAACCAAAGTTGAGAATACGCCGTGAGTTGCGCTGTATGATCGGTCAACGGCATTTCGATCCTATCAAGTCAGGATCATCATCAGGACCGGGTTGCCATTTTAGAGGTGATGAAGGTAATGAGCCAGAGAATTGCAGGCTTGGTGGTAAGGTGCTGTACAAGGCGGATGAAGTGCACTGGAATCCCTACTTGTGGTAAATAAATGCAAGACCCGTGGTGAATGGAGCCTAGGCGCAGGGTCGGGGCCCCGATCCACTGTGTGGCTCCTGAAGGGGTCAAGGAGAAGTTGCAGGCAGGGTCGGATCCCCGATCCACTGCCAGGGTCCCGGGGCGGGTACCTCGGTTTCAGAGTTGGCGGGCTGCGGAGTCAATCCAGAGGCTGTCGGGTGGCTGCAACAGTGTCCTAATCGTGTGCCGTCTCGCCCTGTTGTTAAAACTTATATATATCCAGATCTCAATCCAGTCTATGGGTTATACGCCTGTTGTTCTTTATTAAAGAATAATACCAGAATTTGTAAAGCATGCAGCTACCTCAGGCGAGGTGTGCCGGCGATGGGGCCGTCGGAAGTATTAAGCGAGCTATTGCCCAGAGTCACAAGGTGCTGGGCTAACCTGCTGCCGGCACCGGGGATCAAACTGTGAGCCTCTGTGGTCTGGAATCAGCCGCCCTGGCTGCTGCACCACACCTCTTCCCCCTAAGTATGCAAGTCAGCTGGCCGGTGCCTGAAAGAAAGAGATTCACCAACAATACATTAACGCAACATACACATTTAAAACAGCAAAATAGTTCATGAAATAAGATATACCAATACAGTAATTTCAATCACAATTTGATTAATCAAATAATTTATTTGAAGCTGGTGTATATTCCTGTTGCTTGAAGGTACAGACCGCCTACTGCACAGGTGCTTCATATGTATGTATCTATTTATATATAGCACAGCTTCCTAGTAGACTAGCAGTAGGCTAAATAAAGGCCAGTCCTAGACTCACCTGGCACTGTGTCCAGAAGTGTGGTGCATCTGTAGTGGGTGCCAAACAGCTGACCTGCCTTGAAACTCTTACGGCTGTCAGTACCCTCCTATCGAGGGTGGTAAATTCCTCTCTGAGCTGTTAGCTGATTAAAGTGCATTTCCACTCTGCTTGGCCTGCCCCAGTCAGAATAGAATGGGCTGGTAAAAACCATGTTGTCCAGGGACTAGTGCAGCAGGGGGACCCAGAAAGTGCGACCAGGTGTATTAAACGAGGAGCATCGCCAATGCCCACTCTGACCACCCTGAGGGTGTGCAGCACCACTTTTCTTGGCAGATGCAACAACAGGGTGACCGTGAAAAAATAATTCTGAATCAGGTTGGAGCTACTGTGTGGACTACCAACTGTGGAGTGCACTGTATACCTGGAAATAACATAAGGCACCGGCGACTCCACTTGTATTGGGCCTGGCACATGCTTGCTCTTGTTGTATATTACAGACAGGGCTGGACTGGTCATTGCGGGCGTCGGGCATTTCCAGGGGGCCGAAAGGGTGGAGGACGGTTTTACAGCTGTGGGGGCAGGTTGTGTTACTGGGGCCGGTTTTGCAGTGGTGCTGCAACATCGCCCACCTGTACCAAAAGCAGCAGTGCTTCACACTTGCAAACCCGGGGGGGGCCTGGCCCAACACAATTGCCAGGGCTGCTTGGGGTTCCCCGTCCGGCACTGATTACATAGAGTTTTATCTCTGCCTCTGGATGAGAGTGCTCGGATCTATGTGTCCCAGAGCCTGAGTCCTTTTCTGACCAAAGCAGACTTGCTTTTTGTTTAAGCCCTGCACCATTGCAAAAACAATGTATCACTGTCAGAGCTAATCCGTCAACATAGCAAAGATTCTGCTGAGGCCGGCAGCTCTCTAGCGCCAAGCGCAAATTACCTCAGCAGACAGTGGCACAGCAAGTGCTTTAAGCGCTGTTGGTGTTAATTTCTCTACAGTGCCTCACATCACATTCAATTCAGAGGATCTGTAAATGCGTGACTAATGCATTTTAATGATGCAGACACCAGCACTAAAATGCGTTAATCTAACCCCTGATGCTTGGTACTTGGCAAGGCTGTGCCCTATAGCCACTCAAACCCCTCAGAAAAACAATTTGTGAGGTATCGCAAAGAACCAGAATGTATAAAAGCAAGCAGCGCTTACTGTAGTGCAATGATCCTGAAAGTAATTACAGTACTGCCACGATATAGAAAAGCCAACGGCACCCACTGCAGCCACAGAAATCCGCAGGCATCGCACACAAAGGAAGTGGCACCTCCGCAGCTTTACCCTATAACTTCTCCTGAGCGGTGCCCCCACAGCTGTAGAAGGATGGGGAATAAGGAAAGAAACTCAACCCTCTAAATGGTACTTGTTGGGAGAGACACTCCAAAGCCCCATAGTGGACAAATAAGCCCACACAAACCTTTCCCATACTATACAAATGGAAGTCTCCTACCTATAAGAAGATTTCAATAGAGGGGCCCGGCACCTTCAATCCACAAGGACGTTTCCCTAGCAAACTCTCCATCAGCCTTCAGGAAGATACCAGGGCACATAAAAAAAGAACAGGAAGTGTTGGGTGGGGAGAGGTGCTCTAAGGGTAGGTTATTTACCTCAATAGATTTAAAAATGTCTTTCATATGTTATCATCTTCAGACTCAACACATTCTTAGGTGACACTGTAATCACTTAATTGTTTAGACTAAGCTTGCTGCATGTCGTATTACGTAATTTGTAATAGTACTGATGTTGCTGACAGCTTATGAGTCCCTAAATCTATTCGTGAGCTGAGCGCTAGAGTGGAATAAAGTTAAAAAGGGTATGCAGCTTCCACGTATTTGCTTCTTTATTCATTTGTTGTGCCCAAAGGCAAAAACTGGAAAACACATCTTTTACCACAAAGTGGGTCTTAACATGTTTTGGCGCTTTCTCGTATGGTTGTGACCATATGGAGGAATTCAATGCATGTTACTTTGCTTGTTCCAGTCAGACATACACATTATTGCATATATGTTCAGATATTTCTTATGAATGTATGATCACAAATTTACAAGTAAATCACACATGCCAAAGGGTTCCCAGGTGGGCGAATCTACAATTTAAACACATATTTGTGAATGTTCATCATATGTATTCATCTTGTCATCCGTATTTTTAGCTATTCACAAAAATCTCTGAAAAATACATCCGTCAGCTTGTCAATTGATCTCTAAATCAGGAATAACGCTCCCTCATCCTGTAGAACAAATGGTATGCTCCAAGTGGAGTGAAGAGTGCGATAGGTAAGATAGAGAGACCTTAAAATGTAGTATTGCAATTCATGCTAGGTACTGTGCTGATTTATGTAAGAAAAGTGTAATTAATTAAGTAATTCCAACCATTTTAAGGAATTCCTATTACTGTGTGTTAGACCTGGCATCTTTTGGCGTGATTTCCTCTGCCTTTTTGCTTCTGGCCTCCTGTTTATGACTGTGTGCTGCATTTCATTTGTTAAAGGTTTTAGGACTCTGGCCATTTTACCACTGCTGACCACTGCTAAAGTGTATGTGCTCCCTGTGTAAAATGTATTGGTGATTGGTTTATTCATGATTGGCATATTTAATGTATTAGTACGTCTCTAGTGCCACACACACGAGTAGCCCTGCAAACAGGTCTTAGACCTGCCATTGTAGTGTCTGGGAGTATAGTTTTAAACTACCATTTCGCCCTGGCAAGTTCACCCACTTGCCAGGCCCAAACCTTCCATTTTACATTATGTAAGTCACTCCGAAGGTAGGCCCAAGGCAGTCCCATGGGCAGGGTGCAGTCTATTTAAAAGGTAGGACATGTACTGTTGTGTTGTACATGTCCTGTTAGTGAAATACTGCTCATTTCTTTTTTCATTATTGAAAAGACTGTCTTTCCCATAGGGTGTCATGGAGATTGCCTTGAATGATCTTTTAGGTGTAATTTCCCATTGGAAGCAGGTAGGGATTTGGAGTTTGTGGTCTCTGAACTCACAATTTAAAAATGGTGTAGTTGGTTTTTAAATTGTGATATATATTATTTATTGTTTGGTTAAAACCATTACAAGTGAAAACTTGATCGGTTCATCGTAAAAAGGACCACTGAGTAGAGCATTATAGATAAATGATGGTCTACTTGAAAACATGATAAAAAACGCAGGCTTAAAAATAGAGTGCAGAATTTATAAATTATTTAAAACCTTCGAATGCATAGTGGGCAGATAGTGTTCGCTTAGGAGACCCGGAGCAGTACAGTTAATATTAGTAGTCTGAGGTTCTGTTGTTAATCCAGCAGGCTGGCTGCCGCCCTGCTGGAGTAGGGGAGATTTGGCGGCACTAATTTCTTCCAGCAACTTTGACGCTTTGTTGACAAATTTAGCAAACCCAATGTTCAACTTGATGTTTTCAGGGTTTAGGGCTGCAAATATGGCCTGGCGTCAGGTCCGAACTCCTAGCCTGATCATTTCGCCCTGCAGTAGTAGCCGTCTGTCTGTCAGCATAGTGGGGCATGCACAGCCTATGTGTTACATTGCTTCAAACTGAGAGCCACATATTCTGCATTCGATGTTATTACCTGGGCGACACCAGTCGGGCAGGTTCTTTAGAAATGGCCAGTCACCCATCCTTAAAGCTAAGAACTTTTGTTTCAAGTAAAATGCAAAAGTGCTTGATAGGTGTGGCTCACCGGTTAGAGGCGGCAGACCTGTAAGCAGAGAACGGCCCGGGACCAGGGATCAATTCCCGACGCGGCAGGGTCTTGGACCAGGGTCAACGGACTCGATAATTCTCGCCTCAGTGCCTACTCTAACCAGGGAACACACTCGGTAACTCTGGGCATTAAGCTTGCCTCATCTCTACAACGGCCCCCCACAGACGCCGGGGATGCCTGGTTTCACCCTGGAGATACCCAGAAAGGGACCATCTCACAGGGAAAACCAGGACGGGTTCCCCAGCGGTCAACAGCGCCAGGACACTCGGGTAGAGTAACAGTGCGCTTTACAAGTATCCCACAATCAATCAATAGGTGAGGCAATTCAACTCCTGGTTTGAAATTTGAAATTACTGCCCAGGCATGTTTCCTTTTTGACAGAGTTGCCCTGTCTGAATGAAATGACCACAATCAGATGCTCTTCTTCATAATGGCCTTTAGCACTGGCTGAGAGGGGTTTGTTGCCCAGAATTCTTTGACTCCTAGTAGTTTTAAGCTGTAATCCAGGTGTTGCGGGTGATTCTGGCTGGTCTGGCATTTCGCTATTCCTTCCCAAAGTTTTAGCCTCCAGGGAGACCTCCCTTGAATGGTGCAGTCTGTAACAGAACTTTATAAATGCACCAGCCTCAATGCCATGATGATCCTATAGGCCCAGTTCGAGACGAACCTGCGATGGTGAACTTGATTTTGGTAGACGAAAGGCACGTTTAAAGATTTTGGTTGTTAATTTGTATAATAAAGAGCTAGTTGTGCCCTTCATGATCTAGTGCCCGTACGTCAGAGAGTTGGTAATCCGGGCCTGCATTACTTTCAGCATGGGTGTTTGACTTGGGCCAAGTAGCTGTTTTGATAATTTCGCGGTGGCGGCCTCTAGTGACAAGGATTTGGTCCTTAGCGTTTCTTTTTGATTGAAGAAAGAACATTTGCGGTCCAAAAAGAAAATGCCACTTTTGGAAAGTAGAAGTGGGATTGGTGTGCACACCTTCCCTTTAAACAATTTTAAGGTTTCTGCTGTGACTGCAAATTAATGCGTGCAGAACAGCGCTGTGCTCGTCCCCACGCAGCCTTCATAATGATATAAAGAGAGTGCGCCATTTGCGTCCCCAGCTGCTGCACTGCTGAAATGAGGAAACACTCCTCATAATTGAACCATACTTTCAAATTTTAACCCGCGTACTCCATAATAATCCAATAAATGTATTCCATCTTTGTAATCCACGTGCTTCAACAGTTATTTAGTCACTCCAGAGACAGCCAGATGAAACGAGAATGTTTTAATTAGCATTTTCAAATGTCATATGTTGCCCAAGCTTAAACATAGACATGTGCCTTCAACATTCCTTCAAACACACCAGAATGAAACCCAATGCATTTCGAACTCTTCATTAGTTCTTCATCAGGGGTACTGAAATAAATTAGAAAGGGCCATGTAAACAAATACCCAAAAACACAAGCCATATGTTACTGTACATTGAATGAACCAAAAACAACACGTGCTCCACCTTATGCTAAATTCCCTTCGCCCAACCCTCGCATTAAATAAATAAGACCAAATTAACACAAAATGCTGCCCCACAACCCTTTACATTACAGCCTGCCTGAAATCAAACAGTGTTACCTAAGAACCATTGCTCAATTGACTCTCCCTCCTGTGTGTTCATGACAAGAAACAAAGACTAAATGCCGATGAAATGCTCTCCCCACACCCCTTACTGTTCTCTCATTTATACCAATAAACAATACATATTTTACCTTGCTAGCGTAACAGGTGGCTTCAACTACGGGCGGGAGGGTAGAAGCTGGTGTTCACGTTATTCAGGTTCACGTTATTCAGGTTTACGTTGTACAAGAACGAAGACACGTAGTTGAAGCCACCGGTTACGGTAGCAAGGTAAAAGATGTACTGTTTATTGGTATAAATGAGAGAACAGTAAGGGATGTTTCCTCATTTCAGCAGTGCAGCAGCTGGGGACGCAAATGGCACCCTCTCTTTATATCATAACTTTTGGAAAGTAGGCATTTTCTTGCTTAACCATTCTGTGCCTCTGTCTGTCTGACAGTTGGGCTCTTGTACATTCACTCTAGACAGTCACATAAAGGGAGCTGAGGTGTGCTTTGCATATCCTGATGGGCCATTACCAGTCGGATGGGCCTTCCTGAGCTATATTGGTCGGAGGAGTTGTCACGAACACCTGATTAGAGCTGTGCCTGGCCTCACACACAGTTGTCTCCACCCCCTAGTAGTGTGTCTGGAGCCAGGTCATGAAAAAGGCACGTTCGTGTGCACTACAAAGACTTTTCCTCGAAGTCTGCCTACTCCAAAGGCAGAAAGGGTATACATTTTGGACATCTCTGACATCCCAAAATAAGAACACTTATGGACTGAGGTCATTCTGATAGGAAGAAGAGCTGGTGGCTGTAGGAGGGACTGCCACTCTGCATGTTGCTCTGTTGTTCTGGTCTGATTCTTGCTGCTTTTCTCTTGGGAGTGAAAGGAGAAGACTTTGCATTCTATATCCTGCTTCCAAAGTTCTCCAAGTACTTGAGTTGAGCTAGCCTCCTATTAAGAAGTCTCAGGGCCATCAAAGACTTCACCTGTCAGTACCTGGCCTTTTCTGCTTACAGTCCTGACTTGCCAAGTGGTGCCAAAACCAGTTCACGGGCCCTTTAATGTGTAACCCTGTGAGCTTGAGGATAAAATCCACACATCGACTCCCAGCGTCTGGTATATTGACGCATCTCTGCACAAGATCGCTGCATCGCCGCTGCCTGCACTGAAACATGAGTCAAGCACGATGCATCAGCCACAACGTTCCCCCAGTCCCCAGCTTGCTTTCGCAGTGCATCAAAAGACTCACTCCAGCTTGAGTCTTGAGCCCCATGTTGCCAACATCCATGACACCCGCTCCGACTCCAACTCAGCACCCGCTTTGAAGCTATGAAATCAACGCAGCGCCTTTTTCGTCGCTATTGCATTGACACAGCGTATCTGGATTTTCAATCCCTCACCCTTGGGCCCCGATTCTTCATCGACACCACACCGCAGTAAGGATCCAATGTCGTGTGGCCACAAACCGACGCATCAACTCCCCTGCCAGTAAGAAATCAACGCATCACCGCCCCCAGTAAGGAACCAGTGCATCACCTTCCCTGCCTAGCAGTAAAGAACCGATGCATCACCTCCCCTGGGTAGTAAGGAACCGATGCATTGCTTTCCTTTTTCGGCACCTCTCCTCTCTTCCCCTGCACCGTGCACCATCTTTGATTTTTGACACTTCTGAGGCACTTTGTGCTAAAATGATTGCATCCCTTGATTTCTATGGACTAAACTTGCTTAATCTTTTAAAAGTTATATTTTGACTTGTGTATGTTGGATTTTTCTTGTTTTGGTCTCGTTTTATTCTGATAACTATTGACTATTTTTTTATAAACTTGTGCGGACTCCTTTAGCAATGTTTTCACCGTGTTACCGTGTGTGAGTACAAATACTTTACACATTGCTTCTGAGATAAGCCTGACTGCTTGTGCCAAGCTACCAAGGGGGTGAGCAGGGGTTATCTTAGCTGTGTGACTCCCTTGCCCTGTCTAGAGTGAGGGTCCCGACTTGGACAGGGTGCAAACCTCTACCAACTAGAGACCCCATTTCTAACACTGTGAATCTTTGGTTAATGTGCAGCCAAACAAAAAAA
Source organism: Lissotriton helveticus (assembly GCF_964261635.1). Lineage (NCBI taxonomy): Eukaryota > Metazoa > Chordata > Amphibia > Caudata > Salamandridae > Lissotriton > Lissotriton helveticus. The sequence continues at coordinate 1,096,736,116 of NC_136061.1, read as the reverse complement.
AAGCATGTCATGCTCCTTACATCTGGATTTTGTGTTTCATATGCTTACTACTATAGTTGCAACTGTGTGCGGAGTTTCCACTGAATTGAGGTGTCTGGAAAGAGTTGTTCTTAAATGCAAATCACATATATTAGCTTTCAAACAGCAGTATAGCAATGCTAGCTATTTCATATTTTTTCTGAAGTGGACAACAATGAAGCACACAGAAAGGCAGAATCTCAGTGTGAAATGCTTATGTATGCCAATAGCTTATTTACTGTTGCTCATCAATAAATTGGTGTACTATTAGATTGGCCATTAAGTGTGCTCTATGGGAGTCCGGACTGTGGGTCCCAGAGAACTCCGCCATCCATCTCCAGCAAACTGGTGGAAGGAAGTACACACTGCACCCACATGCACAGGCTCCCTTCCACCTTTAATCTCAGGCTGGTTCCACTCCATTAAATGGCAGAATGGTGCTTTGAACCTGCAGGTCAGACTTTCTATGCAGTAGTCTCCATATTCCAGGCATGAACTTGCATCTGCCTTACAGACGTACCCATGAACATGTACATTGATGAATGAGTGCAAATTTGCTTTGCGTTGCAGCTTTGCAAAGCTTACTTCATGCACAACACTGCCAACCACTGTTAGTACATTTACTCTCTAGAAAATCTTCATCTGAGTATTGCGCTCTGCAGGTGCAAAACTCAGTTTTATAATTTCCAAATGTAGCTTTTTAATATTTGTGCATTTAAGCCAAATTGAAATGTCCCACTTTCTTTCTCTCACTGAACTGGCCTCTGACTCCTTCGAGGATGGTTGCTGACTCTGTTCCTTACCTTGTTTACTTTGTTGGTTGGGCTCTTTTTTGATTTCTCCTACAGACAGATTTTAGCTGCATGTTATCGAAGAGCTATTGTGGACAATACCAATATTTAGAGGGCTTTTGGTCAGCCCATTACTTGTTATTGTGCGCTTTCTTGTCAATCTCATTTGTTTACTGCTTATTTGATGACTTTTCTTCCTCTTCTGGTGTTTGTCCAGTCCTTCCCCCATATGTTCTTTATCATCCATTTGATTGGATATTTTGTATCCTTCCACTGCTCAGATTCAGAGGGGAAACGTCGTTTACAATGTAACGCAAGTCGTTGTAACGACTTGCGTTGTAAAAACCGTGATGTAATGGCATGCGATGTATTAGCATGCGTTGTAATGTCATACAACCCATTCAGAGGGCTACTGCTTTCCTTTAATTTCAGCAGTACCTTTGAGTGAATGTGTGTTCCTGCACTCTCCATTGTGTTATACTTCCCTTTCGCTCTGTATTGCTCTCTGTGTTGCTCTCCCAGCTCACCCATTGCGTCTCCCACTCATCTTTGCCTGGCTTGTTTTACATCTTATTTTTAATATCCTCCCACTGCAAGCTTATCCATTGCTACCCGCAATTCTCTGTTGTTCCTCCCTCGTTGACTTTCCCATTACCTCCTCCTTGTTGCTCTCCCACCCCGTCCATCAAAGTCTTTTTCATAAAAAATGTTAAGGAGCCACCAGCTGCATCTTGCTGCTGGCAACTCTTTTGACAAAAAGCACTTTTTCTACGCATTACAATTTGTTTTAATGTATTGCTCCAAGATTGGTGTTTGCCATCTTGGAACAGTAAATGATAATAAAAAAAAAAAGAAAATGATGGCTGTGTCACCTGCATAAAGAATTGGCAAAGCCAATAGTTATGCATAAGGTGACACCTTTTGGCTTTGCCGGTGCCTATTTCCAGATATTGACCTCTATCTCTGGTCTATTTGCTATTAAGCTGAAGGCTCCAAAGCATTTCCATACTTTGTTTACTTGTACAGATCAATCAATGTGTTCAATTTCAATAAAATAATCAACAACATGCAATGGGATTAAAATACATCTTGTAACTGTATAAATATGATTAACCAAAGTAATTTCCTACCAATCAACAATGGAAGAAATTCAAATATGATAAAACAAGCATGGCCAGTGCATGAGCCAAACAACTGGCCTCCAGATGTTCATTTACTATGGGAGCTAAAGGTGGCTTAAGAGGGAAACACAGAAAAACAAAGAACATAACATGTATTTGTAGAATGATGTAGAGCTTAAAATTATTGAAATACCGACTTTGTGCATTGCAGATCATCTTGATATTGTTATACAAAAAATTAGTCAAGATTCAAAAGGATATTCCAAGTGTAATTAAGCATGGAAGGAGTTATAACATGCCCCTGCATATTTTATGTGTGATCTACTTTTTATGCATTGGCAGACTGTCATAGTCGTATGTTACGCCGTTGGGCAAACACAGGGGTGCATCTGTTAAGTGTTCATGGAAACCCCGTGCACATGCTCTGAACATCCACTCAATGTCAACATTTTGTAAAGTCCTCTCCATCGCATTGTAGTTTTGGAAAATACATATATTCGTTGTTTTCAAATGTTGTCTGGTGGAAGGGGGCACGCTTGTGAAAAATAATTTAAAGTTAAAAGGAAAATCCAATAAAACAGTAACTCAGTATTCTGTGTACAAGACATGCACAATCTATTAAACAAAAAAACCAATAACAAGGGAGTGCCTTGATTGCTCACTTATACTTTTGGGAAACAGGTGTTCCCCCTACCATTTGTGATTGCTTGACGTTTTAACAACATCATTCATTTTACCAAAAAAAAAAAAAGATAATTACAAATTAGAGCCTGCATACCTCCTAAATCGCTTCTTGGAAATTTCTTTCTTAAAGATGGCACAAACAGCTGAAAGCTCTTAGTAGATACTGAGTGGGAAACAAATCAAAAGCATTATTCAAAAGTCAAGGATTGAAGTATTTTCAGAAAAACAGATGTCTCAGACTCCCACTTTGTGGGAGCTGGCCCGGAGGACAGATTCAAGGGCCTGGCATTGAAAGCTTCTGATAGCCGTGGAGAGCAGATTGTGGTGACATGGCTGGAATAAACATGAGAAGCGGTGTATTCTGGGCACACCGACCCTCCCTTGTATTACATAAGTTAAGAAAAATTCCTCCTTAAAATGGATGCTGTTAAACTTAGTCACTATAGTTACATTGAATGCTTTCTTTCTCTTATACCTGAAAATCTAGAAATCATGTCTCGTTTTCCACAAACAAATTTCGCCAGGTATTATCTAGAAAACGGGTTGCAGGGAAAATTCGCAGGCCCAAGATTAATTGACGCTGGACCGAGAATGCGATGTCAGATTGTGGATAAAGATCTTTTAATGTGATTTGTCTTTTTCCCTCGCGACTCAAATGAGGTTGTAGATGAATGATGTTACGTACAAGCACTTTTTCTCATTCTTATACCTTGGCGTATATACATAGGAACTGAGACAGGTGAAGATTGCCTGGTCCTTACAGCCTGTCCTTTTCCCTGTCCCATGTACTGCCATACTAAGCCCTTTAGATATTTCTATATTTCTATCATTAGTGTGTGATGGCACAATAAGGGACCAATATGAAAGAGGTATTCCAGCATATGATGCCTCCTTCGACAAGATTCTAGGGGGAGTTAAGTACCAACAAAGGCACCCTTGCACCATGATTGTTTTTGTGCTGGACGTTTGTGCAGGAACGGACACCTTCCTGCAGAAAAACAATGAAAGGAGGTGTTTTCCTATTTCTATGTGCGATGAAAAATGCAGCACACATGGAAAGAGTTCAAAATGAGGAGAAATGTAAACATTTCTCCTTGTTATGCCTGCTTTGGGAAGGCGTTGGTTTTGGCGCTACCCCAGATTTATGCTATGTTGTAAATCTGGGGCAATGTCAAAAACAATGGGTGTTGTGTGGGAACATCCACAGCAACACCCATGAAACGCCCCTACCACGCAGAGTAAGGCATTGCCTTACTCCATATTTACAAGGCCATGTAAAGCCCCACAGATTGTGGCTTCGATGCAATGGGGCCACTGAAAGTTGAGCGTAGGAATACCTGAGATAAAAAAAATTGTACTCACTATGGCACACTAGTGCGATGTCAAGGCCTACACTGCTGTAGCACATTTGTTCTTAAATACGGAGGCACTTTATCTTTGTCATTTTTTACCCTGTTTTATAGTGCGATTTGATATACTGTGTACTCTGCCTTACGTTACCCTACTTTATTAAATAACCGTGCTCTACTTTTATTAGAATGAATAATTGTATTTGCTAGTTTGCACTGTATGATGTAGAGTTAATCTTTGAAATAACTTTGAATTATACTGATTTTTATATGTGGATTTTATCAATTTGTCTTTAAGATTTTATGCTCTAACATTGTTGTATGTTTTATGGATCATGAATACCAAATAAACTGATGAATAAAGAAAAAGGTATGGTGGTTGAAGAAGATGGCTTGCCGGGAAGTAGCAGTGAGGTGATAGACGTTCTGGGGTGTGGGGGGTGCAAGAAGGTTGCCCAGTTATAACTTATGATCTATAGCACAGGCTTTCTCCCGTATTTGATGACCATTCCATTTGGTGTCTAAAAAGGTCATATTTATTGGCCGTAATAGCAGCTGTAGATGAGCTTGGCTAGCAGCAACCAGACATTTATCTGGATTGGACTTCATTGTCATGGGTAGATTCCAATTATTTTTGCATCTGGTGTGAGAACCAACTTCATTTTTTGTCAATGCCGCAATGTCATAGAGCTTCACAATAATGATAATCGACACCTACGTCACAGAAGCCCACAAGTGCCCAGTCCAGCACGCAGGTGGTGGGGGAAGGAAAAGATACAACCTTGGTATTATAGCTGCCAATGCCATAAGGACATCTGCGGCCAGATGTGCTAACGGCTACTCTGACTGCGAGATCGTTATTTCATCCATCATCATGTACATTATAGAAATAAGATATGTTCACTCAGTGTGTTTTCATGTCATGCTGGTCGATATTTTTTTTACCATATTGGTTATGTTACATTGTTGATTGGGGTGTTTGCGAGCGCTTAACATAGTGAGACATCTGTTTTGAGGGATTCTGGGCAATGTAGTTAACACCACAATGGAGGTGCGGGTGAGCGCGAAACATTAGAAGTTTGGCGATAAGTTCTGCAGTTTTTTCTGCAGACAAACACGTGATTAATCACCTGCAGACACTTGGGGAGGGGGGATAAACAGGTTGCGTTAGTTACCAGTAGTTCATTCTGTTATCTCGGAGGGGAGAAGGGTGCTTTGGCACTGCACGAAATGCTGAAAGTGATGACAGGAATTTAACACGCTGGTTTCTAAGAGCCGGTTGGACAGAATTGTGGGTTGTTTTACTATGGAAATCCACATGTCACGGTAAGCGCACTTAGGGGTCGATTAGGATGGCGGACAGATTGCCCCTGCCGGGAAAATGACCGCCCGCCACATTAGGATGGCTGGGGGGTCCGAGGCGGACGGGAAGACCGTCCGCCGCTTTTCCGCCGCGGTCGCCTTGCGACCATGGCGGAATAGGGCTAATATGGTGGCGGTGTCTATCAGACACCGTCAGCCATATTAGGATGTGCTTTGGGGAATTCCTTTCTGCCACGGAAAGGCATACGGTCTTTGTTTTGGGGGCCCGTGATGGGCCCTAATGGTGAAGGAGGGTGTGGGGGGTGCACATGGGGGGTACCTATGGTACCCCCTGTGTTTCAAAGTACAACATGGCAGGCATACGGTCTTTGTTTTGGGGGCCCGTGATGGGCCCTCATGGTGAAGGGGGGTGTGGGGGGTGCACATGGGGGGTACCTATGGTACCCCCCTGCGTTTCAAAGTACAACATGGCAGGCACTGCGCGGTGCCTGTCATGTTGTGCTTTGAAACACACAACATGCATTTTTGGCATTCAGCACCGCCCGCCGCAATGTTAAAAATGCGGGATGCACCCGCCACTGTGGCGGGTGCATCCTAATTCGAAGCACGGGACCTCCGCCCTTATGGCGGATGGTCCCTGCCCACGACAGTATGGCGGACGGGCAAAGTCCATCCGCCATCCTAATGACCCGCTTAGTGTTCAGTTGTATGGGCGAAATTTGCAAATTCGCAGTCCGTGAATTCGCGTGAAATCGAATTCGCGATCCGCAAAATTCACGAATTCGTGCGAATTTGCGGATTTTTTTTGCGTGTTCGTGGGGTTTTTTGCGTCTTCACGGGCCGCTTGCAGCACAACAACCGCAAAGTTACCCATGCGGTCGTACATGGGCGCGGCCATCTTGTGCGCGTTGCGTATTTCCGTTTCCGGGCGCTATTGTCAATCTCGCGGGGGAAATATCACGCAAACTTACCCACGCGGTCCTCAACGGGCGCGGCCATCTTGTTTTTCATTCATTGCTATGGTTCTAGGCATGCTTTCTCTATCCAGCTTCAATCTTTTCCATCCTTTGCTTGTTTGAAGTTTTTTTTAATCTATTTTACTTATTATCTATTTCCTCTATTTTTCTAGCTCTATATTTTGTGTTTTCTTCTACTTTTGGTTAATTTAAAACTACTTTTTGAAACTCTTTTCTTTTCTTTACTTTTTCCCTATTCTCTTTACTATTTATTATTTACCTTCCTGTCCAGACCATGGCAAAGGGAGCCGGGAAGCAGCCTGACAAGGGGAAGGGTCCAGCACCCCGTTCCCGGCTCCCATGCGGGCGATTGAGGGGGGAGCAAGTCACAGCCCGGGAGATCTTTAGCGCGGAGGAGGTGGCCGCACTGGTTTATTATGTGCAGCGCCGCCTCCCCAAGACCATCGCGAAAAAAAAGCACAGCATGGACAAACAACAAATGAAGATAAACAAATCTTTGGATACGAAGCTATCCATAAATCTTTTAAGTGATATAAAGGAAGTGCATGCACTACTGCATGCATCAAGTTGTTTGCTACATGGGTAGGTTACTGAAAAGTAAGTAGTACTTTCTACAACGTACTAACTATGAATGAAAGAATGCGACAGTACAGGGCTGCAATAATTATGCATTTTCACTTGGCTATCTCTGCACTCAGAGAAACACTTCGTACATTAAATTAGTTTGAAAAATAGCAAAGTAAAACCTATACAATGGCTGGAGGGATGAATTTAGAAGCAGAGAGCAAAGAAATGCAGAGTCACACTCATAGAAGTTCACAGCAATAACATTATTTAAAAGATAAGTAGAAATGAATGGATACTGTTACTGTATGTTGTTGTAGTTGTCCTGTTGAATATGGGAAGTTGCATGCATCCAGCCATTCCTCTTATTTGCGGTACTCCTCCATTCCATCTGACGCTCCGTCGATCAATGTTGGTGACCAGAAGACACCCTGTCCACTGCCTGCCTGGTGGATACTGAATTGTGGCTCGCTAATGTGAAGCCTGACTTCCTCCTTTTTCCGATTGCACAGGGTGAAAGCCGCCCTGTAAATGTTGATGGAAAAACAGGAAGTGATATTAAAACACCACTGAGAAAAAAATATAAGGTACGTACGCTGTGTAGTGCAAAAAGTCACACTTTCAGTTTCAGAATCGACAGTACAATAATTTCGAAAGGGTGTACTCTGTGTCTCCTTTTGAAGGACAAATAAGTATGGACGAATTTTGCGGATCTTTCCCCTCAGCTAGGTGTACTGTAAACTGCGATTTTAGAACAAATTTAGACCTTCCCAGCAGTGCTCCCAAACCCTTGAACCCAGTCGCAAAAATGTAGAAGACCCCCAATCAGACCCCAAAAAACGTGCGAAACTGCTACCTGTCTGAGGCCTAGTGGAAAACGGTGACAAAACGTACTTTGAAAGTAAGGTAGGCCCAAATCCCCCCTTTTCCACCATGGATTTTCTTCAAACCACTTGCAGCCAAAGCTAGGCATGCCCACCATTTCTCCAAGACCCCCCAAACCCCCCAAAGACCAGGACCCCCCAAGCAGCCCCCCGAAAACACAAAAGTGAGCAAAATCGCTGAAAAGTGGAAAACTTTTTCACCATGGATTTTCTCCAAACCACTTGATTCCATTATTAGACCTTTCCAGCAATGCCCCCAGACCCGTCAACCCACGCGAAAAAAAGTAGAAGGCAAAAAGCAAAAATGGGCAGTTAGAAATATTTAGGCCTCATTCCAAAATCACTCCAAGCGCGCTCTGCAGCTAGGCCATAACTCCCCTTTTCCATCATGGATTTTCTTCAAACCACTTGCAATCAAAACTATCCATACCCAGCGTTTCTTCAAGACCCCCCAACCCCACCCCAAACAACAGGATCCCCCCCCAAGCAGGCCCCCGAAAACACGAAAGTGAGCGAAAACTCTGAAAAGTGAAAAACTTTTTCACCATGGATTTACTTGATTCCGATATTAGACCTTCCCAGCAATGCCTCCAGACCCGTCAACCCAGGCGAAAAAAAAAAGTAGAAGACCCCCAAACAGGCAAAAAGCAAAAATACAAAAACGGGCACTTAGAAATATTTAGGCCTCATTCCAAAATCACTCCAAGCGCGCTCTGCAGCTAGGCCATAACTCCCCTTTTCCACCATGGATTTCCTGAAAAACAAATGCAATCAAAATTAGACTGTGCCAGCAGTGTTCCCAGACCCCAAAACCCACCCCAAACACCAGGACCCCCCCAAACAGCCCCCCAAAAACAGGCAAGTGAGCAAAAACAGAAATACGTCACCATAGATTTTGTCCAAACCACTTGATTCCGATATTAGACCTTCCCAGCAATGTCCCCAGACCCGTCAACCCACCCGCAAAAAAGTAGAACCCCCCCAAACAGGCAAAAAGCAAAAATGGAAAATCTCATACTTAGAATATTTTTGGCCTTCCTTAAATTCTGTCCAAACGCGCTCTGCAGCTAGGCCATAACTCCCCTTTTCCATCATGGATTTTCTTCAAACCACTTGCAATCAAAATTAGACCTTCCCAGCAGTGCTCCAAGACCCCCCGACCCAGCAGCGCAAATCTAGAACACCCCCAAAGAAACCCCCAAAAACCTGCAATACTGGTATATTCAAAACATGGCAAATTGCGCTGTTCACAAAAAACACAAAAAACAAACAGCAATTGGTTTCAACAGAGACAGACAGCCATTGCTGTCCACTGCCATCTTCTCATTATTCATTACCTGTTCTACTTTTTGTCTGCATCTTCTTCGGAAAGTGAGGGCCCACAGGGCAGCCTCTCCTGTCAATTTCAGAAGTAAGTCTGTCAACAATCAGCAAGCATGAATCAGTCAGTAATTTCAGTCCCACTTGAGAGGACTCGTCTACGAAGACAACGTTTATTTATTCTCCATAATCCATCCATCTGCCTTGAGGGAAATGGATAGGGGGAGTCTGGAGGAGGAGGATAGAGGAGCATGATTGAGTTGTGAACTTGTGAACATCAGGAATGCAGACTGCGGCACCTTCAAATCAATAAGGAAAATAAGATGAAGACAGTGCTGAAGATGGACTTGTGATATGGGGCCATATGTATCATACTTCCATTTAGCGAATTCCAAATAGCGAATTTTAAGGAATCGCTATTTGGAATTCGCAAAACGGTATGTTTGTACAAAATCGCTTTTCAATAGCGATTCCTTAGCATCCCTAATTTGCGATTAGCAAATTGCTAATCGCAAATTACCCATTCATTTCCATGGGCCAGGAGGCCCATAGGAATGAAAGTGCAATTTGCGATTAGCAATTTGCTAATCGCAAATTAGGAATTTTTTCAAGGGTGCAGGGTGTCTCAAGAACACCCTGCTGCACCCCTGAAAAAGACATTTGGGGGCATATGGCGCACATACATGCCCTAAGGGCATGTATGGGCGTCATATGGCACCTTTGTTTTTTTGTAAAAAAGCTTTTTGAAAAGAATTCGCAAATTACCACCAACTAGAAGTTGGTGGTAATTTGCGAATCCTTAATGGCAATTTTTGAATATTTTTTGTTTGATACATTGCATTTAAGGAATCGCAAAATTTGCGATTCCTTAAGTGCAATCGCAAAATAAGGAATAGCAAATTTTGCAATTCCTTATTTTGCATCAAACATGTTTGATACATACCATTTATCTAATTAGCATTCGCAAAGGCCGAAATTCGCAGGATTTCGGCCTTTGCGAATGCTAATTAGCTTGATACATATTGCCCTAGGTGATTAGAGTTTTGTTGTGGTAAAAGTTGCAAAACAAAGAAAGACATACAGGAATAAAAGTGAATAAGGACGAAAAAAAAGGAAGTCATTTTCAGGCCTCGGTGTCAGGGAAGTAGAGCTCGTCCTCAAAGTCTATGAATTGAGACGGGAGTGGGTCAGGTGACAGAGAAGAACTTCCGTCGGCGTCACCTAAGTCGGTGTCCTCTTCTTCCTGCGTGCATTCACGTATTTTGTAATCGGGTGGTATGAAGTGCTGATTCATCTTGATTATTGTTAACCTCTCCACATTTTTGGGTGAGAGGCGGGTCCTTTTTGAAGTTACAATGGCACCAGCAGCACTGAAAACACGTTCAGAAGACACGCTTGCGAGTGGGCAAGATAAATAATTTAGAGCCAGGTTGGTGATCAGTCGCCATCCAGACCTTTTCCTATACCAATACACCAATGGGTTCTCATTAACACAGACCTCTGTTGGGTCATCCAGATAGGCCTGCACCACCGACTCAAGGTTCTCCAGGGTTGCTCCACTTTGCGTACAATCTGTGGCCTTTGCAGCAGTGGACCGAGCAAACCCATGCTGAGTTAGCCAATCCGCTTCCGACAATATTTTTTTGGGGCCTGGTGCAGGTGAGGATGATGATGACACAGTTGCTGGTGTCATTAACGGCTGTGAGGGAAAGTGACTCACTTTGGCCACAGATTCAGAAGTGGAACTTGATGCCGGATGGCCTGCTGATTCAGTTGTACTTGTGCTGTCTCCTTGCAATTTCTGCCGCCCTTTTTCTAACCGAGTGGCTGACACAGCGAGACAATGTTTGTACTTTGAAACATCTGCTTCATCAAAAGGAATGAATGCTTTGCTGGCCACTGCCTTTTTGTACCATGGATCCAGAATAGTGGCACAAATGTAATGTTGTTCTGTATGTATGTTTTGAAGCCTTTCATTGTGAAGTAGGCGCCTTAATAACTTCTCCGCCAAATCATATGCTTCTCGCTTTTCACCATGATCTCTGAACGTTGAAGACACCTCCTTCAGTTGGTGCTATAGCATGACCAACAATGGGATAGCTTTGCCCAAAGATCAGTCCTCCCTGCTGACTTCACTCGTGAAGACCTCAAAAGGACGAAGCATGTCTGTCAGGCTTGCAATTAGCTTCCATTCCTCCAACTCTAGCCTCATTTCTTTCTAAGTAGAACCTAGTTTATAGACATACTCATTTATTACCCCCCACTGCTCAGACAGACGCTCAAGCATGTAAAAGGCTGAGTTCCAACGTGTTGCCACGTCCTGGATTAGTCCTTTGACTGGCAGTTTACGTTCATGTTGAATGCTCCTCGGATGGTGGGCTGGACCGTTTTACGTGATGATGGTGCAGACTTCACATCAGTTAGGCTCATTGATTTAGTTTTTTGCATTGGTGTCTGTCCCAGACTCTTAGTGTGCCTCATACATGTTGCAGGGGTAGAGGGTGTGGGCGCTACCACTGCAGTGCTGCTGCCAGGGGTACTGGGTGTACCAGCAAAAATGTCAGTCGGTTCTTGACTTCCCCGCTGCACAATCAGCCCCTCGTCAGCATCAGATGCAATGTCAATGGATACATTTGGATCAGTTCTACTTTGGACTTCCTCGATCTTACTTAGGTGCGCATACCACTGGATAGGGTGGTGTTTTTTGAGATGACCTCTCTGGCCTCCGGTACCATAGTTGGTACCAAGCTTACCCTGACTAACTGATACTTTACAAATCGAACAAACAACCATGTTTTCTGCCTTTTTGCTAATAGTAAAGAAGTCACAAACCGGGGACTGGAAATGTCTGCTGGTGGTGGAGGTGCTACTTTGACTTTCAATGCCAGATGAAGTGGAGGATGGGCGTGGCTGAATTCGTTTCTGTTGTTCACTTACAGCACCACTACTTGAGGTAATGGAGGTCGAGTTGGATGGAGGTCCCTGCCAGCCCTTCTGACATTAAAATATGGAAGCTGTAGGTCGTATTGGTGTTGTAGTTAACTGCGTTGGTGGTGGTACCAGTGCCACGCCGCCCACATCCGGCTCAGCAGCCATTCGGGCTAGGGTGAAAATGTTTGTCTGCTGCATTCCCGCTAGGGCTGGAGTGACGTCTGTGATGACTGGGTCATCATCGTCAGACTGTTCATCAGCAGCAGAAGACACCACTTCTTGTTCGTCATCATCACCCATAAGTGGAAGCCTTGCAGGAACCTTCCTTTTAGGCTTAGCTACCTTTGTCGGCTCATGGCGTGCCTCACTCTCAGACTGCATTTGTGGGTTCCAATCAGGATCAAGGTCATCAGAATGAAGGGGGCTTGATTAAGAACTTGTAGTAGTAGTAGCCCTCCTTGACCTTTTCTTGCTGAGGATCTGGAAGACAATGGATCAACATCAGGAGGAGTGGCTTGCTCGCATGATACCTCCGCTTCAATATCAATTTCCTGATGTGCCCCTACTTCTGGAGGAACAAGCATTGTAGGCAGTTGTGCCGCTCCATGAACCTCTAGATGCACTTCTCCATGCACCTCTCCATGCGCCTCTCCTTGCGCCTCTCCTTGCGCTCTCCTTGCCCATGAACTTGTGCTTGTACTAGTTGCACCTGTGGTTGTCGTTGCGGCTGTGGTTGTGGAACACTCGTCAGCTGAGTTACACCCGGCGTTGATTGGATGGTACTTTCTTGTGATGAGGCAACATCACTGGTCGATGGTGATTGAACAACCAAAGTGGCTGCCTTTGCGGCACTCATGGGCTTGGGCCTAACTTTGCGTGGTGGCACTGAGCCCAATGAAGCGGAGGTGCTGCTTCCAGCTTGGTCCTCGGCGGACACAGCTGCTGCTGCAGGCGTAGTTTTTTTCTCTCCAAAAAAGGTGTCGGTGGGCACACCAGTCTCCTTGGTAGGTGGTGCCACTTGCTTCTTCTGCTCCTTCTTACTGGCAGTGGCACTGGCAACTTTTTTCGCTGAGGCGCTACGGCCACCTTTCTTTGGGGCCATCTTCTTCAGATGTCAGAACAGCAGGCCGCAGTTGCATGAGTTGCAGAGTTGTCTTGTCTGTGGCCACACGTGACGTCACGTGACGTTGTGCTGCACACACCGCTGCAGGACTTCTTCCTGGCACTGGTGGTTCTCTTGAGCACCTAAAAGCAATGGAAGCCAGAGGAACATCAGTTAAACACCCCAAAAAGTCGAAAAACATTCAAAAATCACCACAATCCAATGCCATACATGCCCTCAATGATGTTTAAATTCAAGACACCCCACAGAAAGACTTGGCCCATGCACCACTCACTACCACTGGGCCTAATGGATGAAAGCAAGGCAACCTGGGCGCAGGCCTGAGCACACTGCCTGGCTTCAAAATGGGCCCTTGACCCCCAGCTACATGGCCAGGCCCTGCCTGGACCAGGCCTCAAAATGGCCCCCACCCACATGGCCAGGCCCCAACACCACCCCAAAAAGTCGAAAAACACACACAAATCACCACAATTCAATGCCATCCATGTCCTCAATGATGTTTAAATTAAAGACACCCCACAATAAAGACTTGGCCCATGCACCACTCACTACCACTGGGCCTAATGGATGAAAGCAAGGCAACCTGGGCGCAGGCCTGAGCACACTGCCTGGCTTCAAAATGGGCCCTTGACCCCCAGCTACATGGCCAGGCCCTGCCTGGACCAGGCCTCAAAATGGCCCCCACCCACATGGCCAGGCCCCACCACCACCCCAAAAAGTCGAAAAACACACAAAAATCACCACAATCCAATGCCATCCATGCCCTCAATGATGTTTAAATTCAAGACACCCCACAGAAAGACTTGGCCCATGCACCACTCACTACCACTGGGCCTAATGGATGAAAGCAAGGCAACCTGGGTGCAGGCCTGAGCACACTGCCTGGCTTCAAAATGGCCCCTTTACCCCCACCACATGGCTAGGCCCTGCCTGGACCAGGCCTCAAAATGGCCCCCACCCACATGGCCAGGCCCCAACACCACACCAAAAAGTCGAAAAACACACAAAAATCACCACAATCCAATGCCATCCATGCCCTCAATGATGTTTAAATTCAAGACACCCCACAGAAAGACTTGGCCCATGCACCACTCACTACCACTGGGCCTAATGGATGAAAGCAAGGCAACCTGGGCGCAGGCCTGAGCACACTGCCTGGCTTCAAAATGGGCCCTTGACCCCCAGCTACATGGCCAGGCCCTGCCTGGACCAGGCCTCAAAATGGCCCCCACCCACATGGCCAGGCCCCAACACCACCCCAAAAAGTCGAAAAACACACAAACATCACCACAATCCAATACCATCCATGCCCTCAATGATGTTTAAATTCAAGACACCCCACAGAAAGACTTGGCCCATGCACCACTCACTACCACTGGGCCTACTGGCTAGTGTGGCTTTACAGGCACCCCAACATCAAAAAATAAAAATCCACATATAGTGAGCTAAAATTCAATGACATAAATGAGATTTAAGTTCAACAAAACTCACAGAAACAGTTGTATCATGCACCCATGACAAACCCTGGGCCTACTAGATACTGTGGCTACTCACAATATATTTTTTTTAAAGTTGAAAAAGTTTTAAAATTGTAGTTGCAGCAACTGCAATGCCCCAAACAAACAACACCAACTTACTTGTAAAATCTCAAATCTAAAAGTGAAGTCCAAAAAGTCCTCAAATACAAATATCCAGCAGCAGCCACAAAAAGTAATCCTTCCAGCTCCAGATCCAAATGAAAAGTGATCAGGAGATGGACAAAGCACTGGGAGAAGCCTGCTGGACAGAAACGGGAAGTTGGAGACTCTGGGGCACTTCCTTCCTCCTCCCCACCCCCCCAAATATGTACTCCTTCCACAAGAAAGTGCAGCCAAATCTCAATCTGAGGAGTTATTCTGATCAAAATCATGATTTTCAGAATGTTTATGCTGCCTGCGGTGGATCGCTTGTGCAGAATTGCAATTTTTGCAATTTCCGGAAAGCGAGCTGTTCAAATCTCCCGTCAGCTGCGCGCCGCATCTACGTGTTCGGCATTGTTTACTCCCGCGATGCGTGATCGCTGGCCCTTATGACGTACTCGCGTAGTCAAACTCTCGCAGTGCAAGATGGCAAACCGCGATGACGTAATCGCGGTCGATAAACTCACGCGCGATCACGCAGCAAGATCCAAAATGGCACAGCACACGCAAACCGGGAGAAAAACAACTCGGTGGACTCAGAATCACGGTAAGTCAACGCCGCGCGCGAGATATTGTATTTTTCAAGCGCGACCAAGCAAAATAATTCGCAACTTGCGAATTTGCGGATTTTTGGGCAAATTCGCGCGATTCGCGGATCGCGAAATTTTCAAAAATCCACAAATTCGCCCGCGAAACTGATTTTTTGCTCATACTTATTCAGTTGTGCTCAAAATGAAGGGGTGGTGTGAAGTAATATGCAAGATTCGTTTTACGCGCACTGTAGGTTTACTTGTGAGTTGCGGCAGTTACTTTAATATGGGTGCTTGCGATAAGGGCCAGTTGTTCTGAACTGTTTAAACCACTTTATAAATGACCGATATTGCGACCGATCAGTTGTTAATATACTGAGCATGTAACAGCTGAGAAATAGCACAGAAATCCCTCATGCTCTATGAATTAAGTTGGCTGTTCAGTACATTCGATATTGTTAATGGCTATGTGCATAAATTCTTGTTTTGTAGACACCCCTGATGAAGGGATGTTTCCCGAAATGCATTGGGTGTTTTGAATAAAGACGGGACAGTTGGAAACCATTATGCCTCCTGTGCTTGTGTGAATATTTTCGTATTTGAATGAATAAAATGAATTGAAGGAATTGAACATTGGAGTAAAAGGAATGGAGTGAAACATGGTGAAATAGAAGAGTGAGAATATAAACATTTAATTGATTAGATTCATTCAGCGACGTGGCTGTGCTGCTTGAATTGGTACCTAAGTAGGTTCCTATGTGTTCTGCTACATTGATGCGCAATTTGGCAGAGCGCGAATCAAGCATGCACGCCTTCACAGTTCTGAAGATGATAAGTTTTGTTATAAAATTCGGGAGTACAAAGGTGTGCATCTAACAACACTTGATGTTCACTAACGGCTACTCTCACAGCAGTGCCGAGCTTTGTTTTGTGCCGTGCTGCAGGAATACCAGAACATTTTACTACTCGGGTGTATGGAAATGAGGCTGCACGCAATGGGTCCCCCAACCCCACATTCACTGATATTATTGGGACAAGAATGGGTTACGTGCCTCATTACGCAAAGCCACAGATGCTGGGAAGGCAGTCTGCATGGAACAGAAGACCTCCATCTCATCCTTTCCTTTTGCCATTTACTGATATTGTAATCTCTGTCCCTTAAAGCAGTAGGAAAGGCACGTCTGTGGGAGCTTGCAGCTATCCATGGTACCGCTATCTGCTCCTCCTAATGCACAAGCAGAGAGCAACCTGTCAGAAAGTGGCAGCTTATGCCTTTTGAATAGTTACTACTTCCTCCCACAACTGGCCACCATTAAGTACTCCGCGACCTCAGGAATGGTCGCAAAGCGTGTGCGAATTTATTGTGAGTTGAAAGAGCGCGGAATATCCCTTTGATTCCCCTTTGCCTGCAAAGTGCAAGGACTCACAATGTGTGTGTTATCATTTATATTGATAACTGACAATCACAATTCACTTTTATACATTGCGAATGGAGATTTTTCAGTTCCAAAGGCAACAGAGAAACCTGTGCAAATTAAAATCTATTTCTTCCATATAGCCCTTCTTTGTTTCATCGAGTTGGTGTTTTGCAGTTTAAAGTCAATGAAGCTGTCTCATGCTTATATTTTTCCATCAGCGCAATCCTACAACAGCCTGATAAAGTAAGAAAAAACTGTTTTATGTACGGTACGCCAGTCTTTCATTGTGTAGTGGTGTAACAAGGTAGCTGCAACGTAAGATCCAGAAGTCACAGGGTAGTTGAACTTTAGATTTATTCCTTATGCAAAGGTCCCATTCATCTTCAGCAACTGCTCTTCACCAACTCCGTTTCTCTCTCTCACCTCGGTCGATGACCTCACTTAGTTCCATCAGCATGGTTACCCACACATGCTAGTTTGTACACACACTAGCATTCGAGATACCACAAGTGACTTGTAGCTGTGGGTGAGCAGCTTGAACTGGCATCTCTCAGCAACTGGTAGCCAGTGGAGTTTCCTGAGGTGGGGGTGATGTGCATCCATCTGGGGAGGTTGAAGATGAGTATGGCTGTTGCGTTCTGGAAAGTCTGGAGTTTAGTCATGAGTTAGGAGGTGGGGGCTTGGCCCAGATCAGGTGGCCACCATTAGTTTTTCTAGAGCAGTGATACTCAAAGTACAGGCCGGCAGCCACTTGCGGCCCTCCAGACCTTTGCATGTGGCCCCTCTGGCGAACAGCAGCACGGACTGCTGTTTACTTACTGAGCACAAATATTCAGAATTAAAAAAAAAAAAAATCGGCAAGTATTTATTTGCAGGATAACTGAAGTTATAACTAAGGTGGTGTCCAGCATCACTTAACTTTAGGGACACCTTTATTTTTAAAGGCATCTTGCAGCAAATGTATAAAAATAGGATTATATTTCTTTAAAATGCAAAAAGGTGTTATTTCATTAACATGCAGAGGTGTTGTACCATACTACTGTATTGAGAGGTATTTTTCTTAAATGATAGTTTTCAAAAGTGAATTCCCCACTCCACCCTGACGACAATGCATTAGAGAACTAAGAGGCAAGTTAGTTGTTATGTTCACACTTGGGTGGCCTAGGTTGCTAATACATGTGGACAACATTATAATCAAACATAGAAGAAGGTCTTGTGCAGTGCACATTCGAGTTATTGAACAGGAGGGGCAGTTTAGGAAATTGTTAAAGATGTGGATTTTCGGAATATCGGATGCTTGCTACCTAAATCTTATCTAGATTTGCTTTGTATATCTGACCTGTTGTTACTCACAGCGCCAGGAGACTCCGTTAGGAGTGGCAGTTGCGCTATAGAAAAACTACTTTTCATTTCATTTCATTTCATTCTGAACTCTTATATTTCTAGGTACTCTCCATAATGAAAAAAAGAGGTAAAGTGAAATAAAAATTGCCTAGGATCACACAGTTTGGTTAAGGGGAAAGCCGGGATTGATCCCAGGTTTTCTGGGTTCACGTGCAATTGAGTCACTAGATGTACATACTTTGCTTCCCCTATGACTAACTAACACAGTCCCTGAACCCCTACTGCCACCCTCCTGGCATCAGTGCGGCCTTCGGTCACACCACAGACCATAGTTTGTGACCCGTGCAAATGTTTAACCGCTTCAGCGCGGCGCGAATTTCCGCGCTGTGCTGAACGTTCCATTGGGCTTATGGAACCATGACGGAACGGTTCCGTCATGAGCACAGCTCAACCGACGCTCATGACGGAACCGTTCCGTCATGAGCATGGAAGGGGTTAAGAGTACCAGTGTTCCAGAGGGTATCCTTGCCTTTCCCAAAATGAGTACTTCTTTGTTGTCGGTAGTGAGTTTGAGACAGTTGTTGTTCATCCAGACAGCCGTGTCTTTTATGCGTCTTTGGAACTCGTCCTACATAAACATGCCACTATAATTGCAGAATAAAGTGCAGGCTGAATATATTTTACCAACATCCATTTCCAAGGCTCCTAGACTAGATGTTAGATGGCAAAGTGCTCACTTTGAGTGAATAACACAAACTTGTTTGGTTATTCACATAGTGAACATGTATTCCTAGTAAATAACATCTGCCTGTTTTAGCTAATACTAGATGATAAGCAAACTGTAGTACACACATTTTGTTATTGCCAAAAGTGGGATTCAGGCTTGAAATGCTAACTCTCATTTCCTCTCCCTTCTTTTGCTAATGCTGGCTGATTCTCTGCACACCCATATGACATAGAAATAATTTCCATAGAACCATGGCTCATGTGCACAAGTACTTGTCACCTCTGGCACAGAGACACTGCTGTGGCCGAATGTACTAGCCCTCAGAAGATGTATGTGCTGTTTGCACCTCCTTAAAAAGACCCCCTCTAAGGTGCCTCATTGCATCTTGGAAATGTATGGTGTGCAGTTACAGCACACCGTTGGCACTAGCCAGCATGTGCACCAACCTGCCACTCTCCTGAACACTGGCTGCATGTTGGCTTGTCCCTTGCATATGGGGCACTTCATGGATTATACCACAAAGACCAGTAGTCTGGTCACCTTAAGAGTTGCTCCCAAAGAGTAACTGGTACCCTTCTTTAATGGTTGTCCTCATACTCTCTATCTTTTTACCAAGGAAATGAATCCTTAAATTGCTGACATTGGAAGGTCAGCATTGACTTCAAGCACCCTAATATCTCAGGTGCTTTAAGTACGTACGTCTGATTCAAGCTTTTTGGGGACCCGTCTTCTGATGGTGGCTCACCACCTTTTGATAAGTCTGTGCTGTTGAAGGCATGAACTTTTGGCTGACATTTTTTTTTCGTGGTGTTTGTCATGATGGTGGTGGAGATCGTATTGCAGCTTGTGAGATTCTTCACCTGTGCTGTATGACTCCTGGTCTGCTTTTCAGCTAGAGTGGTGCAGGTCTGTTGGGCTCTCCTCTGTCTGAATTCTATTATTTCTGCTCTATGTCTCCTGCCTTTTCCTTCTTTATTGATGGGATTTCTGTTGAGAAATCATTTAAAGTTGCATGACATGTTCATGACAAGTTTGCATATCTTGCGTACAGTGTTTTAAGTGGGATGGCAATTGTTTGTGATATGGAGGACTGTTAAATTATCACGTCAATGAACCTCAAAACTTAATCTTGCCACATCAATCATGCGACTACATGTCCAAGTTTTTCATGGTATCTAAGAGAACTGTATATGATATCCTTCTGTGATGATTCTCAATACGCAAGAGTCTAAAGTAGATGCTTTCCATGTCATCCTGCAATGTTTTATTCAACCTGCAGTTGGCCAATCTAGGTCATCTTTGGCGTAGTCAGGAGCTATGTGTCTATTTGCTGAAGGGAGTATTCCCTTCTGTTTAAACTAAGTCTTTTAATTTCTTCCCCCCTGTTTCATGAGGACCAAAGGTTCTAGAAAGTCTTCTAAATGGCTGAAAAAACAAGGCTTTAGAAGTGGGTTGCATAGAAGCACTGGATAAACCCAAAGGTTGTCGAAATTAACAGCAATGTTTCTTCTCTGTTAAGCGACAATGCATTTCCTTCTCTAGTTCAGTCCCAAACAACTTAGCTCCTTCAAAAGGTATTCAAAGTGCAGCATTTTTCGTGACAAATTCAGAATTCAAGAATAGATTCCTTCTAGCTGCTTTGGTGTTTTCATGTCTAGATGCCTACCCAACATATGGGGCTTGGTCTTCAGCTGTCCGATGTATAGGTGACTTTGCAGAAGCCACGATCTCACCATACACAGAAATATGTAGTAAGTAAGTGCCCTCGAGAAGCTGCCACCTTCTCAGGAGGAATAAGCCAAAGGCATAAAATGCCCTATGCTGGACTACAATTCAAAGAAAACCAGGAATCCGATAGTGGAATTCTTCAGGAGCAAGGAGTCAGGATCAGGAAGTGGAGTGAGCAAGGAAATAAGCAAAGGAACACAGATTTGTTGTGACCACTACACTGACGCCTTTATACGGTAAAAGAACAGGAAAAAGAAATGACAACACACATCTCACGACAAAAATACAATGGATTAGGAAAACTAGAAAGTAATAACAAAAGAAATAGTCATGATGGAAAAGTGAAAGAACAGAAACGAAATTCTGAACTGGACTAGTTGTAGAGCAGCTTTGAAAGGCAGCTGCACACCCTCAGGCAGGGGATTGCCAATTTTGAGTTGGCGGTGCAAGAATCAGCAGCTAGGATCTCAGGAACAGATGAGGGTAGCAGCCCGATGTGACTGAAACTCACAGCCCGCAGTTGCAGGCTTCATTTGGCATTTCCTCAGACCTGGGGACCACGTGACTACGTAAGGTGCTGTGGGTCTCGGCACCCAGGGGGTCAAAATGGTGTGGTTGCAACATGAAAGCACCTTCTGCCAGTATTGAGTCCTGTACTACACCAAAAGAGAGAAGTCAAATTGAGACTATACCTGTCTCTTCATAGGTTCCATTAACATTGAGCATTGTGAACCCACCTTGATAGGCTTGAACAGTTTCTTGAAACGCAATATGAGCGATTGGCTTGTGTCGGCCCCATAAATCCCTGCCCTTATAGTTAAATAACACCCACATAATTCTTCTCTAAAACTGAGTTTATTTTCATGTTAGTTTGTTCTTTGAGGATATTCTCCTCTGCTAATTAGGTCCAGCTAAACATACTGGCCACCACAGCATCTACTGAAACTGACTCCGGAACATGCTTATCTATCTCCTCAAAAGGATAGAGTTTGGGGATGTTGTTCTTGACTGGGTCCTTCCTCTCCTGTTTAATTACCTCACCACAAACCTATTTCAAGGAAGCCCAGTAGACGGTGCAAGCTAAAATTGCCTTTAGCCTGGCTCTGAAGAAGTGCTAGAGACTTAACGGACTGTAAAGCCCATTTTTTGGCAAATTCTTCTTAGGAGTTCAAGCATCATGTTCTTGTTGATTTAATTGTCCTTTTAATCTGAAGGAATTAATTTCCATATATACTTCACTATGTTTGAGTAATATAGATCATCTTCCTGATCAAAAATAGCACAAGAGCAGGAGTCTGAATGGAAAACATAGGGCCCATTCATACTACATTTTATAGTACATAAAGTTGTACTGGAGTAGTATAGTAGTACTGCAAATCTGCAAATTGAAAGCTCCACACCTTTCCTATCTTTTCTTAGAGGATATTTCCACATATGTAAGTTTATTACTTAGTAGTAAATGTAGGAGGGGCCAGGGGGTCTAGGGAATTTTGAGAATATCCCAAAATTTAGATTGGTATCAGGAGAATAAGGAGAGGTTTAGGGAAGAAAACACCCACCTACCAAAGAGTAAGCACATCGATATTCACAAACTACACTTCTCAGGTTACTACAGCCCTAAAAGTGATAAACCAGTAGTAACTGTAATCAAGCCCAACCTTGAAGAAAGTCAAGCATCTCACATGGCAGGAATTATAGCATACTCCCATACAAAGTAAGGGAGGCAGGGATTTTAAATTACACCTCATAGGAAATTATGTTGAAATGATTTCAACTTTTAGAAAATAGATAAATATCTATTAATTTTATTGTTGAAAATATATAATTGTGAAGTAACACTTAAAAAAATTAAGCTAAACTTTGGTTAAAGAATTACAAATATTTTAAATCAGTTTAACTTTTAACAAAATGTAATACGTATGTAAATACATACTAAATAAATAAAAAATATTACTATGGGTGAGATTTAAAAAAAACTATTCTTTAGAAAATATTATTTGGAAATTAAATAAATTCAAAATAATTAATTAATTATTTAATACACATTTAATTTAATGGGATAGTGTGCTGTAACATTATATTTTTATATAGGTTTATGCCAATAATACATATTTTAATTATTTTACATCTATATTTTGTATTAACATACTTTTAACTTACTTTAGATGCATCCACTCCCTGAGTGTGAATCTGCACTTGAAAATGGCACAAACATGTAGATTTATACATAGGTGCAGGAATAAATTTACACATGAGTTTAATAAGTCTCTTGAACAATCTTCCTTTCACCTTCCTTAAAACTAACCTGTGTCATTTGCATCCTATACCCTTACTTAGGAGCAGAGGATGAACAGCATGAAGAGCAATCTTCTACCTAGTTCCTAATTCTAGACTGTCTCCTGATTATTGAATAAATTGCTGCCTAAAATCACCAGAAAATGAATACTACACACATCTGAGAATTGCACACTGTTTCAATATGATTCAAATACATCCACTGTTGACATAGCAAAAGCAAAAGTTGGCACTTCTGTGAAAGCCGCTCATCATTGCTCCCCACACTTGTGTGTGAAAACACATATCAGAGCCAGGGCTCACCGCTACTGCTAGTGCTGCTCACAAAGGAACACTTACCTTCAGACAAGAGTAAGTAACCAAACGTATCTCTCTCCCCTCCTTACCAATTTCCGGCTCCCTGTTAAGAGATAATGATATGAACACAATGGAGATACACACTAATCATCCCTCTGGGCCGAATTATGCATTATGCAGGCTTCTCGTACCTGTGCCCAGCAAAGAGTAGATCCACGGTGCAGCATTGGTGACCTGAACTCGGCAGTTATCTCGCCTTCCTGTCCTTGTCTCAGTCATGAGATAGGTGAAAAAATAGGAAGTGTTATAGAAAAGCTTTGGACGTATAACACTCACATGGGTGGAGGAAGTTTGCATTGTCACTTCCCATTCTTTCCTCTGCCCAGAGGTGCAGATATCCTCAATCACCTCAAAAGTAGTGACTGGGATGAGGAGGATAGGCATAGGGAAAATCTTCCTTTTCTTTCTTCTACCTTGAAAATTAAATAGACTACATTTTTATTTGGTTGTAGCAATTCTAGTGTGAAAATCTGCTGAAATATTTTCAAAGATCTGTGGGAAATAAAGTTAAAAGCTACAAAAAAGATCAGTGCCAAAATTGAAGACATATCTACATCAAACTGTGTTCTCTCAGGTTATGTTTCTCATTCCTGAATGTTTCTAAAGCAAACTAATTGTTCCATTTGCTGATAATCATTATCAGCTACCCTTTATCAGTCCTGATATCAGGGTTTGAATCACACATCGCCTCAGCTAAGCTGTCTGCCCCTTGCCTACTTTTCCTCATTACACCTTTCCCTTTTTATACACTAAACAGTGCATGGTTGCTGCCTTGTGTTACGGGGATAGGGGGTCACTGGGAGACCAAGTGACTTGGATCTGTGTGGCTTTCCATGCAAAGATTCCGCTCAGTCGAGCAGGTAACTTGTAGTTTATTGTGACGGGACCCTTTAAACAGGGCCGGAATGGGAACCACAACCGGCCCTGGCAAAGTGCTCGGCTGGACCCCTCCTCCCCACTTGGGGGGTTAGAGGTGCCGCCGAGCTCTTTGCCGGAGCCGGTTTTTGGCCGATTTTGGTACAGGGCCGATTTTGCAGCTATACTGCAAAAACTGCCCTGTAACAAAAACGGCCCCCAGGGGCCCAAAACCGGCCCCCACCTGTGCGGCGCACCGGGGGATTGCCCGGTGCCCGCTATGGCCAGTCCGGGCCTGCCTTTAAATCCCTGCTGGACTCGGTCAAACAGTGACATAAGTGCTTGTTTGTGGGGATAGAATTCATACTGTAGAATAATCAGTTAAGTTACATACTGAGGAATAATGATATATAATACCAAGCTCCATGTGTGGTGTGATCATTTACAAGTACCCGGGCTGTGGAGGATGCTCAACTGATGATGAGATAGGGCATTACACAAACCCCGCGACCCGAAGAACCGAGAGTGCTCTCCTGAAGAGTTTGCCGTTGTCCAGCAAATTGCTTGTGAATGCTACGTGCCACTGTCGAACCGAAAATCAACAGTTGGCATATGTGGAGTCAAAGCACCACTCCAGCCAGTGCAAGGCCAGTGAAGAAAGAAAAGGCCTCACAGAAAGTTTGTTTGTCGTCAGCTAGAAATCTTCTGGTATAGTCAAGACAAGAGATACTGTGCCACAGCATAATAGGGCTGTCATTCATACAGTACAATAACGTTAAAGACAGAAACAACCAAATACAGAGAAGCACCAAAGGCAGTGATCAGCAAGTGCAAGGAAGCGCTAAAAGAGGAAATTCATGTCTAACACAAATAACACTAAAGGCAGTAAATGACTATGTACAGAAAGTGCAATGAACGGTGACAGCCAGGTGCAAGAGCATGCTGTGAGTAGAAGTACATAAATGCAGAGAATCATTAGAAGCGGTGACAACCAAATATAAAGAGAATACAATCATGCTCACCAGATCTTGAGTAAAGAGAGTCATCATACCACAGCCTTTGGCCCAGGGGTTCTGGATAAGGATCGGGTGGTCCCCGAAGCAGATACCACAGATGGTGTTGGGTGTATTAAGCACAACTCGAAAGTCCATCAGAAATTGAAAGGCTCCAATGGCAATGCAAAAAGAAACCACATAAGTTCAGACTGGTCATGATCATCCTGAAGCAAGCACGTCGCATGAACTTACAGATGGTACAAATGGTGCAAGTCTATGAGAACAGTATATACTCTCGTCAGTAAGATCTGTAACTGGTTACGATGGCACTGCTTTCTTAAAATGACCACCTCACTTCGATATAGCCAAAAAGCAGAATATTGGCAACAGATGGAATGCCTGGATCTAAACATTTGATGATTTCATTGATGGCTGAAAGAAGCAAATGGCAAAAGGATCATTAAGTATCTGAAGAATTTGGCAGGCGAAGGAGTCAAAGAAGTGATAAAGAAAATACCACATGGTGGTACAGTGATGTACTGTCAAATCAAAGAAGCGTTAAACAACAAGTTCAATCCAATGGCAAATATCGGCTACGAAAGGTAAATTTCCAGTCAGTAAAGGCAGAGAACTAGTGAAACGCTGGATGGGTTTTCTAGAAAGATTTGATTCACTCATCAAGCATTGCAAGTTCAATGATGAAGAGGCCATGCGTCTCAGAGTAATAGATGGTTGTGTCTCCAATTCCCTCAGATGAAGAATTCTGAAAGAGACACTCGAGTTTGGAACGAGTACTCATGGCTGCTAGAGAGGAAGCAAGAGCTGACAGACAAGCAGCTAACATGGAGGGCGAAAAAGCAAACTCAAACACCAGGTAGACAACCATAAATTAATGTCTCCAAAGAAAAAGAAGGTGATTTTTCGATGTGGATTTTCCTATCCACATGAAGGTAAATGTCTTGTCGTTGGGCAGATATGCAAAGGCTGTGAGAAAGAGAACCACAGGGAGGATGCTACATAACTCAGTTCCGCTGCTACTATTAAAACAAAAAAGTACCTTATTCAATGCCTTTACTGTTGTCATCATAAGTTAATATCTGCCACTGCTGCTCCGGGCTCCTTTGTCCCAGTCATTCCCACATCCTTGCAGAGGTTTCTTCTAAATCAATCAATCAATCATTTGTAAAGCGCACTACATACCCGCAAGGGTTTCAAGGCGTTGGGGGAGGTGGGGGGGCAGCGCCAGTAGTTTCAAATGATTCAAACCTGCAGGGCACTAAGAAATCTGAAGGGATCTAACAAATCTATTTTCCATAGAAAACTCTGTGCCAGAGTTTTGGACTGTCCTGGTCATAATTTTAACACTTATGGTGCCCTTTATTTCCACACAAAGATTTTTTGTCGAATGGCACTATATTTTGCATTAAAATGAACTATGATGAAAATCATCCATCTTGCCATATTATGAACAAAATAGTCCCATTCTTAGCTTCTCACCAAAATAGACCGTGTTATTGAACAGGTCAGGTCTCCAGAAAAGAAACTATGGTGGAAAAGGAATACCCTTGCATTTGTCTTTGATGGTGGAAAGGTGTTCTGACCTGTTATTGTAATATCAACTGTATTTTCTTGGTACTGTTCTTATTTACAAAACATTTAAAAAAATATTACTTGTTTATTTGTAATCTCTGCACATGTATGTTACCTCTTAGTAAAGATGGGAGGTCGAGGGGGAGTGGTGGGAAAATGGGGAATAACTACTACTAAATGAGAGAGATTTAGGGAGAGATAAGGAAGGGTTAAATGAGGGGTAAGAAGGTGCCTTGGGAGTGGTATTCTGATACAAACACCCACCCACTAAAGAGTGAGGCCATTGCTATTCACAAACTACACTCCTAACATTACTACTGCCCTAAAGGTGAAAAGAGTATAATGAATGTACTCCAACCCAGCCTTGGCAAAAGTTTAGCACCACAAGTCCATTCACAGGTACTGCAAAACACTCCCATAAAAAATGGAGTCATTGACCTAATGTAACACTCTTTCGAAGATAATGTTAAAATAATTAAATTATCTTCACTTTTAAATTATGTATAAATATATGTACATTGTTCATCAAATTGTCCTTGGCTGAAAATGCACTACACAAAAGACAAATTACAGGAATTCTTTATTTAAGGCAAAAAAATAATAATATATATATATATAAATATATACTCCTAAATCTTGGGCACTCATACAGTGGTGTGTTTCAGAAAAAGAACGTATAACGTAAGTCCATGAGAAAGTTCAATTTCAACAAAATTGGCAGAAGAGTTGTTTCTTGTTCTTTTTCATTTAATTCACATTGAAAAGCAATCAGCACAAAACAACCAGCCAACACGTGTTTTGTGTAGGAGAATACTCCCATGACTACTTCAGGGCAGGGAATTATACAATACATGGTGTAAGCATGGTCAGGTGACTGTATGGTAAATGGTACAAAAAAATCTAACAGGTGACAAAGGTGTATAACACTCAAAGAATGTGGAAACCTTAGACAAAATGTGGACCGTATCACAGGTGAGAAAGAGATAATTGTGCCTAAATTAAGTTTATAGACTCACGGCGCTGTGCAGAGTGACTCACCGTGCGCTAGATGCGCATTGTATGTGAGTAAAACAGGGGCAAATTTACATCTGTGTATATTCACCGCCATATAAGTAAGTAAAACATCCGATATAAACACGGAACAAAGTACTCAGTGCAGCGCTAACAGGAGAGAGTGAAAGAATAATGGACAAAGAGCCTATTATGAAATTATACGTTCCATCTTTATATGCGAAGAAAAACGGTTTATCTGTCAACACCTGTATGCAGACAGAAGAGACTACCGATTTCCAGCAACTCAATGGGGAGAGGTGAAGGTCTCTTCGGAGGACATGCAAGAATGCTACTGGTGGTGCGAGGGCCTGAGAATTACAACCAAGAGCCGTGGGGGCATGAATCCAATTATGAGAGCAAGTAACATTTATATTAAAAGAGGCCATGCAAGCTCATTACCCTTTCAGATTACGCAGCTTTTGTTTCCAGGAACCAAAGGTAAACGTAGCATGCCTGGCCTCTTTTAATAGGAATGTTATTTGCTCGCATAATTGGGTGCATTTGTTTCCTGTTTAAAATGCTCTCTACTGATGACGGAAAACAATCCAGAAACTCGTGTATAGAGATGGCCAGCACCAATCTGCACCTACCTAGTGAAACACTCGAGAGACTTTGCAAGTACACCCGCTTGGCAAACTGCATTGACCATGATGCCTAGGGACGAACCTGCTGGGAGGTGAAGCAGTGTGATCCCACATTTGTTTCCTGTTTAAAAGGCTCCCCCTAGGGGGCGTGGCCAAGCTGGCGGAGTGAGAGGACGTGTTCCCTGAGAGCTCCTCCGACCCCGGCCGGCCCGGTGCTTGTAATCGGCGTGTTCTCCCCCCCATCCCACCCCCACGGTGGGGGCTGGAGACGCTGGGGTGCCATGGAGCAGTTTGCGGGACGAAGAGCGGTTGAATCGCCTGTTGGAGGGGCCCGGAGGGTTGCCGTTGCCCCGGAGGCGAGAGAAGGCCTGGTGCTGGACGGAACGGGGCGGAGTCCCGACGGAGCAGGAGAGAGAGTGGGGTTGGAGACTACGGCCTTTCCCTGGCCGGACCACGAGGAGACTGCTCGGACCCTCCATCGGAACGGCTGTGGCAGAGCCGCGAGTTGTGCGGCAACCGGAGGTGCGGCGGTGACCGGACCGGCTTTGGCACTACTCTGGGCCGGGGCCGTGGCCTGCAGCTACCTCGGACTTGGGAGCGGGCCTGGACCCGGGCGGAGCTGTCGGGCGGCCCTGCAGGTGCCGGAAGGGTCGGGGACGGAGCATCGGCTCCCGCTGGGCGGACACCCGGCACGAGAGACGGAGCGCTGCCCCGGGGACGACAGAGGTGCTGCGGCCCGCTTAATTAGGGCCAGAGGTGGAGCTGTGGCCGGCCCGGCGGGCAAGCTAATCTAGGCCGGTGCTGCGGCCTGTACCTGCGGCGGAGCGGAAGTCGGCGTTCTGCGCCGGGCGAGTGCCGCAGCTACCCGGATCAAGCAGGAGTGGGCTTCAGAGGTGACAGAGACCCCCTTCAGGACTCGAGAGTGAGGAGAGGCCGGAGCGAGCTGGGGGCCACGCCCAGGACCAGGAGGCGGGCCGGGCTCCCGGCCGGGTTTAGGACATCGGCAAACGAGGGGCCCAGGTGTGAGACAGCGACTTTGAGGTTGTGAAGTGTGGCCACTGGGGGATGGGAGGGCATTGGGCTCGCCCCTCGCCCCCCCCCCCCTGGGAAGGAGATCATTGGGGGCTGTGGACGCGCCCCTGAGGCAGTTGGAGAGGCCTACCCGCACCGGAGACGTTCCTGTGGCCTTCCCCATTGTAAGTGGCTGAGGCGGAGCTGAGGCATCGGCGGGGTCGGCATGCCCCGTGACTGGGTCCCCACAGGTGAGGAGGTGCTGACAGGGGCCTGTGGGTGGCGCTGAGAGCCCAGACAAGGACCGGGCCCCAGGACAAGAGCACATCAGGGGTGGCACACTGGGCTGCAGAGGTACTTTCGACATCCCGCAGGTCCTGCTTTGTGAATAGGCCCACAGTAAGGAGGCCGGCCCGGGGGGCGTGGTGGGGCTCGGCGAAGCGACGGAGAGCCCCCCGGCTGGGGGGTTTGGGGAGTCTGGATCCCGGTGAACTGTGCAGCAAGCATCCGGGGGCAAGGAGTGACACCCCGTGACAGAGCCATGGTCGCGAATACCAAGGGGCCGGCGACCGGGTGCCCGCGGCCGTGCAGGTGAGCGGCCTCCGCAGTGCGGCAGTGAGGTGCAGCGACATGACAGGGCAACGTGGAAAGAAAGGGGACCGTACCCTGCCGGAGATGCTGAGCAGGGGGCAACAGAAGGGAGAGAAGGGGCCCACCTCCCCTGGCACGTCCAGGGCCTCGCAGGGGGCTGGGGAAGGAGAGGTCCCCATCACCAGATCTTTCTTAGAGACCCTCTTCAACTCCCTGCATGAGGACTTCCACGCGCTGAAGCAGGAGGTGGCAGGGGAGGTCCGCGAGGTGCGGCGAGAAGTGGACAGTCTTGGTGAACGGGTGGCTACCATGGAGTCTGCCGGTCTTTCTAGAGATGAGGAAATTGCGCAGCTGCAGCAGGAGGTCCTGCGGCTGCAGGACCAACAGCTGGACCTCCAGGCGCACAATGAGGACCTTGAAAATAGATCCCGGCGGAACAACATACGGGTCCGGGAAATGCCATCCAAGGAAGAGGGCACGGATGTGGCGGGATTTCTCCAGGTGTTGTTCAGAGAGATCCTGGGAGAACAAGTGGACTTTCCAATACGGATAGACAGGGCCCACAGGGTGGGCCAGGCTCGCGGTCCCTCGGCCCCGCCACCGGACATTCTTGCCTTCTTACCTGACTACGCGCTTAAGGAACGGATCCTCCGGGAAGCGAGAAGGCGCGAACCTCTGCGGCTACGGGATTATCCGGTGGCCCTGTTCCAGGACCTCTCGGCGATTACACTCTGAAAACGAAGGGCGTTCAAGGTGGCCACGGATTTCCTGAGGGAAACGGGAATGCAGTACACATGGCGGCACCCATTCCGCATCATTTTTCGTTGGAACGGGACGTTGCATCAGCTTCGCTCTCTCCGAGATATGTGCGCTGTACTGGGCATTGATGTAGCGGAGGAGAGGGCACAGTCGCCTCGAAGGCGGAGAATGACCAGGGATGGTTGGCAGCAGGCTCCGCGTCGCGGGGCTCAGGGCTGGGCTCCAGACCAGACTCACCTACAGTGAGAGCAGGAATGGAAGAGGCGGTACGAGAAGTGGCCCTCACAGCTTGATTTGAGGCCTAAGTTGGCTCCGGGGGGAGATCACCTTTCTTGCATTGTTTATATGGCTGCACCGGGGGCTGGGGGGAGGGGGGGCGGCAGGGAGGGCCTAGTGGCTGGACGTCCACTTCACTAACTCACCACAGTCTTGTTCCACTGGGAACCGGACAGGGACTATGAGGTTTGAGGGGTTGTCGCAGGGGGTGGGAGGTGTCAGGGGAACTGATGCAGCATTGAGATGGATGTTTTTTCATTTTCTGCTTCTTGGGGGTTGGGGGGGTGGGTGTAGTGAGGGGATTGAATGTGGGTGGGTTCGTTGTTCTGGTTGTGGGGGAGTCACGGAAGGGAGGGGACGGGGGGGCGAAGGGGGAAGGGGGGTGGGGGTGGAAGAGAGGGGCCGGGTGGGGGGAGCGGGGGGGGTCGTTCAGTGCTCTTTGCAAGTCTAAACCGTCCTAGCTGGGCTCACATGTACTACATACTTCTGCCCCGCCCCTTCTGTGCGGGAATCTATTGCCTGTACACACGCCTGTTCCTATGCCCTTGGGCTCACACGTGCTGCTTGCCTCTGCTCCGCCCCACCTGGACGGAGGACCATTGCTTGTGCCCCCACTCGTCCCTATGCCTTTAACGACCCTTAAGGTTGCGACCCTTAATGTTAAAGGGTTGAACAATCCGGTTAAGAGAAGAGCAGTCCTGTCCCAACTGGAAAGCACACAGGCAGATATCTGTCTATTGCAGGAGACCCACTTGCTGGCCCGCGACTGCCATAGACTGCGCTCCCACAAATTCCCGACACAATTTTTTTCTTCTAACACTACCAAGACAGCGGGGGTGGCAATACTAGTGTCGAGGCGCTTCAAAGGGGAGGTCCTACACAAATTTGCAGAGCAGAAGGGGAGGCTGCTGGCGTATCGGATTAAGCTTGGGGGTATTGTGTTTACCATTGGGTCTGCGTACAGCCCCAACGAGCACCAGGAGCGGTTCTTCAGCTCGGCCTTGGTGGATATTACAGCCACTCCAGACAGACATATCATCATAGGGGGGACCTTAATATGGTCTTTGACTCGTCTCTGGATGGATCGGCGCAGCGGTTCCTGCAGACTGGGGAACTCTCGGCCGCGTGCAGGTCCCAACTGGCGGACCTGGATCTCCACGATCTTTGGCGCCGCCTCCATCCCACCGATAGGGATTACTCCTTTTATTCACATGCACTTAAAACATATGCAAGACTGAAACACCTCCTGGTTACGGGACCGGTTTGTGCCCTGGCTACGGCCTCCGAGATGGGGGTCCTCTCCCTGTCGCAACATGTTCCTGTCACAGGCACCTTTAGCTTACTGCCAATGCCCTCAGCGCGCGGGGTCTGGCGCCTCAGGGACACCTTGCTACACAAAAAAACAGTAGTAAAGCACATTACGGATACCATCCGTGACTATCTGGTTCACAATGATAACGCCGATACCTCTTAAGCGACACAATGGGCAGCCTTGAAGGCAGTCCTCAGGGGGGAATTTATAGCCATTTCGTCGGCGGAGAAAAAGGAACGGCAGCACAAACGGGACGAACTTACGCAACGTGTCCGCGAACTCGAGCATATACATCACCGTACGGGAGCTCCCAGAATTTGGAGGCAACTCAAGGCTGCGAGGAAACTCCTGTCGGCCCTGGATACGGAGCGGGCGGAGTATGCGGTATTACGTCTACGACACGCGTATTATACGGGGGGGACAGATGTGGTCGGCTTCTGGCGAACAAGCTCAGAGTGGCACACCAACAACACCCGGTGAAGGAGATCTCGGTCTCCGACGGGGCCGCGGTCACGGAGGATGCCCAAATTGCTGAGGCCTTCCGTCAGTTTTATGCGGATCTGTATGTGGGCGACCCTCCGTCGGCGCACGCGGCGGAGGAGTACCTGGACTCGGTCACCCTCCCCTCCCTGGCTTCATCACAGGCGGAGTACCTGGAAAGGGACATCCGTATTGAGGAAGTGATTGCCGCTATCTCCAAACTAAAGCACGGCAAGGCCCCGGGGCCGGATGGCTATACGTCGCTTTTCTATAAGACACTCTGTACGACGCTGGCACCTATCCTCACCCGTCTTTTTAACTAGTTTTCCGAACCGGGCGCCATCCCGCCCGACCTCTTGCAGGCCACCTTGACGGTCATCCCCAAGCCGGGGAAAGATCGGACCCAATGCGGCTCATACAGACCGATCTCCCTCCTAAACGTTGATCTCAAGCTGTACACGGGGATCCTCGCAGCTCGGTTGGCACTCCATTTGACGGTTTTGGAGGACTCTGACCAGGTGGGATTCGTTCCCGGGAGGCAGACGGTGGACAATACTAAAAGGGTGGTACACCTCCTGGAGAAGGCCTCCCGGATTCCCGGAGAGAGAATGATGTTGGCGGTGGACGCGGAGAAGGTGTTCGACCGGGTACACTGGCCTTACTTATAACAGGTCCTGGCGAAGGTGGAAATTGGGGAGAAATTCCGCTCCCTGGTATTTAACTGCTCTAAGCTTCCTTCGGCAAAGATGCGGGTGAACGGCTGCAGCTCGCAGAGTTTTGCGATAGAGAGGGGCACCAGGCAGGGGTGTCCGCTGTCCCAGCTGCTCTTCGCTCTGTATATGGAGCCATTTGCCCAGAGGATACGCCAGAACCCGTGTGTGACGGGGGTGAAGATGGGGGGGTACACCCACACTGTCAGCCTATACGCGGACGACGTTATACTGACCCTGGACAACCCGAAGAGGGCACTCCCGGCGTGCATTGCGGAGCTGGATGCCTTTGCAGCGGTCGCGGGATTCAAAATGAACTTGGGGAAGTCGGTGGCCTTGGATGTGTCGTTGACTGCGGCCACAAGAGCCGAGCTGCAGGGCCTCTTCCCCATGCATTGGTCGTCGGATCTCATGCCTTATCTAGGCATTTTACTGGCACCCACCCTGCCCGCTATGGTGACCGCCAACTACACTGCCTTGGGCAAGAAAATCAGGGAGGAACTGGGACATTGGAATAGAGGCACGCTATCCTGGCTCGGCAGGATAGCCGCGGATAAGATGACGGTCCTGCCACAAATTCTTTATTTGTTCCGGGCTCTGCCGCTCCAACCCCCATCGGGGTGGATTCAGCAAATGCAGGCGGACCTTGCACGTTTCATCTGGCAGGGCCGCAAACCTAGACTGAAGAGGGCGCTTTCCACATTGGCCCCTGAAGCGGGGGGACTGGGGATACCGAACCTGCGCAAGTATTTCCAGGTGGCACAATTGCGATACCTCGTGGAGTGGAGCAGATGGGAATCGGATAAGCACTGGCTTTTCCAGGACCAGGCAGTGGCGGGCCGGCCGCTGCAGGAGGTGCCCTTCTTGCGCAGGGCCCACCGCCCCCCCAATTTGTACGCGTCCTTCGTCACGTGAGTCCCTTTGAGGGTGTGGGACGCCACTAGTGTCGCCCACGGTCTTACCACGTTCCCCTCGCCACTTACACCTTTGGTTGAGAACCCGGACTTCACCCCGGGGATGGAACCGGGGGCCTTTACGCACTGGCGGGCCGCAGGGTGCAGGACACTGTTTCACATGTATGACTCGGAAGGCGTTATTCCCTTTCCGAGTTTCAGGCAGGAATACAAGTTGCCTGAGACGGAGAGACTGAGATACCTGCAGGTACGCCACTGGGCGTTGCACCCGCGAGTTCGGGAGACGGCGGACAGGAGTATTCTTCATTATGAGAGATGGCTCTTGTCCCGCACCTCCGACGCGAAATTGATCTCCGACCTCTATAAGTTTCTGCAACCTCCTTCCTCTCACTTTTACAACCCGGGCAGGGAGCGGTGGGAGCGGGAATTGGGGAGGACGTTGAGCTCCAAAGAGTGGGACCAGATCTCATACCGGGCACGACATTCTGCACACCATACGGGACTCACCGAAACATTTACTAAAGTGACCACCTACTGGTATTACACCCCGGAAAGACTACGCGAGATGGACCGTAATATTGATGGTAACTGTTGGAGGGCATGTGGGCAGGTGGGCACACTTACGCATGTCCTGTGGGATTGTCCACTGTTGCATGCCTACTGGAAGGAGGTGATAGACGAGATTGATACACACTTTGACATTGAGCTGCCACGCCTCCCCGCGTACATATTGCTGGGCCTCCCTAATCGGCTGATGTATCCCCTGAGATCCCGTAGAGGCCGACAGATTGCTATAGCACTGGGCTCAGCAGTCCAGAACATCCTCATACACTGGCGCACCACCACATTCCCCACCATCACCGGTTGGTTGCACAGATTGTGGCATGTATTGGGAATGGAGAAGTTGTCGCTCACGGTGGCTGGGGACGTCGAGCAGTTTAATGACCTTTGGCAGACGTTTCATTCCCTACTGGTCACTGAATTTAGGGAGCTCACTTGTCCGAGGTATCTCCGCCTTCGGAGATTAACGTCACCTGCTGAATTGGCTTCTTGAAGGGTCCTTGGTTGTGATTCGCCTGCGGAGGGGAGGTGGGGGGGGGAAGAGGAGATGGATCGGAGCACTGGACGGGGGGGTAGGGGTGGGGAGGTGTTTTGGGAGAGTTGAGGATGTTGGGGGGAGTTGGGGAGGAGTTGTTTATTCCTTGCACTGCTGTCTCTATCTATGCACCAAGATGGACTAGCCTTGATGGGCCTTTCATTGGGAGAGACTTGGCACCTTGAGCGCGCTTCCATTCGCCGTGCCTTGGCACCTATTTCTTGCGACAAGTGTTTTCATGTTTTTGTATTGTCTCAATAAAATGCTTTAAACCTAAAAGGCTCCCCCTAGCCGTTTGAACTGACAAGCTCGTGGAGAGGCACCTGCGCGCCTTGAGAGTTACTGAGAACCGAGAATAATTAGGCAGCCTGCTCAGCAACCCCTTACATTAAAATTGCCTAATCTCTACTGATGACGTATAACAATCAAGAAACACGTGTTTAGAGATGGCCAGCACCAATCTGCACCTACGTGGTGAAGCACTCGAAAGTCTTTGCAAGTGCACACACTTGCCGAACTGCAGTGACCATGATGCATAGGGGCGTACCTGCTGGGAGGTGAAGCAGTTTGATCTCACATTTTTTTCCTGTTTAAAAGGCACCCTCAAGCCATTTGAGCGGACAAGCTCTTGGAGAGGCACCTGCGCGCCTTGAGAGTTACTGAGAACTGAGAATACGTTGGCAGCCTGCTCAGCAACCCCTTACATTCGAATGGCCTAATCGCTACTGATGACAGATAACAATCTAGAAACATGTGTTTAGAGATGGCCAGCACCAATCTGCACCTACCTGGTGAAAGTACACACGCTTGGCGAACTGCATTGACCATGATGCCTAGGGGCGAACCTGCAGGGAGGTGAAGCAGTGTGATCCCACATTTGTTTCCTTTTGGTAGTAGATTTTGTACACATAGCTGTGTCAGTCCGGCACCCTCCTTGAGCCCCGGCCCGCCCCATCATTGTGGGCCTTTTCAACTTTAGTGGCAGAGACACGACTCTCCAGCTGGTGAGAGAAAAAGGGCACCTGTCGTTCGATGGGAGTGATATATCTCTCTTCCCAGATTTTTCATAGGTGGTGCAGGAAGCTAGATGGAAATTCATCTCAGTCAAGAAACAACTAATCAAGCACCTTGTGACTCTGAGCAATAGCTCGTTTAATCTTCCCGAAGGCCCCCAGCACCGGGACACCTCGCCTGAGGTAGCTGCACGCTTTACAAATGCTGGTATTATTATTAAGTGTTTCTTCGTTCTCTATTTAGTTGATTCTGGGTAGGATGGTTCTTGTTCTCTGCGATTTACTCTGATGCATCCTGGCAGGATAGGCTGCTAGAGTAGGTGGGGGGAGTTGAGATTTCAGATTTTGTTCGTTTTGCTTTCTGTTTGATGTCAGAGTTTTACAACTGTGCTGATGTACAGGGAAACACTCCTCTACGGTTCAACATATCTGCACACAATCACACAAAATGCAGTCACTCACACTTGAATATATAGATTATGTATATGACTGCTTGACATGGAACGTGGCCAGAGGCAGCCCACCAAGTACAATTGCCTTGAGACAGGGCAGCCCGCGGGTTGGCCACCATGATTCTGACTGACAATGGCTTCCAACATTATAGTACTGTATAATGGGTTGGTGCAGCTTTGTAATACCAGAGAAACCCTGGCTTTATTGGGATGCTTATGTTAGAGTCTGCAATAAGTTTAACATAACGGCAAAATAGAGGTCAGAAACCAGCAGCAAGAGGCAAAATAAAGGTGAGACACGAGCAGAAAGAAGCAAAATAAACATCAGCAACAAGCAGAAAGAGGCAAAATAAAGGTCAGAAACGAGCTGGAAGAGGCATATAAAAGGCTAGAAACAAGCAGAAAGAGGCCAAATATCGGTGAGAAATGAGCAGTAAGAGGCAAAATAGAGGTCAGAGACCAGCAGCAAGAGGCAAAATAAAGGACCGCAATGAGCAGAAAGAGGCAAAACCGAGGGTAGAAAACAAGCAGGAAAGGCAAAACAGAGGCAGAAAAACAAGCAGAAAAAGCAGAACAGAGCAGAATAGGGCAAAACAGAGAGCCCTCAGACACTCACTTACCCACTCACGGACCCACTCAGACACTCTCACACTGACTCACCATGGGTGGACAGAGTTGGGGTTCCGAGTTTTGTTTATATTTTTGTTTAGTATGTACAAGACTGTTACTCTAAACTGCTTGACATGGAACATATGGGGCATTAACAACCCCTATAAATTATGTCAGATAGTAAATTATCTAGACAGATACCAAATCAATGTGGACCTACTTCAGGAGATGCACCTTTCCATCAGGACTGAGAGAACATTTGCCACTAGATGGATGGCACGCCACGTTGCCACGTCATACTCTTCTTATGCTAGAGAAGTCCTTATCTTTATCAAGAAGGGCACACCATTACGGATATTAGGTACATGTACCAATGAGTTTGGTCGCTATGAGCTGCTTTGGGGCAGATGAGCTGAATATTACTATAGTCGTGTAATAGTAGTTACGGTTCGTCTATAGATGACTCAGTATTCTACTACTATTGGGGGAAGTGGTGGCTTTGCCATTAGGTGTTGTTGGCAAAGTCAAACTGGCAGTGTAAAACACCGCCCTTTCAGTCTGCAATGGCAGGCTCGGGTCCATTTTGTCGCTGTCACATGCAGGGTGGTGCAAATAGCGCTGTAACCCTGAGTGAACACTCTGCCTTACAGGCCCTTGGCACCTTAGGTACCATATACTAGGGATTTATAAGTAGGTCAGTGCTTGCCAATTAGATTTAGCCAATGTAACATAACTTTGGTATAGGGTTAAAACACTGGCACTGAGGTCTGGTTAGTAGACCTCGTGCACATTCTGAGTTGAAAAACCAGCAACATCAGTCCAAAAATGCGGGGTTGAACAAGCAAAGATAGGCATCTCCTTACAGCATGCCTCATGACTTTGCATCCTGGATCAGGTTACTATATATATATGCCACCAGTGTGGTTAAAGTTTGCATAAATGGTGCTATATCGAACCATACCAGTATTTCACTAGGACTGTGTGCTCTTACCGATACTTTTTGTGCTGGACCTGGAGCCACTCGCTGCAAAACTCAGGCAGCATTACTCAGTTTATGTATTGTTTATATTGGCTGTGAAGAAGGCCGGGATCGGGTTAAATACATTGCTGTTTATACATTTTTCATGCTCTTATCCTCACTGTGGAGTGCGACGTCTCTTTGGTGTTTACTGTTTCCCTGGATCTTATGGGCATTGTTCTATATTACCAGACATGCCTCGATTTCCCTATACTCCGATGATATGACTCTTCAAATCAGGGAACCTTGGAACTGCCTCAGCCCAATTATCCGAGAAAACATTAAATACAGAAACCTCTCTCTGTGACTATTTAGAAGAACTCCCAGATATTCCTTCTTATAAGTGAAGCCAAAAGTTTGTGCCAGATTTTCCATTGGAGTGGGGCAAGGGCTCACTTAAGTATCTGGGTGTGTGGGTTAACAACAACATGAAAGTGGTTATGCTTTAAAAGTACTATTTGTGAGAAGTTGGCCTGATATGTGATGTCCACTATTCTAGTGGGCACCCTGTATCAGTCCAAACAAACCTTAAGGTGATGGTTGTAAAGTCAACCTTATAGACCAGCTATCCTAGTGGTAGCATGGACAAAGCAGTCTTAGGCGAAACTCAAGAGGGCATGTAAAGCCAGCTGTTTATCATATGTAACCCCTTTAATACCAAGTGAAAGGACACCACTCAGGTTATATATCAAAATATATATGAATTTATTACTAACACAATCCTCCGAACTCTTTATGAGGTCAGAGGCATAAGCACATAACAAGATACTCAATTATCATACAATAAGTTGCACAAAATACAGTATGGCCCTAGGAGCACGTAAAACCATATAGTAAAATAGCGGTATAAGGACCACGTCACGAACAAAAGATAGGCCTAGGGCCTAGGGAATCGCTGGGGCTACGCTGTACTAACGAGAGTTAGGGAGCAGGAGGCCCATGGGAAGCGTGTGCAGTGTCTTTACACACACGCGAGTTACCATAGAGTTAGAATGGGAACGAAAGAATTGGAAACTAGTTCTTTTAGGGCACTTCCGAATGGACTAGGAGAAAGCTACTTAAAACTTAGACACTAGGATAGTCAATACCCACAGGAGCACCGGAGTACTCGCGTTACCTCACCCACAGGAAGCGGGTGCATAGGTGTCAAAGTGTGTCGGGTTTTGTCGCAGAATCCTTTGGAGCCTTGAAGAAAGATGCTGCAGGCGACCAGGAGAGAAGTGTCCGGGTGGATCCAAGGGTGGATCAAGGATGAAGAGTACCTGAAAGCGGAGGGGACAGAGTCTGGGTCACTAGCCAGTGACCAGGAAGGAACCAGGCGATGTTGCGAAGCAATCAGGTGATGTCATGAAGCTTGACTCTGCAGCCACGTGGACCAGGAGGTGTCGACGACAACCAGGAGCTGGGTACGGACTGTCTCACAATGGATCTCGCTGTTGGCGGCGTCGGCTTCCGGATTGGAGTCAACAGGCCTTGGCAAATGCCACCCACCCAGGGATCGAATATTCGCTTCGGGATAGACCAGCAAGGTCTATGAGGCTTCTCCTCTGCAGGGAAGCAGGGGCCCACCTGGAGCAACCAGGCAGGTGGTGTAGATTCAAAGGTTCATCGTCACAGAGGCCACTAGCCAATGGGCCAATAACCGGACAGACGCATCGAGCAGGAAAATGCAGAAGGTCCCCACGCCGAACTCATGGAGTGTGGAGGGCTGATCTTTGGTGCAGTTGATGCTCGGGCCTGGGGCTTCTCAATCCCCAATGCACAACTGCAAGGGTGCGTCAGAAGCTGCACAAGTAGCAAGGAGCAGGCTTTTCAAGGTGGCCGGTCCCACGTCTCTCGTCGCCTCCACGGGTCTCAGCTTTGCAGGAACTGTGGATCGGGGTCAGAGAAGTCTGGGAGTCTGGTTCTCATCAGACTCTGTGCTCGGGCTCCGGCAGGAGCATCGACAAAGTAAACTGCAGATTGCTGGATGGTGCCTGTTGGTACAGGGTGGTCACTCCTTGACCACAAGGGAGATTCTTCAGTCGTCTTCTGTGAAAGAGATCGTGGAAGGTCCAAAGTTTCATTTCAAGTTTCAGTTCAGGATAAATCTAAAGTCTCTTGACTCAGCTCCTACCTACATACTAATCTGAGGGGCTGGATTGCCTGCTAGGTCCCTCCTATGGGTGGGACCAGGGAAGGGGGTGGTTACGCCCCTTTCCCTTTGTCCAGTTTCGCGCCAGAGCTGGGGTTGGAGTGCCCCAGCAACTGGTTTGAACCGGGCTATGCATGGGACACCTTGAGTGCCCCAGCCAGTGTCTCATTTCATTCAGCCCTCCCTGCCCCAATACACTATGGCCTGTCTGGGTGGTGCTAGCACCTCCCAAGACAGGAAACCTATTGTCCAAGCCTCCCTCGCTGGAAGGACTCCCAGCAGCAGAAGGTCAGACCTGTGTCTGTGGCAGCAGCATCCATTTTGTGATACTGAGGCTCTGGTTAACTTTAACCGGGATTAGTAGGAACAACATGTCTTCTCCCTCTAGAAGGGTGGAATGCTACCCCCGTCGCCAGAACTGGCGAGGGGGTAGTATTCCAAAGCATATGACACCTTACACGACATGTTTTGATAAAGCCAAACCAAAGTTAGCATTCAACCGCGAGGATTATAATGCATTTAAGAGTATATGGTACGGCTATATCATAGAACAAACCGTATTAAGTAAATAAGAAAAAGGGAGGTCTCCTATCAAATCCAATTTGGGACGAGGAGTAGTACAAGCAAAAAAGGAAAGGGGTCCCTAGTGTACCAAAGGATTGGCCGAAAAGAGTGTTTGCTGTAAATAGATGCAAGGGGGCGAGAGGAGGGAAAGGGCTGCTAGCCTTTTAATGCCATAACCACATGAAAAATAAATTACAATACTAGAGGAAAAAGTCATAAAACAACTCTAACACAAAATGTAGAAAATTGTACAATTTTTAATTTACAAATTACATATACATAAAAATACTTTGTGGTGCCGTTACATATAATTAAAAATGTACGTAGGTACACAGAAATAATAAAAGTTAAAATCGTGAACACAAGTTGTCGACGCAGCGTTTCGGTATTAGGATGTGACCTTCATCAGGACAGAGTTCTTATAGAGGGAATGTGTTGATCCTCCCTATATGATTCTTCGTTGTTTCTCTACATCACTTCATATGATGACACAGTCTTTTCCAGTGTTAAAAAGGTTCTTAAAAAAGCTCTCGCTGTTTTATAGAATTATCTACACCAGCCGCTTTTTTATTTGCTTGTTTCTTGGGCTGTTACCTTTATCAATTGGTAATCTGGTGAGGGACTTATTCTAGGTCCTCATGTTTTAGGAACAGATTGGGAGAGTAGAGGTAGCCACCGTTGATGAATTGATAAATGGGAGTGTCGACTATTATCTGGTTAGGATTTTCGTGGTTGTCTGGATTCTATGATCACTTTGATGTTTGATCATCGCTTAGTTTAATTGTTGCGACTTATTCAATTGCCTCCAACTCAGATATATTTCATCATCAGGCTTGCAAAAGTACTCCGGCCTCCCTGCTACCTCGCGTCTCTCTGGTTTCGAAAGTGATCATAGAATCCAGACAACCACGAAAATCCTAACCAGATAATAGTCGACACTCCCATTTATCAATTCATCAACGGTGGCTACCTCTACTCTCCCAATCTGTTCCTAAAACATGAGGACCTAGAATAAGTCCCTCACCAGATTACCAATTGATAAAGGTAACAGCCCAAGAAACAAGCAAATAAAAAAGCGGCTGGTGTAGATAATTCTATAAAACAGCGAGAGCTTTTTTAAGAACCTTTTTAACACTGGAAAAGACTGTGTCATCATATGAAGTGATGTAGAGAAACAACGAAGAATCATATAGGGAGGATCAACACATTCCCTCTATAAGAACTCTGTCCTGATGAAGGTCACATCCTAATACCGAAACGCTGCGTCGACAACTTGTGTTCACGATTTTAACTTTTATTATTTCTGTGTACCTACGTACATTTTTAATTATATGTAACGGCACCACAAAGTATTTTTATGTATATGTAATTTGTAAATTAAAAATTGTACAATTTTCTACATTTTGTGTTAGAGTTGTTTTATGACTTTTTCCTCTAGTATTGTAATTTATTTTTCATGTGGTTATGGCATTAAAAGGCTAGCAGCCCTTTCCCTCCTCTCGCCCCCTTGCATCTATTTACAGCAAACACTCTTTTCGGCCAATCCTTTGGTACACTAGGGACCCCTTTCCTTTTTTGCCTATATCATAGAACAGCTATAAGGACATGGTTCCGAAAGCTGCAGACAGGCTCA
This sequence comes from Lissotriton helveticus, assembly GCF_964261635.1. Lineage (NCBI taxonomy): Eukaryota > Metazoa > Chordata > Amphibia > Caudata > Salamandridae > Lissotriton > Lissotriton helveticus. The sequence continues at coordinate 1,096,693,304 of NC_136061.1, read as the reverse complement.
GCTCATGCTAGAGCCTCATCTCACATAAAACCAAGCACTCTACCTTCAGGATTGTTAAGGCCTGCCATAGGAGTGATTTATAGGTATATATGTGTCTATATATAATGGTAGGTATAGGAATACTATACCTAAGCAAGGGTTGATTACACGACCTTGCCCCTGCTGAGTGATCAGCCAGTTGTGTCAGTTTGGATGGCCAGCCAGGGGTGGCAAAAGATATGCTGCAGCCCCTGGTAGGCCTTGGGCGCACCTATGCCCTGGGTACCTATAGTACACTATACAGGGGCTCATAAGGTGACCCAACATCCAATTGGAGATGTATCTAGAGTACATGGAGTCCATTTTACAGTGAGAGCAGATAGCCTGGGGCCCTGATTAGCAGGATCCCAGGCCAACTAAGTCGAAAACCAGCTAAACACAAGGCAAAAAATCTGGGGTAACCATAGTCAGGTATCCACCTTCCTACACTATTTATTAATATTACTGAACAGGTGGCATGTTGGATATCCCTCCCTCTCTCTTTGGTGACACGTATAGACCTCATAAAGATGGTCATTTTGCCAAAATTAGTTTTCCTGTTTTGTAAATGTACCAATTAGGGCCTGAATACGAGTCTGGTGGTCCAAGATCCACAAGAGTCATGGGGGTGAGGTGGTGGCAATCCAGCCACCGCAGCACTAGCGGTTCAACCACCGTATTACAACTTTGGCATTCGGCCCGCCATTGCACTGCCGCAAGTGCCAGGGCACACAGGTCCCGCAGCAGTCAGGGGCTCACAATATGCTGGTGGTGCTGCTGCAGCACTGACAGCAAATTACGAGTTTCAGGGCCATCAGGGGTGTCATGGAGGGGCTTGCATGCCTTGCACCTCGTTCATTCCTGAATTCTCAAGTGGCACAAAATCTGAATCAGAAACCATTTTTTGGTTGTTTCACTGTTTTTTCTTTGGGCAATCCAACTTTCTAAAATGTTTTTCTGCTATGTATCAAAACAATCACTGCAATATTTAGCATATTTCAATATCTCATTGATACCCTTGGTTTGCCAGCACATCACAATCTGCTGACTATGAGAGCTAAGCTCAGACACAAACCTAAAATCTAAGCCAATATGAATCTAATACCTTCTTTCTTGGGCTCTTCAACTCCACTGTACTTGGTATGAATCAGCATAAGCCTTTAATAATAATCATGCACTAACTTTCAGCTCTTTTGTAGTTCTCATGATTTTGGCTCAATTCACTTTCTTATCTGGCACTCCCTTTTTCAAATGGTGTATTGCGACTCTATATTCATCAGCAGAGACCTCAGTTGGAGCCTTGTTCCGTGAAGCTCTACTCGGATCCTCAGTCAGCAAAGCAAAAACAGTCTTACTTACACTGCATCCATAAATCTCTAGGGACAGCAGCTCAAGTAATGTACCCACATAAATTGAAAGTTTTTTTAACTTGTCACCAATCTATGAAATGTTTGTACCACTTTTTAGGTTCCTCTCTCAGTTCTGGAAAATTTGTTGTAAATGGATAAAGATCACCCCTAGTCCAAGGCACTTGCACATAATTGCTTCTATTCACTTCTCTCGAATTCTGACTAGAGGTGGGTGGAATTTAGTGATTCCGCATTACACTTGTAATGCGTAATTACTAATAAATTCCGCTGCTTCACTCTGCAGGTGGAATTAATTAATCAACACTGGACCTAGACATAGGTTACACTTGTTGAGGTTTAATGCAGCACAGACACGCAGAATAGCCACCCGCCACCCATTACCCCATAACTCGCCAGCAGTAGCATTACACACACAACCTACCCCCAGCCCCAAAAGCACAGAGAAATGAAAGAGAAGTTTGTGCCCCACCACTGAACTCCCCGCAGGCGAGCTTCATGCACCTGAGCAAGAATATTGCATTCACAGTGCCGGGGAAGACCAGGTCTCTGACCCGGGACACATGGCTTCATCAGAGGGAGCTCCAGAGGTAGCGTTGTTCCCTCACGGAAGTGAGGTGAGCCCAGTCCTGCCTGCTTCATGGAGTGACTAGCCGTGGTGAGCTGCTCATGTCTGCCTCGTTATGAACTCAGTGGCCAAATCCACTCACCAAAGCACTGTTGAGCACTCTGTCTGTTGCACAGCAACCAGAGGGCTCACTGTTTTGAGATCCATTTACGTCTCATCAGGACAGCAAATGCACACAAAGTTTAAACAACGCAAGAGGTGAATGTGCTGTGTGTCACGTGAAAGCTGGGTTACTAGTAATGCAAACATGTATTACTCTTATTAAATTCATAAATATGTATTTTCATGACCATAGAGTAGCTGGAGAGGTAATTTCCGGAGCCCTGAGATTAATCACTTCCTTACTGGGCGGATTCTTTCTGTGTTTTTAACTAATGGTGATTCATGGGGAGTATCGCTGTCCTGCTCTCTAGTTGTACCAGTTCTAACGTGCCAGTAGTCATTAAATGAGCAAATTGGCTTCTGCTGCTTGCAGCTTTGAGGTACCTTAGACTTGACTCAAAAGCAAAGTTGAGGCAATCGGACTTCTTTTACAGGAGACAGAAGGTGAGGCTTATGTTGTGGAACCTCCGGCCTGCGTTGGTGCCAAACATGTGTTTTGTCACTTTGTAGGGGTTGGCGAAACTCTGTGGAATCTCGCTGAGTTTTTATGTAACTTCAGAGAATTCCACGGATTAAAACTCTGCAAGTTCTGCCCACTCCTAGTTCTGACACTGTCTCTGGTTCCGAATCACCAAAGACTTCTTTTGTTTTCTTCTCTATCTCTTTGCTTTTCGTTTTAAAAGTATCTTTCTTTTCCCACTTTTCCTTGCATTTCTATAAACTTCTTCCGGTCCCTAGCTTTCTAAATGAAATCTTTCATGTGAGCTTGCAAAATCACTAAGCCCATGTCTTTTATCTCTTTTTCACTCAAATTCATTTAATAATTTCTCTGTAAGTTCTTCATTCTGTTGATATCAGCCTCATTTTTATCCACTAATTCCTCACATTTATTTTGTCTTTCATTCACACACCTTGCTGCTTCTCTGATCAAGTATCTCATTTTATCTACCTATATTACATTAGTCTATTTAAATCCAGTGTTCCATGTAAAATCTCTCCAAATTCAATCTTTAAGAGCCCAACATTAACCTTCTTTTCGTTAGGAATTACAGTAGATTCAGAAGAGGTAGGAGAAGTAATAGGCACAGTAATAGGTACATTAGTAGAAATAGTAGCAACATTAGGATTGTCAGATGGAGCTCTTGCACTCGATATTACACTCATACTTGTACTTGTTCCCATGAGCGCTGTCAACCCCTCTGCACTCCTACTTGTTTCTCCTGATGCACCTAAGTCAGATACGAATGTAGAGACCACTTGTTCTTCTGTGTACGAAAGAGGTCTAGAATTCAAAAGATCATTAAAAAAAATATCCTCCTCATCTGAATCCTGTTCTTTGTTTTGTTTCTCTCTGTCACAATCATCAGCCATCTTTGTGTCTGTTGTTTCATTAACTACTACAGGAAAAACTCTCCCTCCTTTTATCATATCTTCTATCTACAATTTCTCTTCATTATTCAATTTGTTTTTTAACCACTGCTTCAGTAAACCTTTATAATGTTTCTTCTTTTTCTTTCTCTCTTTCTCTGGGGCCACTCTATCCCATTTATTCAATGCCTCAAATTGTGTATGTAGTGGCTTCTTATCATTCATTGTTTGTTGCAGGAAAGCTAGCTTTCTAATATTGAAGGCACCCTCTAAAGGAAACTGCAAATCCTTGTCACTAGAGTTATATTCATACCAATCTCGAATCCAGGTATAAGTATTAAGCCCAATGTCTGTCAGAATTTCGTATGCAAGTGAGTCTTCTGGAGGAATGTTCTGCTCCTTTTTAACAGGTATGCTAGAAGCTTAAGGTTATTTTAACACAGCACTCATTATTTTCACTCAAAATAATAAGAAAACAGCACAAAACAAGTAAATGAACAACCTATTCCAGCATAGCTACGCAAAAGGTCACCCGATAACAGCATGACTTTGACAGCAAACAGCCAATGACAGTGCAACTCTGTAGTGACGTCTCTCCAATCCCAGCACGACTCCTTGGCTGACTAACCAATCACAGCAATGCTTTTCAGTGCATGCAAAAACAACAGAGCCTTTTTCTCACTGACACACAAAAATAAACAAAATAAATCTGATCTGAAGCAACCTAAGTAGGAGAAAATCAGCAGGTTAAAAAAAAAGAATTTTGGAAACAATAGAAACAAAATAAGTACATTCCCGTCTCTTGTCAAATACGATTTACACTAAAGTAGACTATTGTCCAGCAGCAACCCACCTCTGATTAGTGTAGTTACTCCCGTGCACCGAGGAGCAATAACACCTACCTAATTAGACATGCAAAACCTGAAAAAGGAAACTTGCTATTAGAGAAAGAAATCCCCATTTGTGTGTGGTACCTAATCAACCAATAGCAACATTAGAACTTTTTGGATGTAAATCACAAATAGGATAAATACACCAAAATCACAGTTATTAAACCACAACATGAAACAAGAATCAGCATTGCATAACCAAATCCTAACATGCAGCATAACAATCCATCACTCAACTTAGACTGCACTCTCAACTACAGTTTACAGAATACATCAGTAACACACCAAAATACTCTCAATCTCAAGAATCACTCTGCCTTATGAATACTTAAAATTCTTTTTTCTCAGGAACAGCAGTGCGGCGTCAGGAGCACAGCAAATAAACCATTAGAAAATCCAACCAGGGAAACTCTGCTAGGAAAATTCCACTAGAAAGATCCACAGTGGATGTAGAAATGTAGACAGACGCTTAAGGGCAAGAAAAGACTAAAAAGAAATAGGAGGTACCTTATCTGTAACCATCCTCTGCTAGCAAATGTTTATGGGCGTAGGGAACCCCAAATCTCTTACACTCCAAAAAGACACCTCAACAACACTCCCATGGGTGGATGGATCAGGGACAGTGTTAAACCTCAGGTGGAATTGGAAAAATTAGAAAGATTTATTACAAAAATGTAAAAAAACACAGGAATGATAAGTGCAGATGCATAAATGAATTGCCATGAAGGCTGGTAGTAATAGGGCAATACAGAATAATAGGGAAAGTCAGACAAATTCAGACTCTCAAATGAGCAGCAAAATCAATAAGAAATCCGACAGCATCCCTTGTAGCATCGAAAAGGTCTCTGGCTCACACCCAATTTTGAGGCTTTATATAGGAAATCTTATAATAACACAGAATGAAAACAACAGATTCATCATGGTGTGAGCAAAATTATACAATTTCAGCAAATCAGAACACAGAAAATTAGAGTGTCATACTGCCTTACCATCTACTCACTAGCCTACTACAGGAACATTGATTCAGCCCACTCAATGCTAAACATCATCCAGAGATAGAAGAACAACTGAGTTACTAAACAAGAGTGAACTATTGTTATTAAATATATTACAGCATGCAGGTGGAAAAAATGTTGAAGGTTGTAACATTACTGAGCCCATGTTAGAGAGACTTTTTCGAGAAAGGTAATTAGAAAATAAACAAACATGACTCAGCCTAGCTGTGAGCAGCAGAAATAATAAACAGTGATTGTGAAGGGTGAGGCAGTCATTTTGAACAAGATGGTGTCGAGGCCTAGCTCAGGCTTAGTTACCATAAGCTAAGAAAAGGCACTTTAACAGGTCATAGCTAAATTGTTTCAAAGGCAATAGCATCAGCTAAGTGTACACATTCTTAAGTGAAGATCCATGTACTGCACATCGTTATCAATGCACAATTTTATAAATGCACAAAAATTCCAACACATTCAATGATTGGACAATGACAAACGTGTTGTAAAATGTATCCTATTTGCATGTTATATACCTTGAGATGAGAAACTCCACCCCTTGCAGTGGTCAGCCTCCCCTGCAGCACACACTTGCTACTTGAAGTATTGGGGCGGGTCTGATTAAACCTGCCAAGGCTGTTTTTGGTTCCCACGTAGTCTCTGTTCTCCCTGGCAGTTGTTATGTACAGCATGGTTCAATGGAAGACATGAGAGTCGCATGAGTATGTAAACAGGGATTTCCAGATGAGAAAATATTTAAATGCAACCCGGATAAGAGGTGAGCGGGTTGTGTTGTGATGTGTAAAATAACTCGGCATTGAAAGCCTCAGTGTAGCCTGCCTTTGTCGGGAGCTCCTGCTAATGAGCGCTTCACCCTATGGAGCTATTCACCTCATTAAACAAACCCAAGAACTGAAGGACGGTCATTAATCCCGCTGTATTAAGTACAATGTGTGCCCTCGTGGATTGCCATCATGCCCCGCTCTGCAGCTGAACAAACACAGACAGCCTTTTTCCAAGAAAGGGCTCTCCCTTCTTTAATCAAGAGGAAAGCAAAATAGGCCCAATCAAGAGTGTTGTGTTTTTTTTTTACATCATCAGCTATTTTTAGTGCACGTTCTTTTTAAGAGGTTTTAGTCTGCTCCAAAAGTAAACGACGGTAGACAAGATTTATAGCAACACGTTCCCCGAAAGCAGATTTCACAAAAGAAGCACACATTCAATGGGCTTTCATTTAGCTACATTAACATCGCCCAAGATAGCTCGTTTAAAAGAATGAGAAAGGGGGTTTTCAAGGCTTCCCCTGTCTCATCAAATGCTGCAGTGCTATGAAGCGGCTTATGACACAAGTAGGAACTTTACAGAAGCAAATAAATAACCATTATGAAATTATTGCTGAGCACGTTCCCTGGGTAAAGCTAGTTGAAAAGTTTGTGGCTTATGCTTGGCCAGTCCTGCCAGATATTATTTCTGACTTCTTTTTTGCGGTACGGAGAATGTATGGTGTGTATCGACACTATTAATGTTCACTTTTCAGATTATATTAAGATTAAATAATCCAAGAAATATGTTGGACCATTATCAAATCAATAGTTTTCGTATTATATACCTAGCAGAGCATTCAGTTCTGTACATGCAGAAATAACATCTTGGTTGCAGATATCAACAGCCGGGGATGTGGGAAAGACACCACGGGCCTGTTTCACAAAGGTAAATTTAGACCTGAAGGCTAACTTTACACCTAAAGTCTAGGGCACTCATTCATGGAGATTTGATGTAAGGCAGCACAGCAAGTCACCTTGCTTCTCTGTCCTTCACCAAAGTGTAAGGGCAGAAATGTACTTCTGTCCTTTCCCGCATACACCCTTGCATTACGGTGCAAGCATGCCTGTGTTGTCAGCAGGATTGTTTTAATCCTGAGAAGCGTTTTCATCTTTCCATATGTGCTGCATAATGTAGACAAATAGAGACATTTCTCTTTGTTATCCCTCACCCCGAGGGAGGCGTACGTTTTTGACGCATTCCCAGGTTTAGAAATCCTGTAAATCTGTAAATGCGTCAAAAACCATGATAGTAGCGTGGAAACGCCCACCGCAATGCCCATGGAATAACTCCATTGCACAGAGTAAGGCGGCACATCGATTTGCGCTGTATTGCCTTACTCAAGATTAATGAGGCCACTCAAAGTCACGCAAGGTGGCTTTACATGGCTTCCTAAATCTGATTCAGAGCCCTTGTCTTGGTCTTAAGTTTAACTGAGAGTAAAAGTCTAGTTTCTGTTAAACTGAGGACCAAACATAAGTTAAACTGAGACACAAGTCTAACTCTACTATTCATAAATGCCCTTTGTGAATACTGAAAGTCGTAAAGTTAGACTTTCATCTCAGTTTACCTTCGTGAATCGGGCCCAATGTTTAGACCTACAGTCTAAGTTTAGACTTCAGTTCTAAAGGTAGACTTCAGGTCTAAACTTGGTCTTTAGGTGTAAACTTAGACTTTAAACCTAATCTTAGACGTTAGCTGTAAAGTTAGACTTTAGGTCTAAAGCTAGTCTTTAGTTCGAAGGTTAGACTTCAGGTTTCAGGTTTTCATTGTGAATCTGGCCCCATATGAATAAACATAGAGTTTTAGTAAAGTTTTAATTGATTAAAGTTGAAAAAGAAAGCTTTGGAAAAGAACATTTTTAGAATGTTTAAGCGTGGCCTAGAATCAGCTTTAGTTACATCATCAGTCTCATGCTTTCCAAAATATCCATAATAAAAAGACATATATAAATACGTACGAGAGTATCTGATTCTTTGGCCTCATCAAGACCCATGGCAATGACGAACCAAATTGGCCAAGATGTGGGTGGCTCTTTCTTCTGCCGGAGTGCCTCTTCCAACGCCAGATAGGGGAGCACGACACAGGCCTAAGATTGGTGACATTAAAGCTTTGAAGTGAGTGCAGGAAGTGGAATTTTTATACGGGCAGGAGACATCGACCAGCCTTTCTTAACTGCAATCTGACCTGGATCCTGCACGCACAGACCCGTGGATCACCTTGAACTGCTTGTGGGTTGCAGAGTCGCTGGCTGGACGTGAGCAACCTCCCAGAGGGAATCTTGTTCCTGTTCCTGTCCTGAAACTCCTAAAAGGCTTTCCCGACCTCGCCAGACCCGCTCCGCGGGTCCCGCAGCGCCTTGAAATCTAAGGCTGCTGTCTCTGTGAGGAGCTATCAGCGGAGGCGCGGGCAGGCAGAAGAGCCGGCGGGGCTGCGAGCACAGGCAGGGACTCCAGTCTCCAGGAGCCCCTGCGCGCCCATTCCACACACCTGGGCTGCTCTCCCCGCTGGCCACACCCCCCTGTCCACCGACCAATACTGATAATACAGATCAGAGCTCCCGCTGCGCGGGAGGGCGCCGGGAGAAGCCCGGGACAAGGGCGGGACCGTCTGTGGCCGTCCGGGGCCGAAGGAGGCCGGGCTGGGCCACATCCCTAACACTTTACTTGTACATCCCACTCCGTCCAAGGTGATGCCCTCGCCGGCACCATGTGAAACTCCATCAAGGGAGGGGGGCAGCAATACAGGGACGCTGGACAATTATTTTAAATCTGCCAAAGGAGATGGGGCCAAAGAAAACTCCCTAGAGAGACGTAGGGCGGAGTGACGGCGTTCCATTGAATCCATGAAGAGTAGGTCCTTGACAGAAATCACCCCGTATCCTATCTCTCAGGAGGAAGGTACGCCCCCCAATAGCTTAAATCCCCCGCCCCTTGAGGATTTCCCCCTTTTACTCTGGGAAATTCCAAGCACCCCCGGTGTGGAGCCTACAAAGATTACAGATACAACTCCTCCCATGACAGGCACTACCCTAGTGAATTTGGTCACTCAAACTCCCGTTTTTAATATAAACAAGAAGAGTAAGCCAAAAGCAAATGTTGTGGTAGAGTTGCATAGGCCTCCACCTAGCAAACGCTGTAGGAAGTCAATGGGGGGGAAGGGGAAAACTAAACTTTCTCATTTAGATTTTGGAAAAAAACATACTAACGTACTCCAATTTGGGAAGGATAGTGAGACCGCGCCTACTGTTGTCCCCTCTAAGGTCCCAAGTCCTAACATAGCTAGTATTAACAGTGATCCAGTGGCCAACACATCCAATATAAATCCCCCGCCCATATCAATGGGGAGTATAGAATTCCTATTCCGTTCCCTTCTCCAGCCCCTTAGCGATAGCCTGAAAAAAGTAGAGATTAGGCTCACTCTACTAGAGACATCTCTTACTACCTTGAACACCTTAGTTAGTAAGCAATCTAAAAATGTGGGATCTTATCCCCCTGTTGGAAACCCACCTAAACTAGGAGCCTCACAGGGTGCCAACAAACTCCCCCCTCCGAGCACATCTATTGCCCCCCCCTTGCAGCCACTAATGGCTATTTCAGTCGAGGCACCGCGCAATATTCTAGCCAGTAGGCCCTCACAACCAACAGTCGCTGCCCCTCAAAGTTCCCAGATAGGGACTAATGATGGCCACCAAGAAGCTGGCAGCGCCCTTGCATCTTCCCCTGGTCGGCCAGTCCCAAGACCACGGAGACCAGATCTCCCGCCAGAAGCTAATAGTTTAACGGTGGTACTAGCAGGCGCCTCCCACCTAAGAACAGGAGAATATGAAGACTACCAATCCCTAAAAAAAAGGTGATTAAATGGCTGAATTGGAACCGACCCCTACCATCACATTTTAACAATGAGATCATTATGGTTAGAAGGGTCCCTTGGCTAGGGAGGACCAGAAAAACAATAATTGGGGACTGTATTTTGGTAACTTTTAAAGATCCGGGCACTGTCTTACATATCTGTGAAGGTGTTAATCGTTCACTGGATTCTACCATTCAGACCCTTCCAGTATCCTTTTTCTTCCCTCCAATTCGCATGCACAATGCTCCATTGCACGATGAATGGACAAGGGTGGAACATAGGCGCAGACCCAAGGATTTTGCACAACGCCCTAATCCTCAATTGCCAGACACACCCTATTTCCACTTCAACCGTTTTAATTGCTTTAATAGCTTGGATGGGGTTGATTGACTCTCCGTATATAACCCAGTGCCCCGGGACAACGGCTCTTGCACATTCTCTGAGCCATTTACCCCGATAGTTGGACAAACTCCTGGACCATCAAGGGGCTCAGCGACTCCGGATAATGGCATCACAGGACTTTTTGATACATCCGGCCATAATGTTGATATTGTATCTGGAATACTGAATGAGCCAGTGCTTGTGGACAACGGCCCTTGTAGACTTCTTGAGCCACCTGCCCTTGCTGTTGGTAAAGTGTCAGAACTCTTGATTGATACGGTGTCTGAAACCATCCCCTTCAACCCTTCTGGCACTGCAACTAACACCCCCGAACACTTGAGGTTAATTTGCTGGAATGTTGCTGGACTGGCCAATAAATTGGGCGACCCGGACTGGGCAAATTACATCGAGACTGGAGACGTATGTATGTTCCAGGAAACCTGGGCCAGAGAGGATCACGGTCACCAAGGCTACATGTCGTTTTTCATTCCAGCTAGGTGGGAAGGCAAAGGTCGTCCATCAGGGGGGCTTACGACCTGGGTTGCATCTCATTTGGGCTGTGTGGCATCACGGTTGTTGGCTAACTCTGAAGACATTCTTGTGGTTTCATTATCCTGGCCTAACCAAGCCAAACTTATTTTAATTAACATTTATTCTAGGCCAGTGGGAATAGCTAAGGAATCACCGACCATAGATGAACTCTCGAATTATATATCTGAACTACCGAGTGATTCATTCTATGTGGTAGGAGGGGATTTTAACTCCCACTTTGAGCCACTACCCGGTCTTCAGGAGGGGTTTTCATCGGAAGAAGAGGTCAGATGGGCAGTGCCTCCAGTGGAAGGTCCCCCCCCGAAGGCTTGGACCCCACTAGCACTACAAATCACAGCCCTTACCCTAAAGTTTGGAATCAGAGCATGCAACGGGCGATTGAAATCGGACATCCCCAGTAAAACCACCTATAATAGACTGGGAAGGGAGTCTCGCCTGGATTATGTCCTGGTCCAAATAGTGAAGTGGCCAATAGTTCAGGACTTTAGGGTGATGGAGAGGTCCGATAGTGACCACAATCCGCTTGAGCTTGATTTTATCCACCCTGGCCCACAAGCTCTCGGGATCAATGCGGAAGGGAACAAACCTCCTCTTCTCCTGGATAATAGCAGGAGAAGGATCAGGTGGGAGCACTTGGTTACAAGCAAGAACAAACTCCCCATGCTCTATGATGGGATAACTCCCATCTTGGAAACTGTGGGGAGTTTGGTTACCGAGGCAAACAACAAAGATTCCCAGGCCAAATTGTACAAGGCTCATGAGGACCGTATAAAAGCTGCGGCCCCCCATCTCTCCTGCAGTCCACGAAAGCCAAGAGAGGGGCGGCAAGGCAAACTATCATGGTATAACCTAGCATGTAGAAGGGCAAAAGCAGAACTCCTTAGACTAATTAAAGAGGGGCTAGGGGGGGATAGCTTAAAACTTAGTAGGCGAGCCTACAAGAAACTTGTTGCCCACGCTAAGGCCGAATGGGAGGAAAATCAGTGGGAAGAACTCACCAGGGCACTAGCGATTCAAAACCATCGTCTGTTTTGGAGGATAGTGAGCGGGGGGTCGGGGAACTTACAATCGGCACTAGAGCCCAACATTGCTCCAGAGGGGTGGCAGGCACACTTCCAGTCTTTATACAGCTCTGAGTCGGGAGAATCTCTTGCTGTAATTGAGGCGGGCTGGCCGGGCAACGAGGGGGAGCCAATAACGCTGGGTGAGGTCACTGCTGCCATTTCAGCTCTGGCTTCGGGAAAGGCGCCGGGACTGGATGGCTTACCAGGGGATATGTTTAAGCAAGAGCCCACTGTCTGGGCGCCCTACCTCACTGCCCTTTTCAATGGAGTCCTTGACGGTATGGAAATCCCTAGTACTTGGCTGGGGGCGGAGGTGGTCCCCATCTTTAAAAAGGGCTCGCCTCTGCTCCCAGCCAACTATAGACCCATCAGTTTAATAGACGTAGCGCAGAAGCTGTTTGGGAGGGTCTTGTTGAATCGGCTACAGGATTGGATGGAGGAGGTGGGTGCCCTTAGCCCCTATCAGGCGGGATTTAGGAGGGGGGTATCCACAGTGGACCAGGTTTTCAGATTGAACCTCATCTACTGGAGGGCAGCAAAATTCGAGGGCGGCAGTTTGTACACAATTTTTGTGGACTTACGGGCCGCCTTTGATTTGGTGCCTAGGGGGAAACTCTGGAGTGTCTTGGCAGAGATGGGCGTCCCCCCGGATATCCTATTAATCTTACAGAGGCTCCATCACAATAACTATGCCCGAGTGAGGTGTGGGCGTTCGGGGGAACTGACCGATAGATTCCCCGTTGCCCGGGGGGTAAGACAGGGTTGTGTGTTGGCACCGACCCTGTTTTGCCTCTTCGTCAACGGGGTAATCGCTCACCTAAATGCCACCGATTATACTGACGCCCCCAAATTGAATGGCAGCAGGGTGCCCGCAATTATGTTTGCGGACGACACCCTGCTGCTATCCAAAACCCCAATGGGGATACAGAGGATCCTTGATTCTTTTGTAGCCTTCTGCACCGACAGGGGGCTAGAAATTAATGCGACAAAAACCAAATTCATGGTTTTGAACCCGAGTCAAAGATTGCGGCCAAATCCGCAATTGGGAGCTGTACGACTTGAGAGAGTTTCCACCTTTGAATATCTTGGTGTGATTCTTAACGAAACCATGTCTTGGGGATCCCATCAGACTAGGGCAAACCTCAAGCTTACACAAACAACTGAGGGTATCGCCCGGATGATGACTGGTTCATCATATCGTCCATTGGGGGCACTAATCCAGATATATAAGACCCAGGCTAGGGGAGCGATCATGTATGGGGCGGAATTGTGGGGTCATATCCCTTGCCAGAATCTGTCACTAACGGAAAATAAGTTCATAAGACGGATAGCCGCACTACCGCCCAGTACTCCGCTCCTCCCCTTGAGGCTTGATTTGGGCCTACGACCGCTAGCCGATGAAATAAGTTTGAGACCCATAGCTTTCTGGCGTAGGCTGTGGAGCAGTAACGATCTTGCAGAATATAGGGCGGAATTGGTCGAATTACTGAACCACCCAAAAGCGCTTGACATCCCCTGGGTCAAAAACATCCAAGCCACTTGTATGGAACTAGGGCTCCCTGACTTATGGACAGATCCGGCGAATGCAGTATTAAACATCTCCAAAAGGTCCCTGGCCAACACATATCATGAACAAAAATTAGCTAGGGCCCGAGTAATACAGGCAGAAGGGTCCTTATCTTCTGTGTTTTTGCAAACCAAGGACCTATATAGGTTTGAGAAGGTATTGGATCCTATCTCCCCTGTATTTGCCAGGAAGCTGTTTCTCCAATGGAGATACGGCACGCTGCCCTTTCGTTCTTTTACAAGTACTTGGGCTCCTTGCTCCACCACAAAGCAGTGTCCGGCCTGTGATGCCATGGAGGAAACCGACCTACGTGTGGCTTTTTTCTGCCCAGCCTACAAGGCAGCTAGAAAATACTGGCTCCTCCCACTGATAAGGAATATGGGCTGTAGGGAATATGCACCAATGTATAGGATTTTAAAATCTGATGTCTCCGGCCCAACTGTTTTTGCATTAACAAAATTTTTTATTACGGTTTGGTACACGCGCAACCGTATTTTAAAGATGTTGGGTCCTTCTTAAAATTTCAGATGTATAGTTTTTAAAGCATTCTTGTATATACATTCCAATGGTTTTATCCTTGTATGAATTGATTTATCTGTGATGTATATGTGTACTGTTCATCTTTTATGGCCAAATGGCCGAAATAAAGATTGGAAATTGAATTGAATTGAAATTCCCACTTTCCAAATTCCCCGTTTTGTAGCTGTATATGGGTGCAGAAAAGACAGACATGTAATACACATGGAATAGTACTAAGGTTGCCACTGTACAATTTAATTCAGTATGAAACTGTCCACAAGGTGGAGTCAAAGGCTCGAGACTGTGCAGCCCTTTCAGACTTGGTGCTTTGGCTTCTTATCTCACTTCTAGGGTGAGGAACCTTCAACCTGCTGGAAGAAAGTTCCTGGACATATTTGGCCACTGACCTGTGATTGTTCCCCAAAATACAGGAAGTTTCATCTGCAAGCATATGGATAGAATCGAGATCGAAGGATGGATATGAGTGTTGTGCAAAATTAATATCCTCTCCTTTCTGTCCTTCTCATCATTCAAATATTACTGATTACCCTTTTAATTAGTTTAGAGTGTGGTCTTCGTCATCATATCTAAAAGCATGTCAAAAGATTAATTACATTTGAGTTGTATTCTCCTTTAAAAAACAAAATGTGAATTTTAGTAAATATATTCTGTGGGAAACATAATTTGTGTTTCTCAATCGTGTTTTTTTAGGTTGAGTTGGTAGGGTCGAGAACCAAATTAGACACCTCCCATATTCAAGTGTCATTCACATTGCACTTCTACCTACAACAGCATAAAGCATGGGGGATATGAATAGGGAATGGGTCGTTTGGGAACCCCTTCTCATCTGCAAGTGGCTTACCACCTCAATTGAGTAGTAAAATATTAATGTTTTGCAACCGGATTTCTGTGGTAAAACATTTATACATACCATAGGGAACCAGTATTTGGAAGGTATCCCCTTCCAAAAAGCAATTCCCAACAGTTTTCTTAATCCATTCACCAATTCGTAAAACCTTTTCTGCATTGCCATATGGTTTTAATGCATTTAAAAAAGGTTTTAGCATTTCCAAAACCTCTGATTTACTGAATCAGTGGGTTTGCAAATGCTAAAGTACCTGAGGCCCCAAATGTAGTAAATGATAAATCATATACACATGTAATGAGCCCGGACACTTACAAAATATAAATTCCACCCAGCTCCTATTAAACACATTTACCCTAAAAAAATCATGCTTTTTGAATGTCATGGCCTCTTCGGGTCAGTTCTGAATATTTCCAACTTTGACAGTTTTTTTTTTAGTGTACATACTAGGGGCCTGAATCACAAATGTAAACTTAGATCGGAATTCAAACTTTAGACCTGAAGTTTAAGTTTAGACTTACAGTCTAACTTTAGATCTGAAGTCTAATTGTTGACCTGAAGTCTAACTTTAGAACTGAAGCCTAACTTTACACTTAAAGCCTTCGTTTAGACCTAAAGTCTAACTTTAGACCGGAAGTCGTAGGGGATGATTAAAAGTTCAAACTCACGGTGGCATGGCGGGACCCGCCGCACTGGTGGTCAGACCTCCGCATTATAAGTGCAGCGGTCCCACCGCTACAGGCCCACTACAACCCCAGGGGATAATGGATCCCGCGGCAGTGGTGCAACAGTGTGAGGCCCTAATATGTTGGCAGTGCCGCTGCAGCACTGCCAAGCATATTAGACGTTTTCTCATCGCCACAGTTTTCATGCCAGTGAGCAAGCCATGAAAACTGTGGTGGTGAGGAAACAAAGGGGGCCCCTGCTGCCTTGGGCCAGGGGAGGCATGCAGGGGGGCGCATGGTGTGCCTCCCTGTATTCCTGCACCCCTGTTCCTGCACAGTCCATGCCGTGCAGGAACCAACTTTGGAATTTCCATTACGGTGCTCTTATGAGGCTCACCACCTGGGACAGCCAAAGCACAGCCTGCCAGAGAAGGAGACAACTCCTAATCTGGCAGGTAGTGGAGTTTGGCGGTGTGGGATAGGTTACTGGTGTAGTGGCCCACTCCCACACCTCCAAACTCATAATTACACCCTTATATTTTAGGTCTAAACTTACCCTCCAGGTCTAAGTTTACCTTTGTGAATCGAGCCCCATGAGTTCATTCTATCTTTAAACTAGACAGACAAAAAGTTCCTCATCAGAGTTATGTTTGCTTAAGTACCACATTCCTAGATTAATGAGGTACCATAATGCATTATAATAGAAAATACAGTATGTGGCCCACAGAAAATGGATGAACAAAGGATTTTCTTCAAAGGAAATGTTTACAGAGCCAATGTTATCTAACATGAAACCTAACCAAGGGAATGGGGATTTCGCTGAATGCGCGAAAAAACAAGAACCCTGTTCAAAGAAAAGAAAATTATTTGAGTGAGTCCCCTCACTCACCCAAGGTTGCCCCTAGGTGACATGCTTCATCATTGGGGCTATTCCAAACAGCTGCTGCTTGGGGAGTGCTGTGACCTGCGGAACTACGTAGGAGCACCTTTTTTTGTTAAGAAATGTGTAGTGCAGTGTTCATGGAGTGGTGAAAGTGATGTTAAAAATACCTAGCTAGTGAGCTAATATTTTATTCTCGCTCCTAGTTGGAAAGGATAAAAAGGGGTTAAATAGTAGGGAAAAGATATAACTGTTATGTGTATACAGTCCCTAATATTCGGTCGACATGTTTCGAGGTATCCCCTAAACCACTTCTTCAGGACCACACGGGGACCATCCCCACCCGTGCCACTCCATGTGAAAACCTAGAAATACAGGGAGGATGCACACCTAATATGTGAGCACCCGATTCAAAATACATACGGTTTAGTTTTTGACTCGTATGTATTCAGGGAATAAAACAGAATGATAAGTTAGCACATAATGCCTGCCCACCTCTCACGTGGGCAGGTCCATACCCAATGAGGTAATCCGATCAATGTATTCCTCTATAGTTGGTGCCCTTAGAGATAATAATTAATTAGTGCTTTCATCTAATGTGACATAATACAACACATCAGACATCTTCTTTGTGAGAAAGCATAGTTAGATGCAGAGATATAACTTTAAAAACACTCGTGAAAAAACTGGACACCACATGACATACAACATATAAACACATAATGTTCTCAAAACTTCTGGAACATACTTATGCTTTGTCAATGCTATGCCTCATGGTCTGCCGGTGTAGAGGGGCTTGTAGTCATACCCTAAAGAGATACAGAGCATTGTAGTTAACAGTGAGCAAAATGGAGAAAATAAGAGACCTATCAGCAAAATATATTGCTGTGTCTGCCCATAACGTGGATGGCAGATGCTCAAGGAACCAGAAAAAATAGAAAAAATAGTGCTTTGAAATGTCCAGAGGAACCTGTTGAGGAAAAGGAACTTATTTCATCAAAGCACACCTCTGTCTAATAACACCTACTGGCACCCGGGCAGACCGCATCTTAGCTCTTCTGTCTCCTGGTGCAGTTTAAATAGGAATGAAAAATTCCAGTCATGCACGTGTACCAAATTTGACTAGACTATGGAAGTTAAAACAAAACAAGATTGCCGCTACTGTTGGCAAAACACACCTTGGAAGGATATGAAAGTGTTCCTCGGTCTTGCCCCCGCAGTATATCTGAGGCAGGTACTTGTGCGGTTGTCAAGGTTATCAAGAAATCAATTTGATAACGCAGGAAGTTAAATGAGGCAACTTATAATAAGTCATGAAACCAATGTATGGCCGGGCAAAGTGTGTTGGAAAGTCGTCAATTTCTCTTACCGAAAAACGGGGCCATCTTGAAGGGGTGAAACCATTATTCATAAATACCCTTCTAGAATTGTGTGGCTGTCTAGGACAGAGGAAAATGCTATGGTCAGTGCATAATACTGGAATAAAAATCAGAATAAAGATAATACAAATATGAAAAAGTAAAATAAAAACAAAAAGGTTGTTAGACAGACAAAAACCAAAATTACTCTCTGTGAGAGGCTCATTGTGGGGCCATATTGGATACAAAAGGGTGATGTCAAAGCTGATATATTAAAAATGTATATCTAGAAATTAAACTTAAGGGCCCATGTGGGGTTTCAATTGTAGGAGAAAAGTTCTACAGGGCACAGTGATACTCAGATCAGATGAGTGTTCACTCAGTGTTTGTGTCACAACGGTCATGTTGGATATGAGACCCGTTGGCCCTTGCTGGTACCATGAGTTTCTGATTTTGGGTCTGAAAAAGATAGAGGTGGAACATAACAGACGAAAAGGATGCAGTATCTAGGGTGTTATAGATGTATTATCAAGGTTCTTCAAAGCATTCGTCCAGGGTGATAATACGGTTGGGGGCTGAATGTGTGATATATGGGTAATGTGGTTCATTTAGTAAACTGTCCCCACGTAATATTATCATTCAGGCCTGCTGTGTCTGTGTGCAATTTATACATCCATCTTTGCTCCTTTTCTAATAACCTCTGTTCTAGGTTGTCGCTGTGTTTTATGTGCTCTAACACTACCCAATGCATGTCGTTTGGAGTGTGTTTCATGTTGTTGGAATGTGCTGTCATTCTGGTGCTGGCTCTGTGGCATCTGATGTTGCTACGATGCTCACATATCCTTGTGCTGACCTTTCTAGTGGTCATGCCCACATAGTGTAGATCGCAAAGGCACGTAATCATGTACACCACCCCTGCAGTGTTGCTGGTGGTGAATTTTCATAATTCCCACGTTATCCCTTTGTTGAAGGTCGCCTTTTTAGTGGTAGTAGTTAAGGGACATACACTACAATTACCACATGGATAATGGCCTGTTGGTAGTGTACTAATCACCTGTTGGTTGAGTGAGTGAGTGGTGGTTTTGGACTGGTGTGTACTGGTGTGTACCAGGATGTCCCTGAGGTTTTTGCCTCACCTATGTGAGAACATAGATTTTGAGATATTCAATTTGCTACTGTTGAGGATATGCCAATGTTTATTGACTATCTTGGTAACCCTGTCTGATGCAATGTTAAAGGTTGTGCTGCATATGTGTCTCTTGTCTTTCTCTTTGTCTTCCTTCTCATTTGTTTCAAGGAGGGCATCCCTATGATTGTTTGCTGCTTTTTTCTTGTCTTTGTTGATTATGGTCATTGGATATTTTCTCTTTTGGAGTTTTTGGGATAGGTCCTTGGCCTGAGCTTTGTAGTCCTTAATTTCTGAACAGTTCCTCCTGAGCCTGAGGAACTGCCCAAAGGGAAGGTTCTCTTTCATGTGTCTCGGGTGAAAACTGTCATATAGAAGAAGACAATTCTTGGCAGTTGGTTTAAAATGTGTTGTTGTCTTGATTGCCCCTCATCTGCAGCGTGGATGTTTAGGTCTAAGAAAACCAGTTCTGATCTGCTCTTGGTGCGAGTGAATTTCAGGTACAGGTCCTGTCAATTTAGCCACTCAATGAAGTCATTGGCTTCTGATTCATTGCCGTTCCAAATTAGGAGGACATCATGGATGTACCTTTTACATTCAAGAATTGTTTGGCAGTGTGGGGACAGTGTTAATGGACAAGATTTTGTGTTCTTCCATGTGGTGAACATATAGTCCCGCCACACTTGGAGCAAAGGTGCTGCCCATGCTGGTCCCATGCTGTTGTTGGAACAGACGTTCCTCAAATTGAAAGTAATTTTCCGTCAAAGCCCACTTGCAGCATTCAAGGACTAGGTGTTTTGGTGTATGGTAGGTCCATTCCACTCCTTAGATGACCTCTTCTATGATGTCTAGGGGTTCTTTGTGGGGTAAGCTCATGTACAGGCTCTTCACCTCTAAAACAATAAGGACATTGCCTGTTGGGTTGAACTGTAGGTCTTGAAGGAGGCAAAGTACTCCCTTCGTGTCCTTCAAGTAGGTGCTGTTTTTTTGTATGAGGGGGCGCAAGAAAGAGTCTGCAAATTTTGAAAGTGGCTCCAAAATTGTTCCGATCCCAGAAACGGGCGTCCTGGGGGGTTTTCCAGTGATTTATGGATTTTAGGGATTGTGTAAAAATAGGGTATGACTGGGTGGTTATTCATTATGAATTCTCCTTCCTTCTCGGTAGTCCAGTCATGTGCTAACGCTTCTTCTGCCATGCTAGTAATTCCAAGGTAAAAGTGTTATGTGGGATCTTCCTTGAGCCGCTTGTAGTTCCTTTTATCTGTGAGAAGTCTCAGGCATTGCTTTCGGTATGCCTCTGTGGTTTGTAGGACGATTCCGCCACCCTTATCTGTCGGTTTTATTGTAATATTCGTGTTGTTGGCCAATTCTCTGATCGCTTCTTGATCCATCCTAGTGGTGTTGTGGAATGTTTTTATAATTCTAGGATCCATATCGCTTACTTCCCTCAGAACTGCCTTCTCAAAATCAAGAAGTTCAACCGGTTGGGTAACTGATGGGGGTGTGAAGGTTGATTTCTGATGTAAACCAGTAGCCCCTCTTTGGTTTTCCATTGTTGTTTTGTTTTCAATGAATATTTCCAGCTTGATCTTTTATATAAACTCCTTCATCTCACAGCTGAATAGAAACTTGTCAAAATTCGGTGAAGGTACAAAGCCTAATCCTTTTTCCAAAACCGTCTGTTGTGTTGTTGACAGGGTAGTTCCTGACAAGTTGACAACTAAACTGGATGGTTGCTGGTTGTCGGGTTGTTCGGTAGGCCTATACTCCTTGTGTTCATCCTTGTTGGCTCCAGCTGGTGTGACCATTGAACCTGTGGTCCTCTCTTCATTCTTCCCCTTTGTGTCCCTTTTCCTCATCCTAAAAAAGAAACCAATGATCCTGATTGATCCGGTTGATGGTCTGACTCCCAGTAGCTATATGGTTGTGGTTGGTAATGTGGGGGGCCATAATAGAAAGGAGGAGCAGGGAACGGTGGTGGTTGGTATGGTTGCCATCCATAACCCTGTTCTTCTCTATTCCTCATCCTTCCTCCGTGATTGCGGCAGCTCCTTGTGTAATTTCTATGGCCCACCCTATTGTCCGAGTTATCGGAGCCTGTGTCAGATCCTTCGGTGTCTGTGTTATACCCTGAACGTCTTCCTGACAAATGGTAGTCATCTTTGGTGAATGGCTACACCTTGTCATGTTTAAAGTTTTTGGCATCTTTCTTAAATTTCTGATACTTCGTTTCTTTCAGGGTTACCTCAAATTCTGTCATTGTTTTGCTGATATCTTCCAGTCTTTTCTTCAGTGAGGGCAGTTCACTAAATGAACCACATTACCCATATATCACACATTCAGCCCCAACCGTATTATCAACCTGGACGAATGTTTTGAAGAACCTTGATAATATATCTATAAAACCCTGGATACTGCATTCTTTTCGTCTGTTATGTTCCACCTCTATCTTTCTCAGACCCAAAATCAGACACGCATGCTACCAGCAAGGGCCAACGGGTCTCATATCCAACATGACCGTTGTGACACAAACACTGAGTTAACACTCGTCTGAACTGAGTATCACTGTGCCATGTATGAACTTTTCTCCTACAAGTGAACCCCACGTGGGCCCATACGTTTAATTTTTAGATATACATTTTAATATATCAACTTTGACATCACCCTTTTGTATCCAATATGGCCCCACAATGAGCCTCTCACAGAGACTAATTTTGTTTTTTGGCGGTCTAACAACCTTTCTAATTTTATTTTATTTTTCCATATTTTAATGATTTTTTTTCTGATTTTCATTCCAGTATTACGTGCTGACCGTAGCATTTTCCTCTGTCCCAGACAGCCAGACAATTCTAGGGGGGTACTTATGAATAATGGTTTCACCCTTCCAAGATGGCCCCGTTCTTCGCTAAGAGGAATGGGCGATTTTCCAACGCACTGGGCCCGGCCATACATTGGTTTCGTGACTTATTATATGTTGCCTCATTTAACTTCCCGCGTTATCAAATTGATTTCTTGATAACCTTGACAACCGCACAAGTACCTACCTCAGATATACTGCGGGGGCGGGACCGAGGAACACTTTCATATCCTCCCAAGACGGCCCGTGTGTATTGCCAACAGAAGCGGCCATCTTATTTTGCTTTAACTTCCACAGTATAGTCTAATTTGGTACACGAGCATGACTGGGCTTTTTCATTTCAATTTAAACTGCACCAAGAGACAGACGCGCTTTGATGTGATCCGCCCAGGTATCAGTAGGTGTTAGTAGACGGAGGTGTGCTTTCACGAAGTAAGTTCCTTTTCCTCAACAGGTTCCTCCAGACATTTCAAAGCACAATTTTTTATGGTTCCTTGTGCACCTGCCATCCACGTTATGGGCAGACACAGCTATATGTTTTGCTGATATCTCTCTTATTTTCTCCATTTTGCTCACAATTAACTACAATGCTCTGTATCTCTTTAGGGTATGACTAGAAGCCCCTCTGCCCTGGCAGACCATGACCAGAACATTATGTGTTTATATGTTGTATGTCATGTGGTGTCCAATTTTTTCACGAGTTTTTTTAAAGTTATATTTCTGCATCTAACTATGCTTTCTCACTAAGGAGACGTGTGATGTGTTTTATTATGTCACATTAGATTGAAGCACCATTTAATTATTATTGCTAATGGCACCAATTACAGAGGAGTACATTGACCGGATTACCTCATTGGATATGGATCTGCCCACGTGAGAGGGGGGCAGGCCTTATGTGCTAACTTTTGATTTTGTTCTATTCCCTGAACAGATACTAAGAGTCAAAGACTAAACTGTATGTATTTTGAATCAGGTGCTCACACATTAGGTGTGCATCCTCACTGTATTTATAGGTTTTCACAAGGAGTGACATGCATGGGGATGGTCCCCATGTGGTCCTGAAGAAGAGGTTTAGGGGATACCTCAAAACATGTTGAACGAATAGTAGGGACTGTATACACATAACAGTTATATTTTTTTCCTGCTATTTAACCCCTTTTATCCTCACAAACTCGGAGCGAGAATAAAATATTAGCTCAATAGCTAGGTATTTTTAACATCACTTTCACCACTCCACGAACACTGCACTACACATTTCTTCACAAAAAAGTGCTCCTACGTAGTTCCGCAAGTCGCAACACGCCCCAAACAGCAGCTGTTTGGAATGGCCCCAATGATGAAACATGTCACCTAGAGACAACTCTGAGTGAATGAGGGGACTCAAGAAAAGAATTTTCTTTTCTTTGGACAGGGGTCTTGTTTTTTCGCGCATTCAGCAGAATCCCCATTCCCTTGGTTAGGTTTTTTGGATCTGACATTTACAGATTTTTTGTGAATTACATGTACATTGGAGGGTGAACCTAACCAGTACCTCCATCTCCCCCTTTTTTGATTTGAAATATTATGGCACCATGAACTTGTAATAAATGGTAATTGAGATGTTACATTTAGAAAATGTAAAGTTGTGACATTTAGAGAAATTGCAGCTCGCTGGACAGTAGATCTGTCAACAAAGATTAGCCTCTTCTTATGAAAAAGATGGGACTTCATTCTACCTGGAAAGAATACTATGATAACATTTACAGCCTGATTCATCAAGCCGAATTGCGCTCGCAAAGGGCCAGATTCTGAGAATCTGGCCCATTGCGAGCGCAATTTTTGCATTTGGGATTCATCATCCCAAATGCAAAATTCGGTAATTGCTAATTCGCTAAATTGCGAGGAATTACATTTAAGTAATCTCTATTTGAGATTCCTTAAATGCAATTCATCAACCATTTTTAAATTGCTAATTCGCAATTTCGGGCCGCTATTTACTGAGAGGTCAGACCTCTCGGTAAATAGCAAAAACTTAGAAAAATGCTTTTAAAAGCATGTTTCTAAGTTGCATGTTGCACACACACATGTCCTTTGGACATGTGTGTGCGCAACACCTGTTTCAATTTGCATTTAAGGGGTGCTACAGGGTGTCCTTTGGACACCTCTGGCACCCTTTAAATCGCTATCTTATTTGCGAGTAGCACATTGCTATTCGCAAATAAGGAATACTCCCCATTCATTCCTATGGGCCTTTTGACCCATAGGAATGAATGGGGAGTTATTCCTTATTTTCGATTAGCAATTTGCTACTCGCAAATAAGGAATGTGTAGGAATCGCTATTTATTTAGCAATTCCTAGATGAATACCGTTTTGCGAGTCCTTAATAGCGATTCGCTATGAATCGCTATTAGGGGCTCGCAAAACGGCCCGTTGATGAATCAGGTTGATAGTTCACAAGGCAAATTTATAGTTGTCCTTGAGAAATATTAGCGATTCTCTAAGAAAGCTCACTTTTATTATAAAAGCGCTCAGCACAAATGGCCAAACATTTTCAGTTGATTTATCATGTATAAGAAACATTTTTGTGTGGTTGATGCTGTCACCCGTTATGTCATCAATGATGTAGCTTATGATATCATCTGTGGAATCGTGAGGTCAGGAGCAGTTCAGTTGGATGAGGGAGTTGCTGTTTTTTAACTAACACCAGTAGCATTCGTTTTTTTTAAGACACATGTTTAAAATGTCCAGAAAGGACTGTCCCAGCATGCAAGCTACAGTTGAGTAAAACCAAGATTATTTGAAAGAGGGAACGGTACCCTTGGCAGCTGTGAAGTGAAGAGCGTTACACAGATGATTAGTTGAAAACAATGATGAGTTAAACTTTTACTCCATTCCACCATTTTCAACAAACTATGACTCACACACAAGAATGGGCAGGAAACAGTTTAAAACTGTAAGGGCAACTTGTGATTAAAGTCTGTATCCCTAACTACAGTTTATAAATAAATTCAGTATTTACATGATTTAGGTAATTTCCTTTTTTTAAGTATAATGGCATAGAACAGAGGAGTAATAAACAGTTCAATTTGATTTGCAAACAAAATGTGACCTCAGAAGGTAATGATGATACAATTGTGAATAGGGATCTGCAGTAACAGAAACTGGCAGCATAAACACGTTGATTATTTTTGGCTCTCAAGAATGTGCAACCACAGTATTGTGAATTGGTTTATTAATGTTTCTGAACATTCCTTTCAGAGATCACAATAACCTTAGGACCATAATTATGACAAGGTTCTTGTCGCGCTTGCCCCACACAAAGTGGTACAAGAACAACACAAACCTAAAGTAATATTTTTGAAACTTTGTGTGGCTTTGAATGGCTCCCACGTTCCCAGACTGACCAGATCTAGTAAACCTGGGAATGTGCTAAAAAGATACCCCTCCCAGGGTGATGCATAACAAGGAGAAATTTCTTTATTTCTCCTTGTTTTTTCTAGGCCTGGGTGTAGTTCGCTGAGTTTCACTCCTTGGAATTCCACGGAGTGTCTGAAAAACTCCACCAAATTCCACAGAGTTCTGCAAGCTGGTGGAATATTGATCAACCACCCCACATTTATGTGTTAAATAGAAGAAGAATTTGCCTGTATTCTGTCTCACAACAGCCTACCCCAAACATGATAGTCGCATCGCCTTTTACCATTTAGGTGGAAATAGGGCAACATAAATACAAGACTCGCACAAATGAAACGTGATTGAGAGCAAAGACCCAGCGTGCCAGCAGGTGTGGATGTATGACGTTACAACGCATGCATTTACATCGCATGCCTTTACAACGTAAGTATTACAACGCAGTCCATTACAACGCATAGTGCTTTTGGGCACTGGATACGGAATAGTTTAATTTACTATTCCAACTCCAGTCCCCGTGGACAGTAGGGAAGGTTATTGGATAGTAAATTAACCTATTCCCTATCCTAGAGCGCCCCCCAGAGCAATGCGTTGTAATAGTTTGCGTTGTAAAAGTTGCGTCGTAATGGTAGTGCGTTGTAAAAGTTTCGTTGTAAAGGCTGTTCACCAGCAGGTGTTAACCGCACTCTGAGCACTGTGAACGTCCTGCGGGAGGGTGTGGGGGGAGCTGCTCGATGCACCGCATATCTCTTCTCAGCCCAGGGCGGGCCATCTCACGAAGTTACTTTATGACCATGACACACTCCCGGGGACAGGAGAAACAAGCATTGGAAATGCAATAGGTCTCGCATTAGAAAAGTTGGAGCTATTGGTCTTGTAAATGACAAATATTTTATTTATTTGCTGGTTTTTAAAATAGCTAAATTGATAGCTTTGTCATTTACAATGGCAATTGTTATAACTTTCGTGAATGTGACACCTATAGCATTTGGAATGCAACAGTTGCCCTTGGACTGCTTGCTGTGTTGCCACCTTGGCTGTAGAGAGGGCGGGACAAAGGGTTCTTGATGATTCTATTGTGATTGTAATTGCATCTATATAGCACTTACTTCCCTCAGGGGAAGTTGAAGCGCCTTAGATTGCATCCAAATAGAACACAGGCATGCACAACAGTAGTGAATGGGTCTGTGGGGTGCAAGAAAGGCACATAGCTGAGGTATACGAAGGAGCAAGGAATTGTGTGTGTTGTGTGCCTGGGCGTGTATAGAGAGAGTGTGTCTGCTTGTGTGTGCGCGGAGGGGAGAGGGGGTGGGGGAAGGAGGTGGGGGGGGGGGGCGGAAGGGGGGGCCCGCAGTTTTGCTGTTCCCAAGAGCTGAAAATCGCACCTGTTACTTATTACCGATTAGTAGACTTCGGAAAGATGAGAGGCTGGGTCGGTCCTGTTAAGATTTAAAGTCGTGGCGTGCAAGTCATGCACAAATAAGAGCAGCGAGCGCTCCTCTTACAAATCATCGATGTTAGAGCAAAAGGTCTGTAAAACAATATAATCAGTCAAATTAATATCAAATAATTTCATATATTCATCAGTTAAAGAGAATAAAAAGCAGATGGGATAGATCAACCGCGACTTCAGAGCGGGTCAGAATTTTTAATATCATTGTAAATGGGAGCAATTACGGCATTAATGCAGGACATTTGAGGACAATGCAGATCCACTTGATGCGGCTTGTGTAGGGAGTTGTTTTGCTTTACAGCTAGATTTACGCTACTTCACACGTGCTTTCATATATGGGCATTGCTTCTAAGGTCTGTGTGCAACCTGCAAGACTCAGGCTCGAATCTTGGTGTCCCCCCGCAGCTTTTAATTATTGCTAAAATTCGTACCATTAAGGCCTCATTACAAAGTTTTTAACAGACCCCTTGAGACCGAGAGGGATGGACGAGCTGCTCTCCCTGCTGCGCCCCTCACTTCCCTACTTATGACCGGGTGACTGTCACTGGTTTTCCATATCTAGGGCAGGGGAGGGGGCGGATCGGGTAAAAAAAAAAAAAAAAACAAGACGGAGGGAAGGCAGGCCAGCACTGATCTAGTTACTGTGGTCAGACAGACGGGTGATTTTATTAGAGCCACCCCGGTCACAATGGAAGGAGACGCGTAAGTAATTGTATCGGATCGAGGACATCGTGGTCACGCCAATTCTGAATGAGTTCAGCAAATTAATGACATAAAAATATTCACCTTCATTAAATTAAAACATCACAGGGAGCATAATTTTACTTAAAAGATGGGATATGAAAGAGAACAGACACTCCAAGAGCACATGCGTGTTCAGTTATTTTTTTGTAAAAAATCAGCTTTGATGCATGATTGAATAACTATCTAAAAAGACGGAGGGAAGACAGAGAAGGGGAGGGGGGAGGAGAAATGCGACACGGCGGGCAGGGGAGGGGGCGGAGCGGGGGTGTGGGAGGAGGGAGAGCGAATTAAGGAGAGCGGAAGGAGGCAGCGAGTAGTTTAGCGAGCCAAGACGGAGGGCATTGCTGTGGGGAGTGGGGAGGGGGAGGAGAAATGTCACAGGGAGCATCATTTTACTTAAAAGATGGGATTTGAAAGAGAACAGACACTCCAAGAGCACATGCGTGTTCAGTTATTTTTTTGTAAAAATCAGCTTTGATGCATGATTGAATAACTATGTATAAAGACGGAGGGAAGACAGAGAAGGGGAGGGGGGAGGAGAAATGCGACACGGCGGGCAGGGGAGGGGGCGGAGCGGGGGTGTGGGAGGAGTGCGGCTGAGGGAACAGGCGGCGATTTCAGGCTGCGATGAGGGTGTGAAGCAGCAGGGGCTGCGGGAGGGAGGCTGGGCTGCCTTTGATGTGTAATGCAAGGCAGGCGGCTGGTGGCATGTGCACGCGCTTTTAATGTCAATGCGCTTGCGCATTGAGCTTGAATTTCACGGGCACTGAAAGGAATCGCCATCGACTTGCAAGTTGGTTAAAGTCTGTTTAAGCCCCCATAGTCTCGCAAGCTCAATGCGCATGCGCATTGACAGGCGAGACCTAAAAAGGTCGTTGGTTGGAACCTCTGTGAGGCTGCACGTGGCGTATCACATAAATGAGACACAGGCAACTTTCAGTCTTTCAGTCTTTCACTTGACATGCTATAGGCTAGTTGTGTCTGCAGAACGGGCTGCTACCCTCCCCTGGAGGAGGGAGATCCTCGAGGATAAGATCATTTCAGCCACATGGAACTGCTTGAATATAAATTAGGGTTCACTCTCCTAAATACATAATAGTGCACAACAGTATAAAATGATTTTGTGCTCCATGAAGATGAGCAAGCTCACTGTTCAATGCACCAACACAATTTCCCAATAAATATAATGCCATGTACATACATTACTATAATACCACATAATACATTACTGCCAATAACAACATACACGTGTTGTAGTGTCCACTGAATTCCAAATGCATGTGTCGCAAGGAACTACACACTATTTGTCGTTTTGTGTCTCACATACATTAGGACAGCAGAATCTAAAACTAAAACCAGAGAAAAGCCACAGGAAGACAGCAAGGCCCAGAAACATCTGGGGAAACAGAGGAAAGTATAGAAAACAAGAGCAGGATCAAAGATGAGCGAAGGAATAGAAGAAACAGGAAAGGGAAAGTATAACTTAGTGGTGTGCAAAGTAAGAAAGCATGATAAATGATAAGGGAAGTGTGAAGGCTATATCTCACTGTGCCTCGGTTCCCTGATTGTGCAAAAACAGTCCAAGCAACCAAGCATCTGCATAATCGGATTTGCTGATCACCGGAAATGAACAGTGCTAGCGGCAAAGGGTCACATAGTGCATGCACCCAAAACATAGGTACAAGGCTTGCGAACAAAAAGAAAATTCATTTTGCTGATACGTTGATATTAAGGGTGCCCTCGGTGCATACATCACACTGATACACTCACCTCCTTTGGAAGTTAGAATTTTAGAGGGGCTCAGTCTCTATGCTCAAGAGAGTTTGCAAGGGCTCCATTGATCTCAAACTAGCACCTAAATGAGTGCAGTAGTTGCTGAATCGGCCTATAGGGCAGTGCCCAAGGGCTGCTCTGACACGCTGTGGGATGGTTTTATCATGGTCTGCTAGGCCGGATTCTGCAGCGAATTTCCCAATATTAAATAACCGTTGTAGACAGTTGCTGTCGCTCGAGCATTGCTTCTCTGGGCACATCCTTTCCAGCGATGAGCCTGCACTGGAAGGCTGGAGCAGCACTAGAACACAAGTTACACAAGTCACACAAGGCTCCTGGGGTCGCTGTTTACAGGACTGTGCAGCAGGAGAGCGGGTGGGGCAAGAGTCGCGATGGAGCCCTCCAAACGCCGCTATGCACAGAGAGCACCAACGAGGTCCGATGCAGCGACATCCTGGAGCTGAGGCTGAGGGTGACATCACCTCACCAGCACAAGTCTAGCACTGGATTGCCTGATGAACCAGCTACAACCACGCCCCATACACCAGCGCACTGGAGTGACTGAGAAAACAACTACAACCATGCACCAGCTGCAATGTAGTGGCTGAGGAGGAGCCAGATACAACCACACACCAGATGTACTGAATTGGCTGAGAAGGCAGCTAAATAATGCACCGACTGCACCGGATTGGCTGAGCTGGGCAACTGCGAGAGACTTCCGCACCAACTGGGATACAGCAGCCTGTGACGAGTACGCAGTTAGGTCCACTCTGTCGGCGGGTGGTGGAGGTTTTGCCAAACTCCAATCTCCAAGCGGAGCACGGAGTGGTAAAACTTCCCGAACTCCGCCGGCAGATTGGAGTTTTACTCCCACTCCTAGTTTTTTTCTCTTTCTATGTGTGCTGCATTTTGCAGCAAACATAGAAAGAGGAAAAGAGGAAAAATCCTCTCAGGATTGTTTCTGTGCAGGAAGGTGACCCTTCCTGCACAAAAACAATTCTGCCTGCAACACAGGCACCCATGCACCATGGTGCAAGGGTGCCTGCGTTGGCTGAAAAATGACAAACGCGCAAGCGAAGAGGACAGTAATGCACTGTGTTGGATAAAAAGGTGCAATTCCTGCCCTTTCTCTGTGACGTAGGGCAGCGCAGCAAGGCAACTTGCTGCACTGCTCTGCCCAACAAGGTTCATAAATATGGCCCGAAGATCATGGCAGAGTGTATTTTTAGAACATTGCAAATAATGGAAACTTGCAGCCAGCCATTCACTGGCTGCCATTGTAAGGGCATAGTCTCTTCAAATCACTGTGCATGGCGTACCACGCAGTGCATAAAAATGGATACCCACCTCCTACATGGAACATTTGAGTCTATCAACCAGCAAGGATTCTGTGATCTGCTCTTTTGTGCTAGAGGCTAGGAAAGTCACAGCCGGGGACATGACTTCTCTGTAGCTACAACCAAGCATTGGAACTGTATGTGAGATTCATCAAAGATCTTTTATCCTACAGAAAATATTTGAAAACGTTGCTATTTTTGCGTGATCTGATTTCTTAAAACCAGCGTTAGTGTAAATCCAGAGCTATAGTCCTGCTGTAGCACTAAGAGAGACACTTGTTTGGTGAATTTCGTATGTAACACACGCGATGTAACATACCATAACACAACACAACAGAATATAGCATCACATATAACATAACATTACATAACATATGTTTTGGGCAGTTTTCTAAATACTGGTGCATCTTGAAATCCAATACCAAATTATTTAAGACTTTGAGTTCCATGCTTATCCTAGGTTTAAGCCATGGTGTAGGTTTTCCCCACAAACTGCGTAACATTCCTGCACAAATGCTAGAAGTTGTTGTCTTTGATAATATTATCCTCAATATGCTACCATAGGCTCTCATTATGCTAACATCCGCCCTCATTAGTGCCTCTGGGGATACCCCCAGGGCAATTACACGTTTTCAGGACATTCTGAACCTAGAATTATCAGCCCCTCGAACTCTGGAACTGATCATATCAGGCTGGGAAGCACTGGACTCGACTTGTGAGGAGCTGCATGGGCTGTGAGCAGCTAATGCACCTGCCCCTCACCCACCATCAAACTTCAGTATTAGGGAGCAGAAAAAGCATCCCTCAGCTGAAGTAAAAGAAACTCTGTCCTCCGGTCACCCCTCACCCTATCTAACCCCAAATCCAATGTAAACATTTCCTACAACATTTACCACGTGCTCCAAGCAGGTGGTAAATATGTACAGATATATTCCAACGATGTGCCCAGGAATGGGGGAAGTAGCAAAAAACACAGTTGATGGACAGAATGTAGAACAATGTCATACATTCACCCCAGTACAAGGATCTGGGCCTAAATCCATCGTTTTTTTGCACTCCACAACACCCTGGGTTAGACACTGGCTATATGCAAATCAGCTCTGACCCTGTGCCTCATGGGAACAGTCCAGTCCGAACTACCAAGCCATGTCTTTCCCAGACCGGAATCAGGCATCCAAGGACCGGTTTCTGGCTATCAGCCTTCATCAGCCTGGATAGCTTGACTCCAGTGGTGTGGAGAGCCTGGGACTCACGTCTGAGCATACCCAGCCCACTCGGATTTAGGCCCAGATCCTTGTACTGGGGTGAATGTATGACATTGTTCTACATTCTGTCCATCAACTGTGTTTTTTGCAATTTTCACCCCAAGTGGGCTGGGTATGCTCAGACGTGAGTCCCAGGCTCTCCACACCACTGGAGTAAAGCTATCCAGGCTGATGAAGGCTGATAGCCAGAAACCGGTCCTTGGATGCTTGATTCCGGTCTGGGAAAGACATGGCTTGGTAGTTCGGACTGGACTGTTCCCATGAGGCACAGGTTTAGAGCTGATTTGCATATAGCCAGTGTCTAACCCAGGGTGGTGTGGAGTGCAAAAAAACGATGGATTTAGGCCCAGATCCTTGTACTGGTGTGAATGTATGACATTGTTCTACATTCTGTCCATCAACTGTGTTTTTTGCAATTTTCACCCCGAGTGGGCTGGGTATGCTCAGACGTGAGTCCCAGGCTCTCCACACCACTGGAGTCAAGCTATCCAGGCTGATGAAGGCTGATAGCCAGAAACCGGTCCTTGGATGCTTGATTTCGGTCTGGGAAAGACATGGCTTGGTAGTTCGGACTGGACTGTTCCCATAAGGCACAGGGTCAGAGCTGATTTGCATATAGCCAGTGTCTAACCCAGGGTGGTGTGGAGTGCAAAAAAACCGATGGATTTAGGCCCAGATCCTTGTACTGGGGTGAATGTATGACATTGTTCTACATTCTGTCCATCAACTGTGTTTTTTGCAGGAATGGGGGAAAACACACGGAACTGGACCCTGCATTCCCAGGCTCATATGTCATTCCCCATTCTGGGGGTAATACCTCATAATTCTCATTAACTTACAGGGTGATACTGGCTGAAATTGTAATTCTGGCCCCTGTTACTCAGTAGAGTTAATAGGCAACTTGTATTGTGTGTCCGTGTCAATTGAGAAGCAAGGTTGCATCACTGCACTTAATGGCAGCTGTGAATGAATTTTTGTGGAGACTTCTGTAATGATAGGCTTTTCACCAGTGTAATTGATTATGTCAAATATATGATTCAACATTTATACATGCTTGTATACATGAATTCGAAGGATAGGCCCTAAGATTGAAAAACTGCATATCTAATCAATGCATGGTGTACTGTCCAGGTTTAATTTTCAACCCTTGTGTTTGTAATAGCACTGCAGATTTCTCCTTTTTCTTAGAGCTGTGAATACAAGCAGTTTGTGTATGAAGCTCAGAAGGATGAAAGCCAGAGCAGCCAGCCTACTGCTAGTCCACATTGTTTGTATTTTTTTCCACCTCTGAGATGCCTCTCAACTGTTTTCAGCCATATCATTGAGGTAACTGCTTTAAAATGATTGTTATGGCTGCCATTCTGTTTGAGGCAGGCCTAGCTAAAATTCAAATAGGGTCCTCGATGAAGACAACATTATAGTCTCCCATAAGGGTCAATGAACAGTGCACTGCACTGATTAAACTTGCCAAAGGTGCAGAACAGCATTGTTCGCTCTCTCCACTCCTGTTTCTACTAGTAATAGAACCCCTAGCTATGAAATACAGATAAACATAAGCAATCACAGGCATTCCACTCAGGGGCATGGAGCACAAAATCAACCTCTTTGCGGACGATATCCTTCTCCCTCTAACCAATCCCTCCGATTCTCTACCAACACTAATCTCCATGCTAGACCATTTATCTGGCTTCAAAGTAAACAAATAAAAATCATATGTCCTCAACCCCACAATCAGTGCACAGTTTGGGCTGGACTGTTCCCATGAGGCACAGGGTCAAGACTGATTTGCATATGGCCATGTCTGAACTGGGGTGGCTTGGTGAGCAAAATAACGATGGATTAAACCCAGATCTGTGACTGGAGGTGAATGTTTTGCCATTGTGCAACATTCCGTCCATCATCTTGTGTGTTTTGCTGTTTACCCTATGTGGGAAGGGTATGCCCAGACGTGGATCCCTTGCTCACTAAGCCACTGGAGTCAAGCTATCCTGGCTGAAGACGGCTGATAGCCAGAAACCGGTCCTAGGATGCTTTATTCCGGTCCAGGAAAGACATGGCTTGGCAGTTCGGGCTGGACTGTTCCCATGAGGCACAGGGTCAAGACTGATTTGCATATGGCCATCTCTGAACTGGGGTGGCTTGGTGAGCAAAATAACGATGGATTAAACCCAGATCTGTGACTGGGGGTGAATGTTTTGCCATTGTGCAACATTCCGTCCATCATCTTGTGTGTTTTTCACAGGACAGACCACCCTTGCAAACACAAGCCCGGTTTCAAGGTCTACCTCCTCAATCTGATGCGTGGGCCTTCATATAGCAGCCCAGCCGGAGGAATAGTCGAGGGTGAACTGTCATAAAGCTATCTTAGAAGATCTCTGGTGATGGTGCCCATTAAATCTCTCTCAGCTGGGGCTCATCAACATCTTTAAGATAAACATCATCCCCAACGCCTTTACCTTTACCAGTCTCTCCACATGCCCATTCCTGCAACAGACATCTTCCAACTACAATCGTATATATGCACGTTCATATGGAATGGGAAGCGACCTTCTATATCGAACAAACTTCATATGCTTCCTAGGCATAAAGGGGGATTGGCCTGCCTGAACCTCCTAGATTTCAACTGGGTTGCCCATTTGCAATACATTTCAGAGTGGGTGATGTGGAGAGTAAAAAACACTGTTTTCACATGGACCGAGCTGTAGCTTGCCACCTGCTGAGGAACCTTGTACGGCTCCCATCTCATACCCAGCCAAACGATGCCTACATAGCCACACCCACAAAAACAGTCCTTGAGATATGGGACCACAAAACTCTACCATCCAGCTCTGAATCTCCCCCAGCTCTGAATCTCAAGATATTCTCGGACTGGAACTGAGGGAAAATATCTCTTTCAAGGATATTCCATTAAATCATTTGAGCAATAAAAACCAGATTTTAACATCAAGGGGAAATCCTGACTAAAATACTGCTAAAGCTACGTCACTGGGCTTTACATCCATCCAACTTAGCTTCCGCCACACGAGCTCTCAGCCCCTTTGAGAAGCTGCTGCACACATATTAGGTCACAAAGGTATAATTTCCAGGACTTACAGGGTCTTGCATGACTCTAAACCCATGATGTGCGAATGCCTATCAATCTTGATGAGAGACAGTTAAGGGAATTGCTAAAAAAGGGAGTTCATTTTGCAGGGGATGAACAGTTGCAAGATATTTTTGTGAACAATAAACAGGCAAAAACTTCTGCTGCCACCCTGGGGAATTTTGATGTGAGGTGCAAACCATACTAACAACAGATTTGAGTACCAAGGGACTTGGAGCCATTCTATCTCAAGTTGTGGTAACAATGAGCACGTTGTAGTATTTGCATCATGCACACTTAAAGGGTCTGAGTCCAATTATTTCACGATTGAGAAGAGAGGCCCTGTCCTGTTATTGTGCCACTTCAAGTATTTCCTGTGGGGCCTAATGTTCACCTTGTGCACAGATCATAAGCCCGTAACTCAAATTTTTTTCACCATAGACATAGAAAACACTAAACCACAGATTTCAAAATGGGTTTCAGCTCTTGAGGGGTATAATGATAGAGTGGAATATATCTGTAGAGCACGGAATCTAGCAGAAGATTGCATCTCTAGGATGCCCATAGGGAAATATGTATCCACTGAAGATAGTCAAGTGGGACCAGTATAGGAGATTGCTTTAGCGGGTATCTCTAAATATGAATGGGAGTCAGGGACTGAGGAGGATGATACCTTATCTAAGGTGAGAGACACAATTGTTCAAGGAAGGCTTAACAAACAATATGGTCTGCCTGAAGATTTGGAAAGTTTATGGGGAGTTAGGCAAGAACTAAACATTGAAGGCAAGCTAATCAAAAGAGGAGATAAGTTAATACCTCTGAGAAAATTGTGAGATAGAATAGCTGAGCTAGCGCACAAAGGATACCCAGGCAGGAGCTTAACCAAAAGCAAAGTCAGAGCCCATTTGTGGTTCCCAGGCATGGACACCATGTTCGAGAACATGGTGAAGAACTGTATAGCCTGTGCTCAAAGTGAAAATCCAAAATGGTTAGGAAGATCCCACTATACCCAGCTGAAGTCCCAAGTAAACCATGGGACAAGTTAACTGTAGACATAATTGGACCCCTCAAATACACTACATGGTAGTGGAAGTACATGATGGTGTTGATGGAATATCATTCTCATTGGATAGTGAGCAGGGTAGTATGCTCCATAACCACAAGATTAATTAAAGAATTCTGCATGGACACATTCTGTACTGAGAGCATCCCTAACACAATAATATCGGATATTGAGGTACAGTTTACCTCTGAGGAGATGAAAGACTTCCTAAGTAATTTGACTTTACCCTATTTAACCACCGCTCTGTATTGTCCAAGAGCCAATGGTTTGGTAGAACAGACTTATAGAATGGTTAAAGAGAACCTACACCTGCCATGATATCAGGTGCATCCTTGGATAAATCAGTATGCGACATGCTATGGTCTTACCATACTACTCCCAATTCTGTCACAGGTATCTCTCCATTCACGTCACTCAGAGGGAGAGTACCAGGAGCCAAACTCAAGACAAATTAGTTGGAAGGAGGGCGAGGGCAACCTGTACAAGTCCAAAGGTAGGAAGTGGGAGATTGGTTAAACTGCTGAGTAGTTGTACAATAAAGGTTATAGAATGTCTGTTTAAGTGTTATAACTTGTTTATGTACAAAAGGCAACATATTGTGGGTAATTAATAGCAACATTTTGAAAAATGAAATGAAAGAGGGAAATAATAGTATTAATTGATGTAATAACAATATTATGTGTTTAAAAGAGTTTTGACAACTGTTGAGCCCGGTGCCACTGCACCTGGTGCACCATTCAAGTCATGCCCCTAGTGCCTGCAAGATAACTGCATTTGTGACTGCCTGTTTAGTAGTAAAATATAGCAATGTTTTGTGTTTAGAGGGGTTATGACAGCTTTTGGCCCCAGTGCCACTGCACCTGCCGCACCATTTAAATCATGCCCCTTTTAACTGCAAGTTTACTGCAATCGTGACCGGCTGTATAGGAGTAAAATATAACAATATTAGGTGTTTGGGTGAGTTCTGACAACTTTTGGGCCCATTGCCACTGCACCTGCTGCACCAATCAAATCATGCCCTGTTGTCTGCAAGGTAACTGCACTTGTGACTGCCTGTTTAATAGTAAAATATAGCAATTTTAGGTGTTTAGTGGAGTGCCTAGAGCTTTTGGTCCTGGTGTCACTGTACCTGCTTCACCATTGAAATCACGACCTGCTGTCTGCAAGGTAACTGCACTTGTGGCTGTCTGTTTAGTTAAAATTTTTAGCAATAATCTGGGTTTAGTAGGGTCCCTTGAGCTTTTGGCATTTGTGCCACTGCACCTGCTTCACCATTCAAATCAAGCCTCTTTTAACTGCACGGTAACTGCAATTGTGACTGCCTGTTTTTTCTGATATTGTTGTATCTTACTAATTAATGATTCACAGTTAAATGGAATCATTGTCTTTACGTTTGGTGAGATTTGAATTCCTAAATAAAATGATCAGTCAGACTACAGCTAGGGTTATTCCAAATCTGAAATATCAATGGTTTTAATGTGTTATCTATAGTGATACTGTTTATATTAGAGCTACAGTATACAGAGGTTGAGATTCTTTATTTAAAGGAAACACATTTGGCCAAAACAGAAATTGGAACTTTGCATCTCTTGGTAATCAGCAAAAAACTGGAAAGAAAAAGGTGCTCCTGCAGAAACAACAGTGCTCGAGCCATCTGCTCTCAACTCAACAAATATCACCACCTCCACAAAGCAAAAGAAGGACCTGATACACTGCATCGAGGTCTGCCCCAACCAAACCAAGGAACTCTACGCCATTGTCAGAGAGTTCACCTGCCCATCAACCACAGAAAACATGATCCCTTCCTCACAGGTACTCTGTGATGTTCTTACAGACCACTTCCACAACAAGATAGCCACAGAAAGTTTAATTCCCAAGCCACTTACCTCCTCAGCAGCCTCAATCCTGTGAGGATAGCTGACGACCACCCGTTCAGCACATGGGAACAAATCAGTACAGCGAACACCAAGGCTGTAATGAACTGCATCCACTCAGGAGCACCCACCAACCCGTGCCCCCATCAACTCTTAAACCTCGGAAGCGAAAAGATCACTCACCAGCTTACCACCATCCTTAACACATCCATCACCACAGCCACCTTTCCCGGTGCCTGGAAACACTCAGAGGTCCGACCCCTCCTCTAGAAACCCTTTGCAAACAGCCTCTAGAATTATTACCCCATCTCAGTGCTCCCGTTTTCAGCCACAGTCCTGGAGAAGTCCATCAACCTCCAACTCACTGAACACTTGGAGAGAAACAACCTTCCAGACCCCTCCCAATCAGGATTCAGAGCCAACCAATGCCCCGAAACGGCCCTGATCACCGCCACAGATGACATGCGAACTCTACTCGACAAATGGGATTCAGTCGCACTGCTACTCCTAGACCTCTCTGCTGCCTTCGACACCGCCTCCCACCACACACTCATCAACTGACTGCACCAGAGTAGAATCAAAGACGACACTCTTAGATAGATGGCATCCTTCCTTTTAAGGCACACACAGAAGATCTGTCTCCCTCCCTTCACCTTACAGTTAAAAGCACACCAGCTGTGGTGTCCCCGCAAGGCTCATCCATCAGTCGAACTGTTGTATTTTAATGAAGCCCAGTAGATGTAGTATAAAAGAAGATGGTTTATTAAGGTTATGGGTACGCTGTTAAGCAAGTCCAAGTATAGAAGATAGTATTAGGTAAGCCCCCCCAGAAGCTGCATCCTTGCTGCTCAGCCCACGCACTCCAACTGACACTCCCTCAACCACACCAGGTACTCCAGCATTCCATTATATCACCAAGCACTCCAGCATTTCACTACATCACATCCATACTGGATGAGCAGCGGGAACAGCTAACTAAGGAAAAGGATGCATAGTAACAATTCAAGTCACAACAAATCTCCTTCCCTTTGGGAAAACAATTAATATAAAACGATGCACAATTCAAATACATGTCATCCAATATCATAAGCACAAGAAAAGGACATACAGGTAAAAACTAATTAAAATTGAAAAGAGCAAAGATGGAGAGAAAAACAAAACTGTCCTATGACATAAAATACATTAAAATTACTCCAATGTAGTACTATACAGGACTTGGTTCCCTTCAAATGATGCCAGAATCTTTACCAAGGATGCTACTGGTTCCTTGACAAAAGGAGTCTTGACACTGGCAGATCAAATGCAAACAGATCCTTTACCTCAAACTCTGCATGTAGACTCAAATACAGCACCACCAAAGTCCATGTAATAAATTAAGCAGTGCCAGAATCCAGTTCTCATCATGTCTTGTCACAGCTGTGAAAAGGTAATGCTGCTCGTAAGTTAAATACAGCACTATCTACTGTTGTACACTATACGCTAGTACCAATGTATGTAAATACCAATGCCCTGGCTGTGGGCTGTCCAATGGAGAGGACACTGGTGGTGTTGCAGGGCGTTCTGTTTCTTTCAGGCTTCGTATTATTCATGTTCTACTTCACTATACGTTGCTTCTGTAGTACTCTTAGCTTCTCCAGTGGTTCTCAACTTAATTTCACACATGTAGTTTCTCTCCTAAATCATTACCTTTGTTGTAATGAAAGGAAGTCTGGTCCAGTAGGTTATGAGAATGAGGTCTATTAAGACTTAGTTACAGGTTATTAAGATGGTAAGTTTCATATAAGTAGTTGATAAGTACATAGAAGATAGTATTAAGTAAGCCCCACCATGAGCAGCATCCTTGCTGCTCAGCCCATGCACTCCAAATGACAATCTCTCAATCACACCAGGCACTCCAGAATTCCACTACATCACCAAGCATCCCAGCATTCCACTACATCACATCCAGACTGAGTGAGCAGCAGGGAACAGGTAACTAAGGGAATCATAGCAACAATTCAATTCATAACACGCACCCTCTTCAACATCTACATCATGCCCCTAGCAGACACCGCCAGAGCCCATGACATCAACATCATCTCCTATGCCGACAACACCAAGCTCATTCAATCACTCTCAGCGGATGCCACAAGGATGAAAAACAGCTTTCACAACTGAAGAACACCTGAGCCTGGATGAAAGATAACTGCCTGAAACTCAAAACAGACAAAACCAAATTACTAATCTTCAGCAGCCACACTTCACTATGGAACAACTCCTGGTGGCCACCAGAACTCGGACCCACTCCAAACGATCACACCCGCGACCTTGGCGTCATACTAGACAGCAAACTCTTAATGATATGACAGGCCAACACCATCTCCTCAGTCTGCTTCTGTCGGAGGGTCAAGTCTCAGAACAGAAGATCCAGTATCCACGGGAGCGAAGCGTGAGCCTTTCCTCTCCCTCGAGATACGACCTCCCCCTTCTAGATGGCAATAAGCAAAAGGACAGAGCTGTATCGCTAGGGAACGAAGAGATGAGGCAGTACCACCGGGGAATATCCAGGCCAATCCAAGGGAACAGAGGGACGACTCTGAGGGTAGTAAGCCTGTAGAAATAGATAAGAAAAGAGAGAGAAACAGATTAAACTGGGTACACTGTGTAAACCTTCAAATATTAGGATATGGGTTGTGCCCCTTCACATACTCACTAGGGTGATCACTGTGATATCTTATGAAAAGCCTCGCTGTATCAAACTGATAAAAAAAAAAGTAATCCAGTCAGAATAATAATGAATAAGTATCTTCCAATCAGAAAGCAAATGGGATATCCAATCAGACTGGGATAAAGGCAAATGTCTGCCCAGTGACTGAAGGTTGGTTAGGATAGCAGCCTTGAAGATTTGTATGTTCAGATACCACTTCTTCCAGTTGAATTGCGCTGCATAAAGGCTCTATTCCTCCATAGAGCAATTGAGAGGTTTTAAAAGGAAAAGTAAAGTTCCAGAGGCCAATGTATTATTAGCCCAATAGATTATAAACACAAGAAGGTAACAAAAGAAATAGCTCACTCACGTGCTCTTATCAGGACTGAGTTTCGATCGCTAAATAATCTAGAAGCAGAGCGCCCTACCGCTCAAATAACAAACAGCCCGTCCATGTCAGCGCTCACTCCAGGGAGAAATAAAAAGCTTCAGGTGAAGCGCGTCTCCGTCTTAGCGCTCCATAAAATTGAAGGAAAGGAATTCAGTTGGGCCGCTATCTCGTCCTCACTCGGAATGCCAGAAGTTCTTCTTCAGCTGAGGCGCAGCTTTGGCTTCTTTCCCGAAAGCCTGGCGAAATCAAGAGATTAACGCGTTCTTGCGCGTTAAGTGGCCAAAGGTCGGGCAGGAAAATGATGTAGTGAAAAAGAAAATCCACAGTGCTACTTTGCGCAAAAAGATGAAAGAGTTGAAAAGTTCGGCAGGTTTAAACCATCGGAGTCAACAAGGGTTTGAGAGCAGGAACCAGCAAGACAAAGGAGTGTCCTATGAAAGCGTCTCTCAAGGGAAGGGCGTGATCCTCACAGGAAGCAAAGCCAAGCACCTGAGACATGGTGCTGAAGGCTTATATGCTAACTTGGTCAGATGACCTTCCCCCAGTGCAGTATGTGAAGGCACACAACCCAAGATCATAACTGTTGCATTATGGGAGAAGTAGTTTGTATACTCCCAGGGAATTAAAGGATATAGGAAACTTGGCGGTTAACAGCTTCCTCAGGCAACACATGCTCTGCAGAATTTTTAAATGGCTATCCACCAGCACCAGAAAAACAGTGACGCAGGCCCTAATCTTCAGCCTCCTGGACTACGACAATGCAATCTATGCAGGCACTACTGGAGAACTCATGAGAAGACTTCAAACGATCCAGAATACAGTAGCCTGACTGATCCTCAACTTTCCCAAAAGGACCCACATCTCCCAACACCTGAGAGACCTCCACTGGCTTCCCATCGAGAAGAGATGCCATTTCAAGTTTTTGACCCGTGCCTACAAAGCCCTGCATGACCAAGGCCCAGCATACATGAACCACGGCCTAACCTTCCACCAGCCCCCCAGAAACTCCTGCTTCACTCACCTCACCCTAGCACAGACCACGCATCCGCCACACCGGAGGACGATCCTTCTCCCACCTTGCTGCCAAATCCTGGAACGCCCTTCCCCTCTGCCTTCGAACATCACCGCCATTGATGGAGTTCAGGAAGGGACTTAAACCTGGCTCTTCGACTGAGACCCTCAGCCTAGCGCCTGGATGCCCTCATGGGTGATAAGTCGCGCTATAGAAGCACAGTTTGATTGATTGATCTGGTGATTGTTGCCACTAGGAGCATTATTGTAACAATTGGAGCAGGTATTCTTACAAGTAGTAAATCCTGGATACTCCATTAACAATGGGTGCTCAGCCATTGCTAGAATTACTAAAGATGGTGGGTACTTTACTTTATTCTCTATATGTGGCCCGAATTTTTATTATTTCTCAATGTTTCAACACTTTTTTCATGAGTTGGCTGGGTGGGAAGGTCCTTTCGTTGTCAGTGGTAATTTCGGTGTGACACTTGACCTTCAGATAGATCCACCAATAAATTTAGTTGTAGATGCATGTATCATAGATGAGCTGCTCTTCGAAGACATATGGTCTAGTAGATACCTTGCATTACACTCAACCGTGTATTACTGGCACCACATTTTACTGTGTTCCACATAAATAATACTCTTAAATTGATATGATTTGTGTACCCTAAGTCTTAGCTTCACACATCTCAGTGACACTTTATCCTCAAAATGTATTCAGTCACAAGCCTGTTGTTCTGGTAGTTTGTCAAGCATAGTTACGTACTAATTCTAGTGGAAGGAGATGAACATTCAGTAGATCGCTCCTTCTCATTGAATAATTTCAGTAATATATGTCGAACACACTTTGTCACTACGTTTCAAAAAATATTACATCTTGCTTCTCCCTCTATCGTCTGAGACAAAACGAAGGCAGGTGTCTACTTTGAGTTTCATTATCTGTAAACACAAGAGTCCACAAGATAAAGAATATACCCTTCATTTTGTGTTTAGGACTCTGGAGCTACATATACCACCCTTGTGTCACAGGGTATTGTGGCACTTCGGTAGTTAATGGTCTTGGATTCCTTTTTTGTGGCGAAGGCTGGCCTCTGTTCCATTCCTGTTGTTTGCAGAACAAAAGAGAGGGGACTGCAAGTTGAGGAAGTGGGTAGAAGAAGATAGAATAATTCTCATAGTTTTAATAATTCGGACAAAGAGAACCTCAGAAGATCCCCATAGTGTTGCTGGAATGTGAATCATTTGTTTTTGAACTTCTGGATCAGGTATTTCCTTATAGATTCTGACAATTTACTTGGTTTTAACTGATATTTCATTGCTATATTCTGAAATATATTACTTCTGTAGCTTTTGGTGGCATTTTGGTATCCTTTCTTGTCTTTTGTAGCTCGCGTCATCTTCCTCAGTAGATGATATGCACTATTGATGCTCAAGGATTCAGCACTCATGCTTCAATTTGTCAAGTTCTTTGCTGAACCACTTGTGAAAAGATTTGGGCCCAGTTTTATTTTTTCCACATTAATTAGTGAAACTATTGTGCAAGTTAATCAGTAATCCACCCCTGCTTTGCATTGTTTTGTGGATCTGATCCAAGTGAGTTGCATATCTTGCTAAACACATCATATTTTGTTCATTTAATTGCTTCCTAGAATGGTCCTTGCTTCTTATTTTTTGTGAGAGGCTGATCCGTGGAACTGATTGCAGAATAAAACATTGAGTAATGAACAATCAAAGCACGTCAGTCGTTGGACCACAATATTTGTAGTTATGATATTTCATAGGTTGAAGTCAGTTTGTAACATGGTTTTCTTTTCTAAAGTCTTCAGGTGCATGACCAGATTAAGGATTTTATATACAACAGTGGGATCATAGCATGGCAGTCTATTTAGAACAGTTTTGAAAAAAAACTAATTGATTTTAATTTACAGCTTTATGTCCTGCATGTAAAAGAAGAATGAAACATTTCTATTAATTCCATGAAGATAATCTCATAAAAGGCCTCCACCCTCTCTTTGAGTCACTGTGGCTGTATGCTAAGGGAATCAACTCATTTAATTGGTATTTGAGGTGTCCCACAACAATGTCTTTGAACAATATCGTTGAACAATATCTCAGGGAAGGCAATAATGTAACATACAATATCAGTTATTAATTCACATGTTTATGGGGTCTGTTTATAGGCTGATTGCATGTTGTTGATGCCTATTATGCCTACTTTTAATTTCAATGTAATTGTGCTTGGGAGTAGGGGCCCTATAGATGTTTCAATCTGTGCTAGAGGTAAAACTGCACCTTCTATGAGGATAGAGTATTTGCTCAGCTGGCAAAAAGATAACATGAGATAACTTAGGAAATTGCACTTCCAGGCGCAAGAAAACTTAGGGTTAGAATAACGATTCCTAAATAGCGATTTTTCCTGAATCACTTTAAGGTCATCGGTATTCAATGGGCTACAAGTATCAAAATTAAAAATTGCGAATATCTAATTGCGAATTTCTGAGAATCGCAATTTACACAATGTATGAAACTCAAAGAGTTTCATATAGTGATTACTAGGTGGTCGCAAATCGCACTACCTCATTATTATTAATGCGGTAGATCGCAATTTGCAACCCCCTAGAAATCACGAAAATCAAGGGGATGGTGGCTTGCTGGGGTCAGCAGACCATCATGTTCGTGATTATTTTTGAAGAAAAAATCTTTTTTTTTTTTATAAATGCAGCCCGTTTTCCTTAAAGGAAAATCGGATGCTTTTAAAAAAAAATTTAAGAGTAGGCAGTGGTCCATGGGAATGGACCACTGCCTGCTCTTAAAAAATGCTGTAACAAACCACAAAGTTGGATTAGTCCCTTGGGGACCTCTCCCCATTTGCGAATGGGTTACCACCTACTTAAAGTAGGTGGTAAAATGTGAATGTTTTGCAACTGCATTTTGGTCACAAAACATTTCTACATACCGATGCGATTCGGTATTAGGAAGGGACACCCTAAATACGCCCCTTCCTTATAGCGGATCGCAAA
This sequence comes from Lissotriton helveticus, assembly GCF_964261635.1. Classification (NCBI taxonomy): domain Eukaryota; kingdom Metazoa; phylum Chordata; class Amphibia; order Caudata; family Salamandridae; genus Lissotriton; species Lissotriton helveticus. Next base: position 1,096,648,341 of record NC_136061.1, on the reverse strand, counting down.
CCCATATTGCTATTCGGTAACAGGTTACCGAATCGCAAAATAGGGGTTGCTGCATCTGAAAAGCATTTGTAGCATTCGCAAATGTGCTAATTCTGTGAATCGGGCCGTTTGTGAACGCTTAATAGCTTGATACATGTAGCCCTTTATGTATGAAATGTTTATTTCTTCATTTGCGTTTCCTAGTGGGTTACAAATCGGTCCACCTCATGAATATTAATGAGTTAGGTCACAATATACGTCGCATTAGGAGTCACAGACATCACAGAAATGGTGGCATGCTGAGGTCCGCAGGTCACCATGTCTGTGATTGCTTTTTAATAAAGCAAGCTTTTTTTTATTTAAATGCACCCCATTTTCCTTTTCATGGCAAATGTTGATTTATTTGATTTGTTTGTTCTGATAATGCTGTATTGCTAGAAAAAACAGTGAAACACCCAGATGTGGTCGACCGTAAAGAGGCTCTCTTCGAAAATTCTTGCTGGAGGAGGCGCAGCTTCAATTTCTTTCTCTGCCTTCATGTTAATACTGCATTTTGACTTTTGAGGATATGTTGCAGTTGACCTCTATCGAGGTATTCAGACTTTCTCAAATCGCATATGTCATTATTTATCTTTATACAGTTATCTTCTATCCCTATTTTTCTACACATCTAGATCCTTTCTCGGGAATACAGATGATCTGGAGCAGATACTTAATCTAGGAGGCCTCCATTTCAAATCATCTTTATGCACCTTTGCAGCAAACAAGTTTGGGGTGGGTGAATTTTTGTTTTTGAATTTTCATCTCTTCTGTTGTTTCTCTTCCACAAACACTTTTAAAGTCCTTCCAAGACCTTGTGACATTCCATTGTTTGGGAACTCTCGGGAGGTTTCCCCTTGGAATATCGAGTTTTAGATGATGAGCTACCAAAATATCATGGTCAAAATATCAACTACCATAATGTTGTGGTACCACTATATATAGGTCAGTATAGATTAATGTGGTAACTACGCAGATGTGCTTGCTTAGGGCTCTCCTCGCAACCTCCTGTCAGACTGAACCCGGAACTCCAATATGTCACCTGGTGCACCTGGAGTGGAGTGTTCAGGTGATAGAATACGGGGTTGATTTGAGAGGGTGGCAGTTGCATGGGAACCCATTTGCTGTAAGCTGCGTGGGATCTTCTTTTCTTCTTTTTCTTTAATAACTTTATTCTGAAGCATAAGAGACATCCATAAAGCATTTGCACAACACATACATAATATTCAATTCATACTGTTAACCCCTTCGACGCTCATGACGAGCTGGGCTCGTCATGAGGTAGCCTCCTCGCACGCTCATGACGAGCCCAGCTCGTCATGAATAATGGGTTTTTTAAAAAACAAGCACAGGGGCAGAATTTCGCTAGCGCTCATGTGGTTAAAAGAAGGTATAAGCGGGGAGTGGCTTACATGCCGAAGGAACATGGCGCTTCCTGCTTGAGCTCCGCTCCGAAGCGGGACTCTAATGGTTATGTGAAGCCTAATTTACCGGCACTCGTGTCCGAGAAGCTCTGCAATGGCTCCATGAGGGTGCGGTGAGCTTTTCCAGGAACTTATAAGCTCAGTGCACCAGTTTCGAGCCCCTTTTGCCGCGGGGTGAGTTTTAGCGCGTACAATCGCGGGCGCCCGCCATTTTGTATTTGGCGCGAGCACTCGCGTTTTCTCTTCACAGCGGCTCATTTTTTCTCATGAAGGAGGTATTAATAAATTATTTATGGGCCTTTTTTGCTCTGGTCATGTAGATAAGTGAGCAATTTGATTTCTCATGCCCACAATGATTAACTGGCACCTATTTTCATTTTCTCACTTACCTGGATACCACCATTACTGTTCTTTTTTAACACCTTTCTACACAAATTGGAGCTACGCCATTATAAAACTGGTACTGTTGGCACTGTTACTACACAGAGCTTAGCTACTTGACGCCACCCTCTCAGAGAAAATGGCATTGTTCAATGTTCCTGCCATTATGTATTGAGCCACACATATTTCTCTCCTTCTGCCTACTGTTAACTTTATTGCATGCATCTGTGAGAAGGATTGAGCAAAAGTGAGGCAAGGAGAAAGTATGCATTTTATAGATAAGACCCTACAATGATATTTAATGTTTCAGCCTTTAGGTTCTTTTCTTATTACTGCTCAATACTCTTTTTAGAAAGTGTGAAACATGTTGTGGTCTTTGATAATATAACATCCTCAAATTTACAAGACCGAATACTACTCTGCTGTATTTTTGAGACGTATTCACCCAACGCTGTGGTTTATAAATCGCTCTGTTCAAGGTTTCACAATGGCTAGCGATCTTCATACTCTCGGGCACCAAACCAAAGAGGCATAAAAATGATCCACCTTCTCCTATACTCTCTTCACAAAATTCAGTCCTGGACTCTATATTAGATGAAGTACGTTGCCTACAACCTTTCATGTCCACTACCAATGAAAAGCTAATATAAATTGAAGAAAGATGGATTGTCATGGAGGGAAAGGTTTTGGAACTAGAACAACGAGTACGTGAGTTACATGATGCTTCATCAAAGATTCCAATATTGGAACAAGAAATCCGCAAGTTAAAACTACATACAGGGGATCTTGAAAATCGTAATCGAAGGAATAACCTACGCCTTTACGGACTTCCGGAAAATATTGACGGTTCTGATATGGTTTCCTTCCTTCAGAAGCTCCTGCCTGAACTATTAGATCTTCAATCATCCACATCTCCCCTCAACATACAAACGGATCATCGTCTGGGTCGTCTCCATCCTACTTCAAATAAACCATGTGGAATCATAATGCTTTTCTTGGAATTTACTGAACTCATGCATGTCCTAAAAGCTGTAAGGCTCAAACGTCGACTCATCTGGTCAGGCCATAATCTCTACATATCCCAGGAGGTCTCCAACGCAACAAATGCCCGACGTAAAGAATTTCTTGCCCTACGTCCTCAGATGAGACAGCTTAATATTTAGTATGGAATTCTTCACCCATGCCTTTGCAAAATTACACATGAAGGGTGGTCATGTTCATTCGATGATCCTGACAAACTTAAACTTTACCTAGAATGGATACCAACATCTAACTGCTCGTATAATACAATGCCGGTTAACATGTTCTTACAAGTTATACTTTGTTAAAATTTTATGATTCATCATTGCTGTTCTCTTATTTATGAGGCTCTTTTTCTCTATCGCGTATAAACTTTATTGCTTAGTTAATTAAAACCATAACAAAGCCAAAAATGAAAGAAAATTGAACATTACAATAAAATCGATAAAATTCTTCATAGTACAGTTTAAAGCACAAAATTTAAAATGATGCTGGTAGGAGCTTTATCAGATTGCTCATCGTAAAAAACAGTTAATAATACTGAAAATCTTATTTTAAAATTTCAAGGGCTTTCAGACGCTTTTCAAAGGCTATCAAGAACTTTATGAGTTTGCAATTAATTATAGAGTCTGTTGAGTCTAGAGCACCAATAATGGCCGATCTACAAGTGCGTAGACCTTTGGCCCTAAAAATGTTCTTTAAAAAGAACGTGCGCTACCGATTCAATGTTTTTCAGTGGCATATAATGTGGATTATATTTTCTTTTGTAGTGCCACATAGTCGACAGGCGTTTGCATCTGAGCGTTTCCAGACAGGTTCGTCAGCCAGAGTTGGTAGTTTGTCGAATGTCACTGCCATCAGCCTTTTTTTTATAAACACAGAATACGTTGATGCTAGGTAGGTAGCCGAGGTGAGATTGTTGTAACTATTAATCACGGACCAAGAATGGGTGCGGGCGGCAAAGATAGCTTTATCCGTGATTAGTGAGTGAAATTTGGCCGCTTTGTTTAGAACCTGTTTAAAGGACGCGAATGGAAGGTTTTTTCCCACAGGTTTAGAGTGCATTTTTGCTCCAGAGCGCCAGTCAGATATTTGTTAGCTGTAGAGTTTTGTTGGCTTTCTAATTCCTGCCATAGCAAGCTGTCCAAGGTGTTATTTGTGGAGTTCGTTTTAATTCTATACCATACTCTAATACTTGTATAGAGTCTTCCCAGTGACTCATTCATCGGGCCAAATTCTAAACGCATCTGGGCGGGTGAAGCTGAGCGTGGAAGTTGTAAGACCTTCTTGTAGATTTTTGTGATAAGGCTGTTTAAGGTGATATCGTCCTTGCCCTGCATGGCTATACTAGCATAAGAGAGAGTTGGAAGTACTTTGGTTGCCATCACTGTTAGCAGAGGTTTCAGCGAGGGGCCTTCCAAATTTTTTGCCAGTGAGCTAAGTGCGAATATTAATGCTCCGGCTCTCTGCTTCATGTATTTTTTTGGGGCGCTTAGAGTGAGTTTGTCATCGATGTAGTATCCTAGGTATTTATAGTTTGGTACTCTTTCCAGTGATTTTCCCTCAAGTGAGATGTTAAGTTGCACAGTACGACGGTTGGTTATTGACATGATTTTTGTCTTGGATAGGTTCAGAGCAAGGTTATTTACCGTCAAAAATTCTGACGTTACTGCCAGTAGTCTGGACAGGCCCACTTAGTTAGGCTCAGAAGCACAATGTCGTCTGCGTAGGCCAAATGGGTAAGATGAAAGTTACCAAGTTTCGGTGCGTGCGCATTGCAGATGTTTAAATTTTCCGAAAGGTCTGAGATGAATAGGTTAAAAAGCTGTGGTGCTAATACGCAACCCTGTTTTAATCCGATCGATGTATATACTTTTCTTGATAGGTGTGATCTGTCCCCTAGCTTGATTTGTGTACAAGTATCGGTGTAGAATAGGAGTAGCCCCCTCAGCATTTTCTCGGGTATGGCCCAAGCTCTCAGCTTTGCGCATAATAGCTTGCGATCAACGCTATCGAAGGCCGCCTTCAGGTGGATAAAGCAGAGGTTTAGGTCCTGTTTCGAGCGCTGGCATTTTTCTGCTATCATGGTTATTGTTAATATCTTTGACGTAGTTCCGATGCCGGCTCTAAATCCAGTTTGGTTTATTGGGATTATTGCTTTATCATCTGCCCAATTTACCAGGTCTTTTAAAAGGAGAGAGGCAAAGTATTTAGCTTGGATGTCCTGGAGTGTTATTAGGCGATAGTTTAAAGGGTTAGCTCTGTCTCCTCCTTTATATATTGGGGTGATGATAGAACCTTTCCAGCTTTCTGGAATACGGTTATAACTTTGAACATCGACAAAAAGTTCTTCGAGATGTGGACCCCAAAAGTCTGGTGCTTCCTTAAAGGCAATTTGCGGGATGCCATTCGGGCCCGGCGCTCCATTACTTTTTCCCTTTCTGATGATGGTGATAATCTCATCAGCCGTATACCAGCCATCTGTGGCTTCAGTAGGTGGAGTTGTCCTTTGTGCCATTGTTGTGCTGTTGGTATGGTAATGTTCTTCGCGGCTGTTTAAATGCGGATCCACTGGTCCCAATAGCTGCCCAGGAGCATTCCTTTGGTTTCCTTTAAATTTTGTCGACAAGAAGGTTGACCATACCGTTTCTTGAATATTCGAGGTCAGTACGTTTCGTGGCCTTATCAGCTGGTTTATTATGTTCCAAAATGTATTCGAATCCTGTAGCTTAGAGCTTGCCATTAAATTAGTCCAGAACTCGTCATTCGCCTTCTTTTTCTGCTCCCAAATCCTTTTTTTAATATAATTTTCTTTGGACAAGAAAAGTATTCAAGTAACTCGGGTCGTTCGCTTTTGATTGCAGATTTTTTTGGCTTCTCCGTAGAGCCCTTCTCTGTTCATATAGTGCCATGGGCAGTTTCTTTGTCGGGTGCTTATTTTTTGCCGCTGTTTTAGTTGGTTTCATTTTTAACTTTAATTTCGCAAGAAAAAGAGACCAGGCTTGTGTATTGTCCGTTGTAGCTCTGTTCGTCTCTTGCAGAGCGTCCTTTATTATTGAAGTCCATTTCAGTTTGTTCGAACTGTTCCAGTGTATTCGTTTCTGATTAATTGTTCCAAGTTGGCCCTCCAGGGAATACACCGGTTGCAGTGTATCTGCAAAAAAGTTGAGTTTCAGGTGTTGCATGCTATGATCGCTCATTGTTGTATATTCGATACAAAAGGTGAGTACTGGAGGGATCAGTGGAAGACTTACTATAGTAAAATCCAATGTAGATTGACTATAAGGACCGTAGAACGTTTTCTTTGGTGGGTTGTCTTTCTCTGTCCTACCATTCAGTACTCGCATGCCTAGGTACTCTAGGTCTGTTACTAAGTGAGTAGCTAGGCTGTCCTTTCGGCGCTTTGTTGCGCCTGTTGCCTGCTCGGGGACGTTCCAATGTATGTTCTCTGAGGTTAGTATCTCGTCTTCCTCTGGTGTATAAATGAGATTGGAGTTAAAATCTCCCGTTAGGATAATGTTCCAAGTTGGTTCAGAACTTCAAAGATTTAGTATTTCCTTGCATAATAAATCGGTTTTTGTCTTTTTTACTTGAAGGTTTGGTTGGGTGTAATAATTGATCAGTATTGTCATTTTATGACCTTACTTTTTTGGCCTCAGAATTTAATTAGCTGTAAACTTGGATCCGGCGATTGGAGTTGTTCTGTCTTGATTTTAAGAGCAGTAGACACGTATACTGATAGGCCTCCGATTGCTCTCCCGTAGGTTTTACATTTTTTCGCTGGCACCGTGTAGTGGATATAGCCTGACAGTGCAATTTCTTCCTGCAGCCATGTCTCTTGCAGGGCAATTATGTCGGCGTTGTCCCATTCATCCAAGGCAAGACCGTCGTCCAGCAGTCTTTTTGCGCCCGCTATGTTCCATGAGAAAATATGTATGTTATTATTTACTGCTTTGTTTCTTTCGGGACCGATCGGTCAGTTAGACCATTTATTGTTTAGTATACTGGGATGCCATTTCCAGGAATCAGTTGTGGTTAAAGGTTGCCCTGCTTTAGCTAAGTCCGGCTCTTTGCATGTAAGTTCTGCCTCGCTTCTGCCTTTGGCATTATGCAATATAGAATAGACTGTTTTTTTCGGGGCAAGGTCCGCCAGTCTCCTTGTAAGTGGCGTGCCGCTATTTATCTGTAAAGGAAGCGGGTATCTTGGGGCGATTGGCTGTGATAGTTGAATGCCCCATTCTTGGAATATCTCCGTTTTCCCTAGAATTGATTGCGCTATGGCAGCGGATTTCCATGTTGTCATTGTTTGTTCGTGCGTTGTTGCATTAGTGCTGGTTAAAAATTCAACCCGGTCTAAGTCGGAAGTTTTGATGTCGCTTAGATCCTTAATTTCTTTCATCAATTTTAAGATATTGTTCCTGTTTAGGATATCGTGTCTGCCTTGGGTCACGTACTCTGGGGTAAAAATAATTTGGCAGCCAACGTTGTCTGCTTTGATGGTATCTGATATTGGCTTTGTTACTGCCTCTTCGCTTGGCCGTGACGTTTCGTTGTTAGAAACACAGAAGCTCAGCTTTGTCTGGATCAGATTGCGCTGGGTATCGGATGTTGAATTGATGGTATCTGATATCGGCTTTGTTGCTGCCTCATCACTTGATCGTGACATTTTGTTGTTGGTAACAACGAAGTTCAGCTTCGTCTGGGTCGAGTTGCGCTGGGTATCTGATGTTGAGATGTGGGGGATTGGCCCGGGGTATTGGGCGGTGCCATGTATTCCCTCTTGGTGGGCTATTTCTGTGTTGTTGGCTTTGAAGCAATGTTTTTCAGCTTCGCTCTCTCTCTCCTTCTATAGTTGGCTACTAACGCATTCTTGAACGACTTTATTTCCCTCATGATGTGCTCATAGTTGAGCATTTTGGGGTTTTAATGATGGTGTTGTGTTGGGCAACTCCTTCCGCCAGGCCGAGTTTATTTGTTCCATGACTGGCGTCGGGTCATTGGATGACCGCCCATTTAAAGAGCTTTTTGACTGCTCGTTGTCCGCTTGGACGATAGTTTTGTTGTTGTCAGTCACCGGGGATATTTTGTGTTCTGACCCTTTTGCTGGCAAGCTGATCTGTTTTGCGGCGGGATTTTGATCGGGTGTTTGCGTCGATTGGCGGATTTGCTGAGATCCCAGTGAGCTTTGAGGCTTGGGTTCCGCGGTTAGCGCCGTTGTGTGTGTTAGTTGTCCGTTGGCTCCTGCTGTTGCATCTTTAATAGTGTCCCTTGTGCCTGCCTCTGTCGTATTTTGTATATGTTGGTTTAAAAATATTGGATAGGTACTGTGGCATCGGAGCACATCTTCTTCCATTTTTTTGTTTCTTTTTTCTTTTGTCTTTTCGTTAATCTATGTTTCATTTGCTTGGCAGTGGTAGATTCCGTCATTGGTTTTTCAGTTGTGTTATCGCTGATTATATTGATCTCGTGCCTTGATGTCTGTAATTCAGGTGTTTTTTCTTCGGGAGATCTGTTGCTGCCGGGTTGTTGATCTTCGGATTTGACGCTGTTTAGGCTCTCGGTGGCTCTATCACTGCTTATTGCGCGTTTGTTTAAATTAATGATCTGGTCAAGGACCGTTGGCAGGGTGCTCAATTTGTCAAGACTTGGGCCGCAAGGACAAGTTTGATGTTGTTCGGTAGAGTTGGCTTGGGCTCTTTTAATTAAGGTGTTAAGGTTATCCAGTTTTGTGTTTATTCCTGCTACGTAGGATGCAATTATATTCATCAAATCAATTTGGATGTCCAACTTGTCGGATTGCATTGTTAGCATAGCCGTAGCTGTTTGTAGGGCTTGCAGGAAGGGTGCTACGAGGGTCAGAGGCTCGTTGCCTTTAGGTGAATTT